>NW_017306285.1:504681-527850 GCF_000935625.1 Nanorana parkeri | reverse complement strand
GCCCAAACTGAATGGGCCCCCCCTTTTTCCATCCACAATCTGAACCCCCCCCCCCCTTCTTTTTCCCTAAAATAAGCCTACTGCCAGGGTTCATATGCCAGATGGGCAAATAGTAAAAGGGATATGAAAGACAGAGCAAGCTTCTTCATTCTGTACAAGATGAAGTCTGAGGACAAAGATGGTAAATCAAAAGGGGGAAGCTGTTACAGTCGGGTGTCCTAATCTCATAGCGGTTGCCCAATTGTCACCCCCTTTTAAACAAACCTACCCTGAAGCTAAAACCCCAAAGGAAGCAAATGTTCCTTGTCTCACATTCTGCAAGCTTGTTACAAGGCATACATTATATTTTTCATTCTAACAATCCTTAATGACTACATTGAACTTATCAAATTGGCTTCACAACAAGGTAATGCAAAACAGGAGAAATAATACAATGATGCAGAATGACCTCACTCACTGCCCCAGCTTCCGATTCTTCAGGTAGTTGTTAAAAAAAAAAAGCCTTGTGTAGTTTACCTTGCTTTTACCTTTGGGGCTCTGATATGTTGGGGCTCTGTTATGCACGCTCAGGAGCTAGGACACAGTTTGTGAGACCGGGCAGTTTTCAAGGCAGCATCTGTCAGACTTCAGTAGACATCTGACCCCTGACTCTTAAACTGAAGAGACACTCACCAAGGAAAGCCAAACATAAATCAACCTGCACAACTATAAAAAATAAAAATAGATGTAAACCGTGAATTGATTTAGTTTACTAAAGACCTATGTAGCATCACAGCAACAACCATGTTTTTGTTTGTTTTTTCATTAAAAACTCCTGTTTACCTTTTTTCCAACCTTTGTTATCTCTTAGTGCCACTGATCTCTTTTGGTCTGCAAGCACTCCAGGTATGGCTCCTTGGGTGTGCTGATGTTGAAAACAGTGGACCGTGTCTACTCAACGTGTGTTGAAATGGCCACTTTTAAGTTAGCCATACAATGAGCAAAGTTTGTCAGGTTCTTGATGAACCGGTCAAAATTTGCTCAGTGGGTGGCCCTGTTGGCAGCCTCCCAGCCAACAATCTTAAATCAGAAAATTAAAGGAGTTGGGTGGAAAATTCTTGGCTGAAGAGTGACTGCTGCCAATCATGTAAGAAAGAAACCCAACAGTGTATGGCCAGCTTTATTCTCCATCAGAAGCCCATGTAACAGGATGACGATGCAAGAGCACCACTGGGAGACATAGAACGTTGTCACCATAAAACAGCACATGCCTAAACAAGGACTTTCATGGCAGGATCACCAAGTATTAGCTAATAAAATATGCAATCTGAAACAGGTTGAAAGGACTTTTGAAATATTAACATGTTAAAGCTTATATAAGATTTTAGTGACTGAGGTTACAGATACTTCAAAGAATAAGTGCACTTTTTTTTTTTTTGGCTCCATTTCCATGATCTAAATAATCCCACCCTCGCCCTCAACAGATATACAGTATACTTACTAAGAATCCGAGGGCCGCTGCTCCTCTGTTTGTTGATATCCAACACTGCAAGTCTCCATCTCCTGGCTGCGTCCATCTCCCGTTAGGGAGACAGTCCCATAGAAGTCTATTGAGCTGAAATGTGGAAGTGTTGCCAGCAGAGGGAGCATTGCAGTGCTGAAATGTAATCAATAAGAAACAACTGTGCCCAATGGATCTCTGTAAGTGCACATACACAGAGGGTGCGATCATTTAGGTCAGAGGTGGGGGTGAAAAGGATAAGTGCACTTTGTTTTAAAGTGTACTTATCCTTTAAGACAGAATATTCAGATGGTTACATAAGCCTAGCTATGATATGTCTTCTTCTGTTCTTGTCAGACCCCTGGATAAAGCAATTATATTACACAGGGGACACTTTTGGTGACCAAATACTGGCTGCACATCAAAAGAAAATATGACAGGCATAATGTAGGCAGCCATTGAAACTTCTTGAGAAAAAAATGCATTTAGAATTAAAAAGTATAATGTTCCCCAAACCGAAGGCCCTCTCCTCCCTTTCCAAGACTCTGTGTAGTCGAGTCAATGGCACAACTGTGAGCTTGCCTTTCGTCTGAATACATTTGTTTTACAAGTGACTTATTTCACAAGGACATAAACTTGAAACGAGATACAACGGGAGTTATATTGATGCTGATGTTTCATCTAACAGCTCTCTAAATTATTTACCAGTAAATCATCACGGCCTACAGCTTTAAAGAGGGGTGGTAGATGTGCAACGTGCTGAAATTATGGACAAAGACATTTACTAACTGCAGCTTTTCATCCAGGAGGAAGATCTTGTCGGCAAGTCAGCATTAGCAGAGCCTTTCTCGGACTGCTGAGGCCACAAAACGAGGAATATGGATGTGTGCGTGTGGGGTTAGTGGCTGAACACCAAGAAGGCTCTGCCGTTTTACAAGCAGGCTGTGGTGCAGAGTGGCAATATAATCCCGCTTTTCTATGTATATAAACACAGTAAAATCGATTGAGCATTATTACGGCCCTTTTATGGAATGCTCTGGGGTCTGTCCTATAAAACTGCAGAGGAAAAGTTTAACTGCATGGGTTACAGGAAGCTATAGGGCAGGACATGTCTTTGGAGTATATTTGATGCATTCCTGGTGAAAAAGTCCTTCTGGTCTTAAAGGGTTAGCTTTGACAACTATTAAGGGGATTGTTTGAGCCATGCCGGCACTGGGCTGCAGTCATTGCGTCAGAGTGTCCCCCACCCCGATCCCAGCCAATGCTTATAGTTGTCAATTAACAGTTGTCCCTCTCTCTACATTTGCACTTGGTTGTATTAACAAGAACAGCCCAAAACATCTGAGTAGGAAGATGTCCAATGCAAAAAGGGCTCCGACGGCCTGGTAAAACAAGCCCTAAAACAAGGCAAACTAAGGCTGCACTTGAAATACATATCCATGAACCTGCCCAAGGATTTGTAAATGTGTTCAGTTGGTCCTGTGCTCTGGGCACCCCCGGCCAGATAGCACAGCTATGTTCTGGACCTTTCTGTAGCCCACACTCCAGCTAAGACCTACGGTCTGGCCCAGAGTCTGCACAGTGAAGTAGCAACAACATATTGGTGATGAATCTAGGAAAACAAAGCTATAAACCATCACATCAATGCATTTTAGGAAAACATAATAAACAAGATAATAAATCCACTGCTGAGCCTAAAGCCTATCTCCAGGGGAAAAAAAATCGCCTTGCAGTGGAGTTAAATGTTCATGTAGGTTTAGGTTATCAGGTAAAGCAGTTTTAATTACCTGATCCCCACTCCCTTATCAATTGCCTCGTCTTCCCTATGCTGTGGCTTGTTGACTGGCGTGCTCATGTATAATGCAGGGCTATGGGTGTTGCCTTTCGCATGAGGTCAGCGGGCCTATAACCTTTGGAGCGTGAGAGGGGGGGGGAGCTGAGGGTGCCGTAGGAATCCTTTGGGAGTGGGGATTAGATAACTAAAAGTCCTTTTCCCAAGTACCCTAGATCTAAATGAGCATTTAACCCTTGCAATGCAAGCAGCCCCATTGCAAAAGGAGTTAGTTTTTCCCCCAGAATACAGCTTTAGGTCTGTGCACACATCCGTGTTGCAGAAATATGTCACATTCTGCCTTTTGAGAGCACTGAGCACACATTGCCTAGTAAGTCTAATACGTCCAGAGAGCAGCAATACTGTAGAAAACCACAGCCAATAAGGAGTGCTGTATGCAAATATGTTGACAAGGAACATGCTGATAGTAGGAGATATCATAAGGGCAGAAGGATGACCTTATCAGTCTGCTGCTGCTCTTTCACTGTCCAATCAGCAGCCTAAAGAGAGGACAACGTCACAAATTTGTCAAAAAGCAAATGGCCTGTATCGATCTCTGACAAAGAGAGCCATTTACTGATTGACATGTCTGCATGCTAGTTCTCGAGCTATAAAGCCTATTTACTGACTTTAGAACTGGCATACGGCACAAAAGTAAAAGGCTGCTTCTAAAAAGCCTAATCACACAGGTGGCGCGATAAGTCACAGTAGCTCTTTTTACCTTTATGGTGCCCATACACCTGCCGATTATCGTACGATAATCGCGGGTGATCCCGCGATCGTTCGATAATTGGCAGGTGTATGGAAGGCGTGCGACCGTTTCTACTGTACTGTCGCACATCTTTTGTCTTCCAAGCACGCTCGAAAACACGCCGAACATTGTACAATTTTTGGTGGGTTAGTGGCATGCTCGGAAGACAAATGCCGAACGGGCCGGTGTCCGCACACTGCCCTCTCAACATTGGAATCATCGGAAGCCCTCCCCACAGCGGGGGAGGGCTTGCGATGATCACAAGTACGATCTGCCTGTCCAAGATGGGCAGATCGTATGAGATTTTAATTACCTACAACCATCGCACAACGATCTGTCCAATCAGCAGCCTAAAGAGAGGACAACGTCACAAATTTGTCAAAAAGCAAATGGCCTGTATCGATCTCTGACAAAGAGAGCCATTTACTGATTGACATGTCTGCATGCTAGTTCTCGAGCTATAAAGCCTATTTACTGACTTTAGAACTGGCATACGGCACAAAAGTAAAAGGCTGCTTCTAAAAAGCCTAATCACACAGGTGGCGCGATAAGTCACAGTAGCTCTTTTTACCTTTATGGTGCCCATACACCTGCCGATTATCGTACGATAATCGCGGGTGATCCCGCGATCGTTCGATAATTGGCAGGTGTATGGAAGGCGTGCGACCGTTTCTACTGTACTGTCGCACATCTTTTGTCTTCCAAGCACGCTCGAAAACACGCCGAACATTGTACAATTTTTGGTGGGTTAGTGGCATGCTCGGAAGACAAATGCCGAACGGGCCGGTGTCCGCACACTGCCCTCTCAACATTGGAATCATCGGAAGCCCTCCCCACAGCGGGGGAGGGCTTGCGATGATCACAAGTACGATCTGCCTGTCCAAGATGGGCAGATCGTATGAGATTTTAATTACCTACAACCATCGCACAACGAAAGTCGTGCGATGGTTGTAAGGTGTATGGGCACCTTAAGACTCAACTGTAAGTTGCTTTGGGGACAGGACTGAACTGAATGGTTTAATGTTCTCTGTAAAGTGCTATGAGAAGAAAAAAAAAAAGGTGTCAGCGCTACATAAATGAGTAAAATAAATAAATAAAATGGTCAATTAATTTGCCATCATAAAGCGCACCGAAACAGAAAAGATTTCTGCTGGTTTAAAGACTGTATTGCCTATTCTGTACAAAATGTCACCAGCATCAATTGTGAGCTGCCGCTAGAATATTATCAGCCCAACTGAAGAAGGGAAAAACAATGAATGTACAAGTGGACAGCTTCAATTTACTAAGGGAAGTGTTAATTTGACCTTCTTTAGAAGCTCTGCCTGTTATTCTCCATTCACTGAGCATCAGTGTAGAATGTGACACACAATCCCCACCCATCCGCTTTCCTGTAAACGCTACAGATCCTCAGTCTTCCAATCCATAGCGGCTTCTGAGATACGTGGAGGTAATTAGTCTGTTCCAGGACTGCAAGGATTTTCTCACGCGTGTTAACCCACAACAAGCCACTGTAGTCAAGGCAAAGCTTCCAGATTCAAATGGAAAACATCAGGACAGAGATATGAGAGTTGCCTATTGAACTGTAGAAAGTATCTGCATGTCACTGGCTGCATGCTGGTTCCAGGTCAGTGGACACATAATGAACCAAGGAGAAAGAAGAAAGGAGAAGAACTTGCACCTGCAAATCAGCAAGGGTGGATCATATACACCTCTTATGACAGGTTCCTGTATTTTCAAACCTAGCAAAATGTCTCTACCCTGCTAAAAATGATCAAATTGTTTTGGCATCTGTCAGATGTCTGTATCCTCCATGACAGTTGGGACCCCAGCATATCCTCTCCTGTTATCACATCAGCATTGTAATAGGAATACATACTGGAGTTGTTTTTGATAATGTAATCAAAGCTTACGTGAAAAAATCCCTGTTATGTAGTGAGTGCTGCCTTCCGTCTGCCCATCACTTTCCAGAACTTCCTGGATTCCCAGTGTACTTTCCATCTCTTTCCCTGCTGCTTGATGTGATGCAATCTCCATTTCTCAAGACTACATAACCCATCATGCATTGCTTCCAGCAAGCAATGATAATGTTACACTGTTCAGACGTCAAGATCGTTATGGGTATTAGGAGTGGGATAGAACTTATGGAAATTCAATATAGAAATATACATTTATTTTTAGTTAGCCCATTGATACCCTCTATAGAGAGACATCTATCACTGCAATAATCCCAGAACCTGAATACTTGGGGGTTGCTTTACTAAAGGCAGATGGGCTGTACACTTTCCAAGGGAATTTTCACTTTGCAGTGGAAGTTTCCCCTTTAATGAATGAAGTGAAACTCTGCTGACTTCTATCATCCAACCATGTCCAAGCAAGCCAAAATACTGTTTTTTTATGTTCTGTGCACGTCATTGGGTGTTCTTACCAAAGTGAACCTTCACCTCATTCAGCTAAGTGAAAATTCCCATGCAAAGTGAATAACCCATTTGCCTTTAGTAAATAAACCCCAATGGCTTAAACTGTTATAATTGTGCAGTCCTACTTATAAAAACGAGTATGTATTCCATTATTTGGTTTTACTTACTTTGCCTGAGACTAACACTCCCCTTGAAACTCGGGGGTTAGAGGTCACCTGAAGATGGACATAGGCTGCCCTGTCAAGTGTCCAACTTCACACAGTGCTCCCCAACTACAGAGTATTTAACAATCCGGTCCCGTGTTAAGATGCATATAAAGAACGGCATGGTTCTGTACAAAGTTATGTACTGCCAAGATTTGGAGGATGGCGAGTTTAGAAAGTTGAAAGCACCAGCAATCAGATTTCAAATGACTTACAAACTTTGTGGTGTCTGTCGCTTAAAGTGTATATAAACTCTACAGCTATATGTCCCTGAGTGGCTTTATGCATCACTGCACACATGTTTGCTGAGCAAGTTCTTTTTTATAGATCAGATTTCAATCTTTCTTACCTGGAGATCCTGCCAGTATTAACATATGCAATGAGCTTCCTGCTGCAATGACAATGTTAGAATTCTCCCTAGAAATAAGCAGTGCTGTCAGCCTGCTTTATGTGCTTCTTCAGTGAGGCTACAGGATGCAAAGCGTCCCTGCTATTTCGCAGTTGCAAGAGCATGTCAGCCCCTGCTGACTGCACACAGCTCCCACATCGCCCTCTCCAGCTTGACTGATGAAGGTTTACTGGTCTTTTGCAGCTATAGGTTGAAAGAGCCAAGTTAGCACTGCGCTCAGAGGTAGATGTGCCAGGTGGACGCCGCTCAGAGGAAGTTGTATGATTAAACGCATCAACGCAAGGCCACACGCTGAGCTCATTACACTTTAGATCTATATCTTTGAGGTCGGGATTGACGGGTGTCCATTTATTGCTACTAAGCTTAATATACATAGAGTTTTTTATGGAAACATGTGAGTGTTTTTATTCTTTCTAATAAAGCGCTGGTTTTGAAACGTAATGCACAATGATCTTTTAATGTCTTTGGAGGGACTGAGGAGCTGCAGACTTCTGGATGGTGGTGAAGGGTTGAAGCATTTTGATAATTCGTTGTGCGATGGTTGTAAGGTCATTAAAATTTCGTACGACCTGCCCATCTTGGACAGGCAGATAGTGCTTGCGATCGGAGGGCTTGCCGATGATTGCAATGATGTTTGCGCAGTGTGCACTTGCGCAAACCGGCCCGTGCGGCTTTCGTCTTCCGAGCACGCTACCAACCCGCCGAAAATCCTACAATTTTCCGCAGGTTTTAAAAGACGAAAGTCATGTGACTGTACAGTAGATGCGGTCGCACGCTGCCCATACACCTGCCGATTATCGCACGATCGCGGGATTACCCGCGATTGTCGTACGATAATCGGCAGGTGTATGGGCACCTTTAAGGTATTTTCAGATTGGATTATGATTATCACGTTGTTTATAGTTAGAGGTGATTTGAAGAGCACTGCATGTAATTATACACAGATGTGCCAGGCTACATGGGATATGTAGCCCCAGACCCCCGTAGCCAGGTCAAAATAATTTTGCACCACTCCATAGGTGAATGGAAGGATGTGCATTGCACACTTTTTAAAACTGAAAATAAAGGATTTTAAAAAGCAGCAATCCTCCATATTTACTCACTGGACATAGATGTTTATATTTCAGGGAGGCTTTACTTATATGTAGGTAAGCTGTATAAAATCGGGGGGTATGTCAATCATAAGACTATTACTATAACTATTTAAATATTTATAACTATGTAGGGCTCAATATTCAGATTCTTGCAAAAGCGCAGTCACGACTGGTTCTCTTTAAGCCCAAACTTGTACTAGTGCTGGCTAGACCAGCACATCTCTATCAGAATGCATGTCATTTGGAGAGCTCTGCAGGAAAATGGGATGAAACATGGGCTACTATGATTAATGTTCAAGCAATGTCCACTCAAGCATTGAGGCAGTAATAAAGGTATTAATTTGGCTGCAAACATTAAAATATGTACAGTAAGATGGATTTCAGAACAGTGCAGTGTGGAATAACCCTAATGTGGGGCATTAAACTCATTTATTACAATGAATAAATAGAGTAATGAGATTGGAAACATCGAGAAGGCGCCCAGTAAGCAGCTGATGAATTGACCCGTGCGCAATCGCCATCAATGAATATAAATTAGGAGATGGATAGACTTTTACCACATTGTGCCCTCGCACAGAGGTTCCTTACACAAATATTTAAACAACTGTTTATTGGGAAAGAGAAACAAAATAGAGTTTGATTTGTGGAGTTCTTTCCAAGTGATTAGTGAGAGCAAAAAGCTAATGTAATATTATGACTAAATCGGAAAGAAGTAGAAATAACGCACATGGGCCGATGGAGGGAACAAAGGCATTATTATACACAAAGACACTCATCCATTATGTATTCTGGATTTATGTTGTAACGATGTACTCTGCAGTGCTCTAAAGCTGTGTTTTTCAACTTCATTAACGCACATACGCCTTCAAAAAACGCCATTGTCATGGGTCACCTGTCATGGTTCATCGTATCCCAAGTAACTCGACATTACTGGTACCCCCTAACTGAACAGAAATACAAAATTAATACCTCAGACATGTTTATATACTGTATTATTTAGTCATTGCTATACTCTATATGATGAATGAAATAACCAGATGTATCCCCCTGAATCAGAAGTGCTGCCTGATGTATGCGTAGCATTGGCAAAGAACCTACATACACAAAACTTTTGGCAAATGTCCTCGATACATTAGGGTTCCTTCACACCAATTGCAGTAATGTGTGTATTTCTGCAATGCACTTTTACGCATGGGTATATATATGTTGCAGTGCCATTTATTCTGAGCCCCCATTCTCACTCTTGTTTTTCAGCTTGGTTCCCTATGCCTGACTGCAGCTGACCATGCTAAGCATGCAGAATACCATTCTTTCTACTTATCCCTGTTCACACTTGTATGCTCACTCACCCTACACTTAGAAAAGTACAAGAGCCTTTTATTAGCGCAAGCAGGCATTCTTAGCCCCAAAAACTTCATTGGGTCCATCTGTAAATGTGAGATACACGTATTTTAAACAAGTTTGTATGCCTGAAAGAACTCTACTTCTGCCCTTCTCCAGTCCAGGAAACAAACATGGAGGATTCTGTGTTTGTGTTCCTAGATGTGGAGGCCTTAGGTCATATGGTTAGTGTCCACCATAACCTGTATGATGCTAGGGATGCCTACTAGTGATTTGCCTGGGCTTGGTGCGAACCCAGTTCCCCAGTTTAGTTGTGGAGTGGTGCATTCCCACCCTGCAGCTTTGTGTCACAAAGGGGTGGGGAATGCCTCACCACAACTACTGCCATTTGGACTGGGAGGGTGAGTGGTGGTCACAGTTTTGAGCGTGCTTGGTGAACTCAGGTGAACTGGGTCGGCACCAAGCCCTGGCTCATTTCTATTGCCAACGACAAGAGCAGAAATAAAAGGGAGAGGTTATATTATATAAATATATATATGTGTTTATTATACTTTGCATATGCATTGGCATTGGCCATTTGGCAATACATGGCATTTTCAAAGTCGCCTAGACCAGTGTATGTCAGAGCCAGTGAGAGCAAGTTATTGAAGCTAGATGTCACAGATATACTGCTTGCAATTGGCCAGAACAAAAATGCCTGAGCTTGACACACATGCACAAGTGCTTGTAAAAAAAAAAAGCTTACAAAAAAGTCTGCTAAAACTCTTCAAAATGCCTAAAAAAATATTGCTCGGTGTGAATGCAGTCTTAATGAAACCCCAAGAAACAATAAAGAAAAACACAACTGCACTATAGCGCACCACAATGGACAGATGCCTAACAGGGTGTGCTGCGTTGCTAAATTTAGTGCGGTTATGTTTTTTTGTGCACTGAGGTGTGTTAATAGCCCATTATACATGAATGGGTGACCTTAACGCAAACCCTCTTAAAGCACAAAAACACTTGTGTTAATGCACATGTGTTAACATGCAATGCCAATCGGCCCTAAAGCTTATAATGGGGTGACATTATGGCATTCACACACTCCCCAGGTGGAAAATGCATGATTAAAGGGAAAGCATCTACACCAGTATGTAGGACACTTGTATGCTAAACTCGCTGCACAGGGATAATTTACAGCTATTCGGAGCATGTTTAGAACTACATGAAAATAGCTATTTCTTTTCGTTTTTTCATTTGAAGTCCTTCTTTAATTCTGCACGCATCAAACCCAGACACATCACTGTAAGTCGGTCGCCTTCTGCCAAACTCGCAAAAGAAAAAGAAAAGTGATTTGAAACGCCTCAGCTCTTTAAATGAACCGTTTATGGTACATATCTGCATATAAATATGTATTATGCCCAAAGCCACCTAATGAATTTTAAAACAGATAAATATGCTGACAATTTGGCACTTTAATATATTTTTTTAAGAAGCGGCTGTGTGACAAACAGAAAAGGGTATTATTGGCTCCACGAGGAACATTTCGAGGGCTTGTGTATAAATTTGGAGGTTGATACAAGTCAGGGGCACCAATATTCCACATTAAAAATGGTTAAAAAAACACATGCCTAACAAAAAGGTAAAGCAAACTTTGTTAAAGAAGAACACGGGTCTTATTAATAATATAAGATCTGCAAATAAGAAGCTTTGACAGTGGACTAATCATTAAAATTCGCTCTTCATAGAAATGCTTTGGGCACGTATCAGTATTATAATGAACTGCTCTGTTTTTTGGGGGGTTGCGAGAAAACATACTGCTAAAAAATACAAAAAGCTGCAGTCAGGTTTCAAACTGATCGCTTTCTATGTATGTCTAAATATAATTCTGAGTTAAGCTAGATGTGGTCTTGACAAGAATGATTGGCAGTGAGGCTCCCAATCATCAGCTGTGATAGAACGAGACTGAAGCAGTTGACGTGTGGTTAAAACCTTCATCCACAGTGATGGCCATGTCACACATAGAGTAACCAGCAACCTGTAAAATCTCCTGATGTCAAAAGTACTTATGATTGCCTTCTAGAGGGTAGTTCAATTTTTCCTAAAGCATTCCATTAGACAATTGGATTGAGGCTGGTCTGTTTATCGTCACTCTAACATGCAATGACCCTCAAACCATAAGTTAGGGTTGTATTGGGCTGTCTATGGTCCGTATAATATATACTGACCACCAAACCATGAGCAATGTTGGATTTAGCTATGAATAGTCAGCCTAATTTACTAATCCCCAAACCATAAGTGAGTTTGGATTGGGCTGCTTGTGATCAGCCTAATAAATACTCACCCCCAAACCATAAGTGAGGTTGGATTGGGCTGCTTATGATCAGCCTAATAAATACTCACCCCAAACCATAAGTGAGGTTGGATTGGACTGCTTATAATCAGCCTAATATACTAACTTACAAACCATAAACTAGGTTGGATTGAGCATTGTATGGTCAGTCTAATAAACCAACGCCCAACCATATGCTAGGTTGGAATGGGCATTGTATGGTCAGGCTAATATACTAACCCCCAAACCATAAGCTAGGCTGGATTGGGAGATGTTGGGTCAGACTAATATACTAACCCCCAAATCATAAGCTAGGTTGGATTGGGCAGTGTATGGTCAACCTAATATACTAACCCCCAAACCATAGTCAAGGTTGGATTGGGCTGTAAATGGTCAGCATAATAGACTAACCCCCAAACCATAAGCTAGGTTGGATTGGACTGCTTATGATCAGCCTAATAAACTAAACCCCAAACCATATGCTAGGTTGGAATGGGCATTGTATGGTCAGCCTAATAGATAGTGACTTCCGATTGTGACAACCTGCGAGATTGAATTGGGCCCAAACCCATGAGCACAGATGGACTATGCTGTATATGGTCAGCCTGATATACACTGACCCCCTAACCATGAGAATCCAGCCTCCTATATTGTGTGTGTGTGTGTGTGTGTGTATATAAAATTCAATTGAACTGGAAAACATGTACAGTGAAAATGCCAGATTCATCTCGTGTGACAGGCATTCCTGTGGCACCTTCTGCAGTAAATATTATCCATCAAGCACTGAGATAATGTATAACAACATGAAAATGCCCCCTAGAATAACAAATTCAAAAGCAACAATAAAACAAATTGATGGATAGATCCATTTGTGTACATTTCCTTTAAGCTCGGTGACACACTACATTTGAAATGTGACAAATTCACTTTGAGTGAGCCTCAGTCTGAGTGTTCCTTTGTGACCAGTGACGGAACGCATTTACGAGTAAAGTGACAAAAAACTTCCAAGGCGCAATTCAGACCCAAAGGACACAGCTGCCAGGAAGTGCAAATAATGACATGGTATTGGAACTGCAAACGTTTCTGGTTATGTTCTGCCTTCTTTTTCTTCCAGAATGTTTTTTCTTTTACTTGAGCATGGAGGGTGATGTTTACGGGTTTTATTTACTTTATTACATTAAAGAGGTTACCTGCCGACTGCGATGAAAGGCGCATTGCAAGGAAACACTCCTAAATTTTGATTATTTAAATTATTACAATTTTATGAACTAACCAATTCTGATGCAGCCACTGTCGTGAGTAGTCTGCATGAATGAAATTAAAGCCCATCTCCAAAAATCAAACCTCCCCTTGCAGTGGGGCTACCCTTGTACTGCAAGAGATAACTGCTCATTAATGCCTTGATCCCGGCTCCCAAGACTGGAGCCTACAGCCTGTTGCCCCTATGCTCCAGTGGTTTAAGGTCCACGGACATCATCACATACAATGTAGGGTCCATATCCCTGCATTATAGAAGAGGACGCCAAGGGCAAGCTCATAAGGGAGGGAGGTGAGCGCCAGGGGAGCAAAGGTCAGGTAAGTAAAAGACATACTAAATTTAACAAGCTGTTAAACCTTGCAGGTCGAGGGTTGCCCCACTGCAAGGATTGTTTTTTATTTACATGGAGATAGGCTTTAAGCCCTATAAAACAGGTGTTAGTTTTATTTGCAGTAGTTAGGTTTATTTAATAACATAGCATGAAGAGCAATGAGTACAGCAGTTCAGTGTAACTGGACTGACGAAAGCTGATTGGGTGGTGAAGGTACAGTCCAGGACACAATAATGTTCCTTCACCATCCAATCAGCGTTCATCAGTCCGGTAACACTGAACTGCTGTACTCATTGCTCTTCATGCTATGTTATTAAATAAAACTAACTACTGCAGTTGTAATAGGTTACCAGCAAGAAGTCTCGGAATTAAAAAGCTGTGCCCAACGTGGTACCACCGGTTGTTTACATTTAAACACACCGTGTTATTCAAGCTACGGGTACCTGTCAATTAATCAGACATAGCCCTACGGATTCCCCCATTCGTAATTGGAAAACAGAGGAAGCCAGCAGTGCACTAACTGCAGGTGACACGGGCAAAGTGGCAATTTGTGCTCCCTCTATGAGCCCTGGTAGAAAGTAGAACAATATAAACAAGCAGCGTTGAAAACTGCCTTCCAATGGGGATTTTTTTTTTCTTCTAATTTTTGTGTTTATTCATTAAATCTCGCTGGATGGGGCATTACGACAAATTAACATTGTGGACACCATAGAGGTCTACCACATGTTATTGGTTTATTTAATACAAGACATCCGGCTACAGACAGAAAATAAAAACAAAGGTCAGCTGTTAACACACATACGTCACACAACTAAAATATAACTCTTCATTTACACCAAAAAAATTCATGATACACTTAAGATACATACATACATATATGCACTGTATATACATGTTCACACACACATACAAATGTACAAATCACCTACAAAAAATGACAGAAGGACACAAGTCAAAGGGAAGAATCTCAGAAAATGAAATAAAGGTCAACTTGGAATGGTACGGATTCAAGTGAACTCTGTATCCAATTGGGGAGCTTTCCCTTCTCTTCCTGTTCAGTAGCCACAACAGGAAGTGAGGGAATTCCTCCAAAGTGAGGGAAATCCAAGGATGTCAGCAGGGTCATCAGAACGAATGCCCCATGGAGGATCTATTCCTATTGTGGTGACAACCTAAAATGTTGGATTTTCTTTCACTTTCTGGGATAGTCGACACCAAGACAAATAGAAGTGCCTAACGGGGACACAGGCAGCAATAAAAACCTGACAGGTGTTGTAATCCCTCTTCAATTGGCTTCCGTTTAGGCTAGAGAGTTGTTGCCAAACCAGCTGTTGACAAGCCTAAAGTACTCACATCACAACACAATACAACTTTCAAGATGCAGGGACTGTAGTCCACATATATGTCCCCTTGACAGTTGTATCTGGACTATTTTAATTGGTGTGGAACTTCAATTTCCACATCTACTGTGCACATACTTCTAATGGCAGATTACTTTTTTTTTTTTAAATCACTTTTATATGGAACTGAAATTACCCTAAGACAGGTAAGCATACTCTCTGAGCATGGCGACAAAAGGACGGGCTCATCGAGCCTGTCCGAAAAAACTAAATTGCCCATGGCAATCAATCAACACCTCCCTTTTCATATTGTCTGTTGCTGGTTAGGAAATGAAAGGGAGAAGCTGATTGGCTAGTAATAAAAACACTACAGGAGGCAGTTACCATTAAGTCATGCAGGTGCTGTCATCTGTTACTATAAATAGCATGCATATTACAGAAAACCATTATAAATTTTCCACAATTCCTAAGTAAAGCGCAAAAGTTGCGAAGAAAGCAAAAAAACCTGTATGACTTTTTCTTCATCTCATATACAGTGTTCTTAAAGACAATGACAAATTAAATGTAGCCCATAATGGCTGCCCAGAAAGTAACAGGCACTCAGACTACAAGACAGCAGGAACTGTGCTGCTGGAGACACAAGGGCAGGACTCGGAGAGACAGTCGGTAAATCAAGAATGTTGAACCGATTCCAGATCCCGTCCTCTGCGGTAACCGGTATCGTTCACCTGCATGCTGCTAAATTCGTTACATATTTATATCAATTTCATTCCGTCTTCTAAAGTTCCCGGCCCCGTTTTATATCTCATTTTGCTGCTGTCGAGAGATTCGACTAGAAAAATTAAACAAAGTGGGTCTGCCAAGGCTAACAAGGTAATAATTAATAGAGAACGGAGTGTGATTTTCTTTTAACTCCTTCCGCCAGTTATTAGGAAGTCTAATGCGATACACACAAGCCTGTACCAGTGGATACTGGTGCATCCAAGGCAGCACACGTGTGCAAAAAGAACTTAACACGGGGGTTAGAGGGTATGACAGCAATTATAGTTCAACAACACATCTAAAATAACTGCCAATTTAAGGAAAATTGAACAGATAAATGTGGATCTGCTGCCTTTGTCTCACCTAAAAGATGAGCCCTGATGAGATGCTATGAGCAGCTTTTAAAACGTTTACATATACAGGCCTCTGTTCTACCTTTCTTTAAAGCTACAGCTCTAAAACCCTTCTGGGATCCATCATCAACTGCCCTGCCATTTAACCATCCCTGGTGTGGAGACTTGTATGGTTTCTTGTTTGCATTCTCTGAAACCACTAATCAGTGCATGGATAACAGCAGAGGTGGTCAAGACCAAGAAAGTATGGAGTATAAGCAGGCAGTGTGTGACTCGTCAGAAGCCTCTAAAACAATAAATTATTCTACAGAAGCCACAAATACTTACTCCTAGCAGATGGTATGATGGCAATCAAAGTTAAAAGTGAGGATGGAAAGTACAATTAAAGATTAACTTCAGGTAACAATGCAATTCAGAAGCTACACTTTGAGTGACTTACAGCAAACCTTTGCTTTCAGGCCAAAGCAACAGATTTGTTTTAAGCCCCCATGTGCCCCGAGCATCCCTCCCCACTCCTTTCAGCATTAGTGATAAGTCCGGGCTTTGTGGGAACCCGGCTTATCTGGTTTTGCCCCAAACTGTGACCGCCACATCTTCCTCCCAGGCCCATTCAGCTGCAGCAGGAGAATTCCCCATATATGCTGCAAAGGGGCGGGGAATGCCCCCATCGCAACTGCCACCACTGATTGGGCTGGGAGGAAGAGGTGGCGGTCACAGTTTTGAGCAGGCTTGACAAACTGGGTGTGCACCAAGCCCAGGCTCATTACTATTCAGCACCAGGAGCCCAAGAAAATACCTGGTATATCCAGGCTTAAATCAGCTCTATCACACAGGGAGTCCATAGCCATGTGTAAGCTACAACATCAATGACTTGTAGATCACACAATGCTTTGCTTTTGCTGCCAGTGGCTGAATAGAGCAGCAGGTGAGAAAAAGGAAGGCTGCCAGGTAGTCTGTCCTTGAATCAGTTTATATGTTTGAGTGGAGTATGCCTTTAATAGTAATGCTAGTTTTACCTATACACTGGCCAAATAAGCTTGACCCTCAAGCTCAAAAATATATATGGATGCTGCAAAAACACTAGACATCTCACACAGCGACAATCGTTTTCTCTACTTATGCAGAAACCAGACAACAAATGGGCAGAACTGGTGTTCTAATCTGGTTAAATATTCTTCTTCTCGTCAAAAAGTGCAGGTCAGGTAAAATGTCTCCCCAGGGGCTGACTCCTGTGTCTGCTCTCATTATTTCTAAATGCCAAATAACATATTGCTGACATGTAACATCGATAAAAATCACATTATTTCCACTTCTGCAACATGTGCAAATTCAATTTCACAGAACCCGCTGCGCCTCTGGAGCAAAGCGCTTCACAACTTCAGGGAGAAACCAAAATTAGGCAAATGTACGCATCTATTTTATTGATTGCATCCAGTTATGTAGCACTGATATATCCTGCGGAGCTTTACAGAGTACATACACATACACACTAGTTGCCGTCTCTGAAGTAGCTTACATTGGTCGCGGATCAACTGATCTGGGGTCAGTGCACATATTGTAGCTTTTCAGGTAAAGGTGCCATTACATTTGTCAAATTTGTTTTAAAACATGATTGGTGCGATCTTAATAACACTATAATAGCATACATTGTGTCTGGTGTTTAGATTTTGGGGCTAACTTGAGGATAATGGGGACCTACACAGACAGAAACGTGGGAACTGACATCATTAAGCTGTGCTAGGGAACAATTACAAATGTTAATTGTGACCAAACAAATCTACATGTTGTCTTGAATTCCTCCAGATACATAGTGCACTTCCTGAGCCCGGGCACTCCTATGTATACACGTTAATAGCTGTATATCTACTGCCTCTGACTGATAGTCGCACCGGCTATGGAGTGAGATTTGGTGATGTCATGACTACTCTGCTCATTGTTCTCCATATTGGAGGGGAAGATGTACCCGAGAACCTGCAGTGCAAGGGTCTCCCTGCTTCTGCTTTATGTATTCTGTCGATCTGTACCATCTTCTGCTGCTTCTTGATCATAACCCCACCAGTCACCAGGCCACCGGTCATCAGGGCGGGAAGCTCTGATATGAACAACAGGACATGAAATTGAGGTGAAGCAGAAAGTTCACCTATCTGCTCTTTTTGCTCCCTCTAGGTAGGTTTCTTCTGACAGATGCAAAGTCAGCATATAAAAAAAAACCTGAAAAGGTTCTCACACTTCTTTGGTCTATCCAAAAGAAAGAAAATGGACTTACTGAGCTGAGCTGGAGGGCAGATAGAAAAGACACCAATGTATGCAGCTTTTTGTTCATTAGCACAATATTGAACTGATATAAGTCTATCCTAGTCCCCTAGTCCTGGGATTTGTCTGGCCCTGCCCAGGAAGCATACTCTCTATGACCCTCTCATGTTTCTTTATACAGTGAATTATAGAGTATTTAGAATAAATTAATTGAACATTCTGATCTTAGCTGCAGTTTTTGCTTGTTAACATCAGCAGCTCCCTGACTGGTTTTGAGCAAACACCTTTCTTAAACTTACTTTTCAGCTTTAAAAGAGAACTGCAGGATAAGAAGTTGGATAAACGCTTTGGTCTGGAGAAGAGTGTGTTAAGGTGGGACAATAAAAGTGTATTTTATGCTGCTTACTTACCACAATTTCCTCTTCCACCACCATTGATTGTTTGTAATTTGAAAAACCAGAGACAAAATTCCTGTAGGGAAGGTATCAAGTTGATGCAATAAACAAGATTAGCGGCTTTTCTTTTAACTCTGATGCCTTCGTCGCCTTGCACTAATATATTTTATTGCCGATACCTCAGCAAAGCAGAGCAAGGGAAAAAAAATATAGCAACCACAGCCAATCATGACTGGATTGCACAGCGGAAAATTGAGTTATAAGCCCACAGCACAAAACCCTGATTATAACCCTAAGCAACTATTGTCAAGGTTTCATTTGGCGCTGATCCACGTAAACACAACACCGAGCAATTAGGAGTTTGAGCTCTGCGGGGGGAAGGACAGTGGGGTCCTGTTTCGTGCTGACACATTTTCAACATTGCCGGATGGCTTTAGGGCAGTGAAGCCACAAGTGTTTTGCTCTTCAGTCCAAGGCAATCAGAGATCTTCGACTGCAGAGCCAATCACACCTACGACATGCAGGCCATTTTCTTTGCACATGGTTATAACCATTTTGTTCTATTTTTGCTCAAGTTTTTTTTAAAGCTATTTAAAGAGCACCTCACGCATGTTATTTTCTCAAATCTAGCTTTAAAGGTCAGCTGCTTCACACACTGGTTATTGTGAGGCTGGGCTGGGAAATAATGAAAACAGTCAGTATCACTTGTCCTGGTTCCTTCTACAGCTTCTTGAATGATCTTTCACGTCCAGTGGTAAAGGTCTGCATCTCTTCTCCTTTCAGACTGTCAGCTCTTGCCCTGATTGTCCTTACTTTGTACAAAGCTGTGATGTGTGTTGGTGCTGTATAAATAATTAAAAGGCTCAATAATAATAATAACTTATTTTGATTTTGCCTTGGTAAATCAGTATTTAGCATTGCATCAGTGGATTGTTGCCTCCATGTGACACATGGCATATTCAAAGTTAAAATTCCTATGACAAAGGGAGCAGGTTTATTAACTTTTTTTTTCACATTCACTGGTGTACACTCATAAGAAGATGTTCACATTTATGAATACGTTTGTCATCTGTGTTCCCTGCCCGCTTGCCTATTTATGGTTACATGCCCCCCATCATCCTATGTGCTTACCTATTCAGGTCATTTACCCCCATCATCCTACATGCTTGCCTATTCAGGTCATATATCCACATTATCCTATGTTCTTGCCTATTCAGGTCATATACCCCCATTATCCTACATGCTTGCCTATTCAGGTCATGTATCCACATCATCCTATGTGCTTGCCTATTCAGGTCATATACCCCCATCATTCTATGTTCTTGCCTATTCAGATCATGTACCCCCATCATCCTACATGTATGCCTATTTAGGTCATATACCCCCATCATCTTACATGCTTGCCTATTCAGGTCATGTACCCCCATCATCCTACATGCTTTCCTATTCAATTCATATACTCCCATCATCCTATGTGCTTGCCTATTCAGGTCATAAACCTGCATCATCTTATGTGCTTGCCTATTCAGATCACATGCTCCCATCATCCTGTGTGCTTGCCTATTCAAGTCATGAGCCCTCATCATCACGAAAAATTTGTATCAGATACTTAAACATTACGTCTTTTAATCTTTTTGTCTTCCAGATGTTTTCAAATGACGAGTTCCTTTTTAAATCTGATCAAATATATTAAAGGAGATCTAAATGCACCATCATCACATTAGGTATTCAGAATAAGCATTGTGCATGTTATAAACACTGCATATCTCTTCTGCCGTCATTTTGTTTTTCCTGGTCATTTTAACTGGGGTCTTTTCCTCAATGCCTTGCACTGCATGTCACATGTGGCTGGGCTCCAGACTGTAGGAGGGGCTGGAAAAATAATGAGATGTACGGAGATGTGGGAAGGACATCAGGGAGGAAGGCAGGAGCTGTGAAGGAGTAGCGAAAAAAACAGTGTACTAGTTTCTGAGCACAGTGCTTCTGCATGAGTGACTACAATGGGAGATACTAGGAAGGCAGAATAAAATGTGGGCGTGCAGGAAATGTAGGTAAATGTTTTTCTCAGCATCTATTCAGAGGTATCTTATTGGGACTAAATGGACATAGAACATTAGAGCTACATGGTAAGATACAGGTGAAACTCGAATAATTAGAATATCGTGCAAAGTTCATTTATTTCACTAATGCAACTTAAAAGGTGAAACTAATATATGAGATAGACTCATTACATGCAAAGCAAGATAGTTCAAGCCGTGATTTGTCATAATTGTGATGATTATGGCTTACAGCTCATGAAAACCCCAAGAACCCCAAATCCACAATCTCAAAAAATGAGAATATTACATGCAATCAATAAAACAAGGATTGTACATAGAGCAATATCGGACCTCTGAAAAGTACAAGCATGCATATGTACTCAGTACTTGGTTTGGGCCCCTTTTGCAGCAATTACTGCAATTACTTTTGCACGATATTCTAATTATTCGAGTTTCACCTGTATGTTAAAATGACATGCTGAAGCAAACATACAATTTTTGTTTTCTGACTTTAGTGAAACTTTAAATAAACTTATGCTAAGCACAAGTTCTCCTTTTCAGTCACAATCCATGGAGCTCGTGCTTAAGGGTACCTCCTCTGAGGAGGTTGTACTACATATGTTAGTACAGTGCTTGTTAAAGTCTCCACATTGGTTTACTAATAGGCAGCAAAACCCTGAAAAGTAGCTTTCCTGGGATTAACACAGCTAGCAGCGGCTTTTAATTCATCTAACGCTGAAAATAGAGCACGAGTCACAGTTTGATACACTCAGGCCGCGTTGGCTGCCAATGTCCCCCCCGAGGCCTTAGTCCAGTTCTGTGGATTGAGAGTTTGTTGTGGCCACAGAACCCCATGTGTCAGTCACTATGCTATAACCTGTGCCTCCCAGAGGTACCACTAAATTGTTTGCTTCTCACTGTGGAAGGAAAAAAATTAAAATAAGTCTGCCATTAAACAGCTTTAAGAATAAAAGCTAAAAAAAAGCGCAAAAACCAGGGGTATGTTAAATATTTATTGCAGAACTGAATGAACAACCCACTGCTTATAATTTCAGCAAACAAGACAAGCGTTTTCTACTACGAGCCAAGCAAGAGAATAATCAGATGAAAACCTTGCTGTGATTTTCCTTTTTCTTTCCTTTCCCTCTTAATTTTACATATTGCAGCAACAAAGGCGGGAAGGGGGTAAAAACTTAAAAGGAAAAGTTATAATTGTCTGAAATGTAAGTTTCACACATGGATTGGTCACCACAGAGTTCAGACCTTAACCCCATTGACAATCTTTGGAATGTGGTAGAGAAGACTTTACAGAGTGGTCCAACTCTCCCATCATCACTACAAGACCTTGGTGAAAAATGAATACAACTCTGGATGGAAATAAATGTTGTGACATTGCATAAGCTTATTCAAACGATGCAACGGTGATTGTGTGCCGTAATCAAAGCTAAAGGCGGTCCAATACAAAGTGTTTGACTTTTTTTGGGCCAGGCCATGTATATCCTCTATTAACCCCATTGAGAATCTTTGGGATGTGCTGAAGAAGACTTTTAGCAGAGGTCCAACTCTTCGATCATCATTACAAGATCTTGGAGAAAAATGAATACAACTCTGGATGGAAATAAATGTTGTGACTTTGCATAAGCTTATCAAAACGATGCCAAGACGAACGTGTGCCGAAATCAAAGCTAAAGGCGGAAAGTGTGTGACTTTTTTTCTTGGCGAGGCAGTGTATAACCTCTATTAATAGCTCCACTCCCCTCAATGTTCATGAACATTTCACACTGGAACAACAGGCTACAAGAACATTTCCAGCACATCATCGGTGAAATGTATTTGAGACGCTCAATCATTGGAAGATGATGCCAATTTGCAGGCTGAACAAAATTACTACAAATGTAAAATGGAGCAAAAGGACATTTTTAGCATAAGGACATTTTTATTCTGGGATTATAAGGTGAGGGTGAGAAACAAAAAGAAGGGCTTACAACTTTACCAGAAGGTAAGCCCAAAAGGTATGTATTTTGTGAATTTCTTTTTATATAGGTGTAGGGGTGGTGGGAAGGTTTAACTAAAAAGACTAGGGGGCTTGCTCAAAGGTGAACTGCTTTGAACTCAGCCAATAAAAAGTGAATATCCCAGAAAGAACATGATGCCAATATCTTCCTAAAATAAAAATGTCCTTACATTGACCATTTAGACACTTTAGAGTTGAAACATCACCTATTCTACCCAAGTAAAACATGTTTTGTCTTTGAATATACTTTACCAAAACCAGCCAAATTTGTTCTTTCTTTTTTTTTTTTTTGCAACGCAGTGAAAATATGAAATGAAAAATCTGACTTGTTGCTACACGACAAGAAAAAAACAGTTACTCCACACAGGGTAAGCCAATGCAGGCAGCCCAGTACCGCAAACCAGCACAAACACCATGGGACACAGAAGACACAGCAGTCAGCGTTGGATCAGAGACCGGTACCAATGCTGGAGGGACTCCTGAAAACGACAGGAAAGAAGATGATCGGATCAAGAGGCCTCATTTAAGGTAAGTCCTTAAAGAAGCATTGGGGGGGGGGGGGGGGGTTGTGTGACTTTGTTTCCTCT
>NW_017306285.1:482686-504635 GCF_000935625.1 Nanorana parkeri | reverse complement strand
TCTCAATTACTTTACAGGCTGCAAACGCTGATTACCTATAAGGCTGACCGAGTTTATCTCAGCAGATAAGTAGAAGGGCTAAACAAATCAGATTTAAAGTAACTGTAAACCCAATCAATCAAAACACGTATAAGCCTTACTATGGTAATGTTAATTTTAATACGGTTAAATCTGTCATGAAGACAATCCCTGGTGATCTTGCCACAAAGGTCCTTGTTCTGGAACATCCTGTTATAGAGTGACAACACTCTCTCTCTCAACTGCAGTCCACAGCAATTAATTACAACCAACCCATACACATCAGTAGATCGGGAATTGACACTAACTTCACTGGCTGCATACTTGTTCTAGGTCAGTGACTCATACATATTGAAACCGTTTGAATCATTACAGCAAGAAAGTATCTGACATTTTATGATGATCTGCAATGGCAGCCTGCATACTTAATCCAGGTTTCCATTAAGAACACTGACCGCTGTTAGCTGCTATTACTGAAACACTTCCCAAGCACATTTCTATACAACATCTTTTATTCTCCCTGGGAACTGCCTAGCTTAAGAGTCGTTGCTCTCTCCTGTCTTGGTCACAGTAACTATAGAGCAGCGCAGATCGAGCCTAAAATGATTCCTTTGTCCTTCATACACAGGTGTAACGTCAATGCACACTGTGCTCACTTTTAAGTCAGGGTCATGCCCAGATCACCTAGCCCTGGAAAGTAGGCAATGTCATTCTGCTTTCAATTCACTGCTGGATTCAGCAAAAAAAAACCACACAGTATTAGACTTAAAGTGACCCTGTCACCACAGGGTTACCTGTATACATTCCATATCTGTAAAAGAAGAGGCAATGTACTTACCTTTTCCATATGTTAGGGCTCATTCCCACTATGTGCGGTGACCGGTGTTTTCATGCACATCAATGCAGGTCACCACTAGGGCACAAAGAAAGCAGTTGTTTTCTATGTGCCCTGTTCACACTGCAGTGCTGTCCTGAGGTGGGCTGCAGAAAAACGTAAACACCGTCAGTCACCGCAACTCAACTCCGGCACATAAACTATAATTTAGTGTAATTTCCTGAAACTTCAATAAGGTTAAAAAGAAAAAAAATTTAACCAGTATGATGCACTGAAACAGAGTAAAGCACAGCTGTCCATACACAGCGGACAAGAAATCTCTGTGGGTTAGTGTGAATGGACACCTAAAATGCTGCCGCTGTGCCAATGCATGTATTCACACTTCTGGGTGTGCTAAATACCTGCTCCCCACCACATGCTGTGATATATAAATATTGATGGATCTTAATTATAAGGAGTGGCGGTGGCTATAAAAAAAAAATTGTGTGTATAGATATATCCCTCTTTTAGGGTCACCTGAAGAAGTGAATAGCACTTTCACAACTTTATTGGATCCCATCGCACTCCTGACCAGAAGCAACCCAAATCATCGGGTGGATGCTGTAGTGACTGCGAGTGCCAACCGCAAATCACATACAACTTCATGAAATAGCCACCGGCACTCCAAGACGAATTCTGACAATTCTTCTTTATTGCTACACATTGTGACACATCTTGTTCTTGTCAATAAAGAAGAATTGACAGAATTTGTTTTGGAGTGCTGGTGGCTATTTCATGAAGTAGCAGTTTCACGAAACGCGCCCAGGGAATTCTGGCTCACCACATGTTATTACATACCTTAAAATATAGACATTATATATGTTGGGTAATAAAAAAAAAGGCTGATACGTTGGTGGGCCTTTAATAGAGGCAAGACGTTTTGAAATGGAGGGCATTGGCTTTGTAATTAATAAGATATTTTCATGTGTCATGTTTCCTATCTGTGTAATTTCTATATCCCTAATGTATTATGCTTTATAATAATAAAAATATCCTCTGAGAAAGAAAGTATATTGCCTCTGCTTTTTACAGGTATGATATTGTATTGTGTAGTGACAGGGTCACTTTAATCCCTGATACAGCCCAAGTACAATTTTTTATTAATTAAATTAGTATTATTACTGTAAGAAAAAACACTCCTGTCCTCATTGGAGAGCGTTCTCATTATTTCCTGACACACTGATCCCCTGCCACCAGGACAGGAGGGCCATTTTCTCCAGTAGGGACAAAAATAGCCCTTTTCCAAAGATTTACTTAAAGAAAGAAATGTCTTCACATAGAAACGGTCGGCCACCTTTCTAAATTTTATTTGCTCTCAAGTACAGCTTATGCAGCCATCTTCACAGTTTAAGGCCTGCGTAGGAGCATAAAATAGACATAAAAAGACTGTAAGGAAATTTGGGTGCGGAAGTTAGATCAAAAACCGACGGATAACTAAATCTTCTTGCCTCTTGTGATGGGTGTCTTGAAAAAAGTAAAACAAAGTATCTGTACTGTAATTATCTAAACAACCCAAGATCAGGGAAAAGATCAAACGAAGATGCTTAGTGAAAATGAAAGAGGAAGGAAGTCGGCTTCCTCTACCACAAAGGATACCGAGATTTAAGGACGAATCTACAGAAGCGCTTTGACACCTGACGCAAAACAAATTCGATCAGTTTCCTCTCTCTCCGCACCTTGCTGTAGTTTATGGAAATCGTTTATAAAAGCAAGATTAATATATCGACTTACAAACTTTCTTGTTTGTATTATTTTTCTCTTTTCTTTAGCGGGAAAGAGAAGATGGATTTCTCTGTTAAATTTTAACAAGCACTCAAAGAAGCCAATATTACAAAGAACACAATTAACTCCCACAAACTTTCGCAGAGTACCCAAAGCTCATGAAGACATTAACGTGGCAGTGCACAGATAAAACGAAAAAAAGAAAACTTAAAGTTCTATGTGAAACAATTATAGCTTATGGTGCAACTCCAGCTCAGTAAGCAAATACAGGCATATGTCCTACCTAACAGAGGAAGTAATGTATATATTCTTGTGATCCAGCCACCTCTACTTTGCTATACTATATGGCCACAAGTATGTGGGCCCACACCTACTATATGGCCAAATGATTCAGTTCAGGTGTTTCCAGTAAGGGGTCCTGTTAATGCTAAAGCATACAAAGACATTTTAAACAAATGTATGCCACCAGCTGGTTTCACCATGACTGTGCTCCAATGCACAAAGCCAGCTCCGTAAAGACATGGTTTGGTGTGGAGGAACTTGACTGGCACACGCACAGCCCTGGCATGACTTAAGCTGAAAATTTACGTAGGAAAATGTCAAAATGATAAGTGTGGCTCATAATATCTTTGGAAAGAGTTCCAATTAGGATGATCTCACCACCCCTATGGGATAAAGAAAACCATCACTCATATAAGAAGCTGCCTGCAGGACAATGTCAGACCCACACATGTCCTAATGCTCTTTGTCCAGGGAGAAGGGGCTTATTAGTAGAGTGGAACTCAAAAAGGGACTTTTTGCCCTTCACTAGCATTTTAAATATTATGTAATACTAGTCAGTGGCTAAAATTTGACATGTGTTCTTTATAATTTCTTACCTAGAGTAGCCCTACCATCCAATACTGCTGGCTTTGTAAACCACTCCTCTCATCCCACACTGCTCTCTTCTATGACGTCAGGAGCCAAAACTCTAGGACACGGGTGCCCACAAGGTTGATCGCGATCTACCAGTCGATCACGTAGCGATCACTGGTAGATCGCACTGTCCTCTCCTCCCGCCGCTTCTCTGGATCCCCGCTGCTCTCCCCAGCGGGGATCCGAGAAGAAGTGAAGGAACCGGCGGCGGGGGAGGGCGGAGCCGCTGTCACAGAACTAATGAAGAGCGGTGAGGAGAGAGAGACGCTCGGCCAGGATCTGACAGCCGTCGCCTCTATCTCCCCTCACTGCTCATCCGTTCTGTCACTGCGGCTCCGCCCCCCTCACGCCCTCCTCCCGCCCCTGAATGCAGGTGTTTTTTCGTTGGTAGATCTCAATGAGCTCGTCATTTGAAAAGTAGATCTCCAGACGAAAAATAGTGGGCGCCCCTGCTCTAGGAGTACCATCTGCTATCAATGCACCCTGGGGTACTTAGAAACATACTCACTGAAGGTACCATTGGGCAGATATATACCCTGAACACTCACGTAGCTATGAATCTCACGTAGCTCTGGTTTAGAAACCCTAGGTTTATATGTCTAGTAGTGACTCAATATTTTGCTAGATTATAATCGCCTTCCCCACACTCTGACTGGCCTTTGGCCACCAACATCACCATGCTGGTGACACTCACCCTAAACTCTTTCCCTTTTGTAAGCCAATTTCAATCGCTACCTCTCATACTCATAAGCTTACAGACACAACAAATGAAGTCGGAAAGCAGAATGGGGTATGCCAAAGAACTATCTTTACAGTTTAAGTTGGCATTTGCATAAAAGTTGCATAATAGTAGTTTTGGGGCACCCTGGTAAAAAAAAGACCTGGTGGGGTGCCTGCTATTGGATTTACATGACAGTTTATTAAACTCAGTTTGACTACAGGTACACTTCAAGCTTTCATCTGGTGTGTGGTAAATAATTATATATTACATCATATTATATTTATCATTATATTTACATACTAGTTGCATACATTAAATACAGTTACACACTAGAATAGAAAAATAGATTTTTCAAAAAATAGTATAGGACTTTTTATGCATTTTCCTGAAGTATTTTCTTAAATCAGGGCTTGACAAACCCCAGATGTCAAGTTGCCATGGCGACTAGAAATTGCCTCCTGGCACCTGGGCTTTTGCCAGCCTGTTCACTGTCCCCTGCCTCCTCTGCCGCCGCATCAGCTCTGCTCCCCACCATTCTCCTCCCTGCTGGAAGCCCACTGCATGCTGTGGTCCATGTTCGCTTCAATCCCCGTTGCTCTCTCCACCTATATCAGCTGAGGCAGTGAGGATCGGAGGGGAGAAAGACCGCTGCAGCCCGTGCCCAGCAGGAAGGAGAGACCACTGTCAGCCGCTATGAATCTGCATTCCTCTCCCCCGCCCCACCGTGGCATGCCCCACCATGTTGTGCCCCGCCCTAGTGTGCCCCTCCGCGTCGTGCCCCGCCATACTGTGCCATGCCATGCCGTGCCCCTACTCCTCAGTAGAGGAGTGGATCTGAAGGCAAACTTTCTCCTT
Organism: Nanorana parkeri; assembly: GCF_000935625.1. Lineage (NCBI taxonomy): Eukaryota > Metazoa > Chordata > Amphibia > Anura > Dicroglossidae > Nanorana > Nanorana parkeri. Next base: position 499,530 of record NW_017306285.1, on the reverse strand, counting down.
CAGGTGCCTCCTCTGCTGATTCACAGCAGTGGGCAGGTGAAATAGCCAATATCAGGCTGGCTGTTGCAGCCACCCACTGCCTGCTACCTGCCTGCTCTGTTTACCTTCAGCTGCCTCAGTGCTGAAGTGAAAAGCACTGTCAATAGACCCCTAATGACACCTTAAAGAGAACCTGTCACTTCCAATGTGCTACCACATTGGGGGCTTATGAACCCCCATGGGATAGCAATAAGGTAAAAAAAGTTAAGTAAAATAAAATAAAAATACAACAAAAAAAAGTAAAGGTCCCAGCCCTCGTGAACGTGCGAATACTAACAGAAAGGTAAACAAAAGTCGTGCGCATCTACATACAAAAACGACGATTGTGCAACACATCTCAGGTATCGTGGCATGCGCAAGAGCAATAACTCCCGGGCCAATATATATGGCTAACTCCAGACTGAAACTTTTAAAACTGTAATTGAAAATTACAACTGCCGTTGAAAAAAAAGCTTTGTTTATTTCAAAAATAAAAACCTGGCTTCTAACTTTTTTAGCTGGCTCCTAGATTCAAAGCAAATTTGTCAAGCCCTCTCTTAACTTCCCCTCGGTGTTGTAGTCCACAAAAGTCATGTAGTCCACAAAAAGCCACACAGGATAATGCTAGTTTGAGTAGTGCAGGGAGAAGAGGGTAGATGATTCCCTAACCCATCGTCCCACTTCACCTTCAAACATCAAGTTTAAACTGTGTAGAAGAAAACTGAATTGGTGATAGTTCTCATAATCAGAAAAAAAATAGGAGGGTAACTGGATTCCACTGAGAGGACTATTCTCTGTAGCTGAATGCCCCACCATCCCCAACAGAATGCATACCAACCACTTTATGTAGAAAGCTATACAGAACGTATAATCATGGCTAGGTTAAATAACACTTTTTCTTAATAAAATAGATCTAAACCAAATCACAAAAACCTCATACAAGTGTTAACATGTTAATCGAATTTCAGAAGCTGTCTCCCAGATAAGCTCCTGCATTGTCACCCTGTCACATGCATTCCTAGTGGAGACTACAAGCGACTGTGCTGGCACATATTGAGCAGGCATTGAGTCCACTGTTGTCACAATCAGGAAGCCAGTTCAGATGATGATGTGCAGTGAGTGGATGTAGACAGAAAAACACTGGAAAACCTTTGGTATACTGGTAATCTTTAAAATGTTCTGTTTGCTTGTCTTCTAAAACCTACAGATTGATGTTTCCCAAGAGATGATTTTGGACCTGCAGCTGCCAACCTCCTTTTTAATGGAAACTGTACACACCTACTGATATGATTTGCAAGATGACCAACATCAAAGAGTATGCAACCAGTATCAGAAGCAGAATAAAGCGTTATATTCAACATGGTTCCACTGTGGGTGAGTAACCGGGGCTCTTTCGTTGGAGCTGATCACGAAACCTAGAAAAGCAAATATTACGTGTCAGCTATCTGATTTAACCAGCGTTTCCCCACATTTTCCAGAACCCTGCTGAGATTCAGAAGCTGCACAGAGTCACTATACAGATCACACTTCATCCAACACACTGTCGTTCTTTCATGTGAAGAGCCTCCATCTCCTCCATTGAGGAACTTTTCATGTCAAGATATGCTGCCCTGCTATTTATTTCCTAACTCACTTCACATGTCAAGTGACAGGCTTCACAGAGAGCTACTACCTGCTGAATTCATTGGATATCATGAAATTTAGCAGAGAATGTTTCACATTTTTGTTTTTTTTATATATATATATAGTAAGTGTGACAGGCTCAGCTGATAGAGGCAGCAGTAAACCATGCACAAGACATGGACACCCAGGTTTGCCCTGCACTTCAGCAAACAAGCAAACAAATCAAGCCATTAACTAAACTCAGGTCAGTTCCTGACTAACAGGCCCCCCCCTAGTAGGTTTCCCACAGACAGACAACTTGAGTACCTTTTTTAATGTTCTGTCAGCAGTCAGCCTTTTCACCCAGCAGCAGGCTTCCACAGCAGAAAGAGCAAGAGAAAGCATCAGTCAGCTCACATATATGAAGGCCTTTTGACAGTTCAGATTAATAATGAGGTTTACCTACTAGCTAAGATGTTTCTTTTCTGACAGTCAGAGAAAAAGGGACAGAGGGTTTAGAGAACAGAGGAAGATAGGAGGTATCCAACTTGGCCAAGATTCCGTTGGTAGATGACATTATAATTTAATTGCTTTTAAGCAGAAAAACTTAACAGAAGAAAAATCTTTACATTAATAGTGCTTGAACAGCAAGTATATAAAATGGAAATTGCAGTTATATTTCAGCGAGTGCCAATAACACCGAGGCAGACAGGTTAGTGATGGGCTGATAATTGGTGGTTCAGGTGCAACTTAGATGAATTCAGAGGAAATTCAATGGAGATAAAAAGAAATATGATAATCCATGCAAATGATTTACTAAATGAGATCATGTTACGACAGAAGGGGATTTGTGAGTAATAGAGGATTGCACAAGAGACAGCATCAAATGTAGCTAACAGTATATCTTATTAGGCTAGTACAGAAGAAACCTGGATGACTGCAACTGGAAACCAGTAAGAACCAGTACACAAACCGAAGTAAAACTCACAGCTCCCAAAATTTTTCAGCATAATTATCTACACAGCTATTTGTTAAATACTTAAAAGTGTAACCAGTAGGGATAGGCACCACACCCCTAATTGGAAATATATAAGAACAAAGAGGAAAAATTAGGCTTTTAAGGTGTCCAAACAATACAACATGTCCATCAGACACACAGATGTCTGATCAGGGGAGGGAGAGGGGGGGAGGGGAGAGAGAGAAAGGAGAGAGATATTTTTTTTTTAAATTCAACCAATCGATTAGTTGAAAAAACAATCGGGCAACTAATCAATTATGAAAATAATCGTTAGCTGCAGCCCTAGAATTAAATAAGTTTCTCGAACGAAAACCATATTCACTGTTAGAATTTCGCTTGTTTCGATTGGGACCATTTTTTTAGCTTCCTCTCTTTCGATTTTCTTTTGCCACTATGGTCGATATCAATAGTCGATTTAACCACATTAAATATCAGAAAATCAAACAAATGCTCGGAAAAAATGTTTTTGAACGAAATTCTACTGGTGGATGGCGAGTTTTAGTGGACCTTCAGAGCAAACAGTTAAACTGTATGGCTAGGTGAAGCCCAAATGATGTAAATGTCTGCCGGCTGATCTGAAGCTTGACCAATGCTGACATGTCCTGGGCCAAATTCTGCCCAACTAAGTGGATGGGGGGACACTGGTGAGTAAGAAGGCCTCAAAGGGAACCCAATTTTTTTTTTATATTCATCTGAATAGAGTCTACAGAACTCCATCTAAAACAATGTTGGCAGCCTCTGATGACTGAGCTGTTTAGATTTCTACTGATACAATATCCACAATCGGGCAGGAGGTCAACATGCAAATACACAGACAGCCATAATCTGATGTCTGCACAGACAAGAAATTATAGATGGGGGCTGCCACTGCTGACCTCCCTCTAAAAACACCTGTTATCTGGTTGCCTCTGGCTTCAATACTTTCTAACATCACAGAACCTGAACAAACATGAAGTCAGAGTGAAGTCAGAATTCCTAATTTGCATACCCGTTTTAAATCTGTGCCTCAGAAAGTATAAAAAATATTGGGCTGGCCAGACAACCAATATTTTTGAAAGGAGAACTCGGCAATGGCATTTGTCATATTCTTTCAAAAATATGTCTAGCAAAAATTTTTTTTTCTTAGTTTTGCATATAATGTTGAATGGATAGAACCCCTGCTGGATTTTTACTGGCATTCAAGGTTCCCTTATATAGATTTCCCCTCACTTCCTGCCCTGCTGACATTTTATCAGGCAGGAGTGAGAGAAAATCCCCAATAGAAACACAGAAATAAATACACACAGAAAGTCTGTCCTGGGGATGGGGTGGGAGTGTGCACATCCTCTCTATACACATTTGATGAAGCTGACCTGGTGACCACTGCAAACATAAACAAAAGAAACCTACTGCCGCCTGGGACCCCATCCGCTGTCCAACCTGACTCAGATGAAGGACAGCCAGCCCCCACTGAAAATGCTACAAGATCCAAATGTACCAACTATGAGGGGTCTGCACACTGCATATGCCAAAATCCGGAGGCTTTATTATTATCAAGTCATCACAGAAAAAGCCTTGATGCATTTTTCACTGCATACTTAGTGATAAAGCCTTAAAAGTCATAAAGCCTTTAAAGTCATTCGACGGTCATCATGTTTGCCTGTTTTCTAAAATGTGTCGCTTTAAACCTTACCGTTGAGGTGGAGACATACAGGCTTCTGCAAAGTGCACATTTTGTAGCCAACTGATGGGAAAAGGAGCTTAATTTGTTACACAAGCACCAACTACCCCATGTAATGAAGAGGTTAAAAAGACAAAGGAAAGCAATTTATAGAGACCCAATACCCGTTATATTTCTGACTGCGCTAAAGTTAAGGTGAAACAACAATGGCTGATATGGGTTAGTGATCGTCATGACTGCTCTCTGTAGAGCCTTATTAGACAAGCCAATGGCTGCATAAAGTCGATCAGCATTGCCAATTTTAATAATGTCCTGTGACCCACAGAGACCCAGAAGTAAGCAGTCATTTGATGGAATATAATTTCACCTAAGTGGATAACAGCAAGCCAAAATTGTTCTTTTGAAATCACTGGCCCAGTGGGGTGCCTGCTGTGCCACGTAATACTTCTGCAATTACTCTTCCCATTAACCCATTCGGGCTCCCAAGAGGCCCCAGGAGATCCGTGACGTGGCCTAAGTCTATCCTATAGGGGAGAGACGGATGGGGCAGAATGGGACATTTCTGCAGCCCAAACTGCAGGAAATAAATTTCTCGTGTTTAAGGAACGCGTCTCCTAGCAGCCATCATTCAATATAACAGTCTCCCCGATGACAAGCTATGTGGACATAAAAGACATAAGCCAAGCTACAGACTAATATTACATGCACTAATTCAAGCAAGGGGAGGCAGTCTATGAATCCAGCAAGATTTGTCAAATCCATCTTCTGAGGCAACGTCTCGACTAATGCCGAGAAAACAGCCTGTGCTCCGCACGGCGGATTATTTTTTAACTGGGTGTCATGATAACATTCTGGGAAGCGCACAGACTGCGCTCACAATGCACAAGATATTAAAACATACGTTTTGAAAAGCACATTTGTATATTCTATAAACTTCTAATATGCTGAATTTGCAGACAGGGTTGTACTGAAGTTTCCACATTTTGTTTTTTTCTTTTGCTAGTGGAATCAGTCATTTGGTGTAGAACGCTGGAGCCATCCAGCTGTGTGGAGCTAAAAGTCCCAGTGTGCCTTGCTAATATATTGAAATACCTTGTAATACATTATGTCACCAAAGGTTTTTGGACAGCTGACCCTCACAGCTATATAAGCATCTTGAACTCTTGAACATCCCATTTCCAAACCATGGCCATTAACATGGAGTTGAGTGTCCTCCCCGCATTGTGACTAAAATCAGCCTTCATTCTTCTAGGAAAGGCTTTCCACAAGATTTTGGAGTATATCTGGGAATTTCTGCCCAAAGAACATTGGTGTGGTTCAACAATGATATTGCACAAGAAGACCTGGCTCTCAGCTGACTTCCAGTTCATCCTTAAAGGAGAACTATGAGGTGAGTGCTTTTCACTCACCTCATAGTTCTAGCCGACCTGTGACAATGAGACTGTCACAGGTCGGCTCAGTAGATCGGGAAGTGAGCGAACACATACCGGCGTTCGCTCACTTCTCGAGCCTGTCACAGCTCTCTGCCGTGACAGGGGAGTGGCTGGATTCCTCCCTGCCCGCTCCGATCCCCCAGTGCTGACTGGCGGAACGGACGGGGGAGGGGCGGGTACAGCTGGCTCTGCCTCTAGATAGGCAGAGCCAGCTGTCACTCACGCAGCTGGGCGAATCCAGACATAATTGTCGAGATCCGCTTCAGCTGCGGCGTCTCAGTATACCGCAAGCTGTAGCTTGTGGTATAGTGCGGCATCTCAGTATACCGCGAGCTGTAGCTTGCGGTATACTGAGCTTAGGGTGACGGGAGGATGCTAGTTTGTGTCCTCCCGTTACCCTAAGGAGAACTATGGGGAAAAGCCCTAACTCCACAGTTCTCCTTTAAGGTGTTCTTCAGAGTTTATGTTTTATGAGTTTAAAGTTTATGCAGGCCACTCAAGTCCTTTCACACCAAACTTGTCGTTATGGAGCTAGATTTGTGCACAGGGGTGCAGACATGCTGGAAAAGAGAAGGGCCTCCCCAAACTATTGCCAAAAGGTTTGGAGTGCACAATTGCCAAAAATAAAATGCACTGTAGCTAATTTGTGTATTCATGACTTGCCTTTTTATATTAATTTTTTTTTAAAAATCCTAATATATTTTCTTTCAGTTCTTCTGTTCTTAGCACCATGTAAAGTAAAACCAAGCTAGTAATATTTTTTGAAGTCATACTTGTACCTAATAGGACTGGTGATGGTGATGATGATGGTAATTTCCACAACCTGGTGAAGGGGGTATGGGGGGCAGATTGGGCAATCCGCCATTGTAAAAAGGTCAAGATAGCCTGTTTAAACCCATCCTGCTCTATCCCAAAAAACTGAATCAAATAAACATGCATTACTGCTAAAAACATAATTCTACTTGAAATAGGGTGTACATCTATGTCTGTCTGACATTTTTCGGTATATGAAAGGAGTCAGAGAAGAAGAAGGACCGTTTAGGTGAACTTTCATCAACTGCCACCTAAAAATGATCAAGTGACCTCAGCAACTGCCATATGTCCTAAAAATTGTTACAGACCTCTAACTGTAGCACATGCCCTTCATACACCTTGCACTACTGTCAGTTCCGTATCACTATGTACTTGACAGGTATAAGCCACAGTGCATCATTTTAGAAAAGCATGTTATGAATAAGGGATGAAGCAGAATTTTGTTAAGTTCCCTCTGTCAGTGTGATGTCTCAATAGTTTATTAACAGGTTAGCAAAAGAGTGCGTCAGTCGCTAGAAGTAGCTTGAACACTCAATCAATAGATATCTACTAGACAGCTTTTACCCACTCCATAAAATACTTTATATCTGCTTAAAGACAAGAAAATCTCGCTAAGAAGGAGTCAGGTTTTTCTAAGTCGAATTCACCATTTCACGCAGATCCCCTAAGATTTACGCAGGTGGATCAGTTACAATCTCGCAGCGGGTGGAAACTTTATAACAATACAAATCATTAATGCTTTAATTTCTCAGTAGTCACAGCACAGAGATTTTTCCTCGCTGAAGCTGTTCTACTAATAAGCATGACGTGTTTTAATCTATATTTGTAACAGTCAATTTAATGGTACAATACTCCAGAACTGTTTTGCTAAGTGAGGTATTAGTCTTTAAAAATCACTGTTTCGGTTACCTCCTGCACTTTGCAAATCGGTGAAGATTGTGTTGCTACTAAGGAGATCACAAGCTTGTCACTCTGCAACTTAAAGTGAACTTACACTTTATAGCTAAAAGTCTGCGGACACCTGACCATCCCACTTATATAAGCGGATTGGACATCCCTTTCCAAAACCATAGGCATTAATATGGATTTGTTCCCCCTTTTAGGCTAAAAGAGCCATCACTTCTGGTGGAGGCTTTACACAAAATTTTGGAGGGTGTCTTTGGGAATGTGGCCCACTAAGCCAAAAGAGCATTTGTGAAAAGACCTGGCTCATATTTGGCATTCTAGTTTATCCCAAAATCATTCAATAGGACTGAGGTCTACGTTCTGTATTGGCAACTTCAACTCCTTCACACTAAAATCATCAATGTCTTCATAGACCTGACTTTGTGATAAAGGTTACAGTTACAGTGTGGAATAGAAAAGGCCCTTCCCTAAACTGTTGCCACAAGGCTAGATGCACACAGTTGTCTAAAATGGCTTTGTATGCTGAACCATAAGCAGTGACTTCACTGGAAATTCCTGAATTCAAAAATGTGAAAGGGTGTGCACATACCTTTGCCCATATAGCATATGCCTGAACTTATCTTAAAGGAGAACTATGGGGTCAGTGTTTTTCCCCATAGTTCTCCTTAGGGTAACGGGAGGACGCTAGTTGGTGTCCTCCCGTTACCCTAAGGAGAACTATGGGGAAAAACTCTGACCCCATAGTTCTCCTTAGGGTAACGGGAGGACGCTAGTTGGTGTCCTCCCGTTACCCTAAGGAGAACTATGGGGAAAAACTCTGACCCCATAGTTCTCCTTAGGGTAACGGGAGGACGCTAGTTGGTGTCCTCCCGTTACCCTAAGGAGAACTATGGGGAAAAACTCTGACCCCATAGTTCTCCTTTAACAAAAAACATCTCTATGCAAGTGCAAGTCCTAAAAGGTGCCAGTACATACAAAAAACAAAATGATCAACCATGATCTAATAAAACCATGTATCCCCAATATATCCACAGTGAAAGTACTCTCTACTCTACTAAGTCTGCTAAAACCATTACAATATACAGTATGTGTGTATTAGGGTGTGTCTTTAGTGGGAGTTTTACTTTAAGCATCATGTGTTATGGAGTCTCAGAGCTTAGAAATTGTCTCCTCTTCACAAAAAGCACAGGTGTAATCAGGTTTGGTACCCAGCTGTGCATCTATGCTTTCACCTAGCAAAGAAGCCAATTTAGGAGACTATTACATTATTTCAATATGCTTTATGCCCAAGAAACATGCTCTTAAAAATACTTATACTGGCCCATGCTGCAAAATACAAAGCAGCTTATCTCCGCTTTCAGCTGTGGTTTTTACTTGAGCTGGAAACATACCGGACCAAATTATTTTACTCTTCCAATGGTCAGTAAATACAGGTACAATAAAAAAAATGCTAACTAAAACACAATTTTCTGTAATAAACATGCTATGTTAATAGTCAGCTTTGTTTCCTTTTAGCTTCAGATGCAACTTTTGTCAGTAAAAACATTATTCCATGCTAGTATTTTTTGGCCTACAACAGCTCCCCAAACCTCTCAGCAATTATAGATTTAATCCAGGGTATAAATGATAGGTTTTATCCAGGATATAAGACAAAGCCAATAATCTGACCCAATATAATTCCAGGCAGCAGAGCATTTTATCCTTTAGTATATAACTCTGCTGATGGTCATGTGACTTATAATGGAAACACAAAATGCATATATCCTATTAATTTACCTGTGCCCTGCCTAGAGTAACACATTGGCACAAGCAGTTTGATGTTCACGTCTTCCCTCTATACCCACTTACCCAGTACATGATTTTGAAACTCTTTCCAGCTGCTTAAACAGAGTCAGACGACTGGAAACAAGAGGCAAGCAAATTCTAACCGGTGCAACAATTCTACATAGGACTTGCACCTCTTTCATTGACATCCTATCTGCAAAATTGTGATCTCATATGTGAAGGAAGAAGAAACTCACTCTGATTGAATGGGATGACAGAAAGATCCACAGAAAGAGACCACAGTGGGTGAAGAAGAAGAAGTGTGAAGCTGGCCTGGAGTCAGGCCATTCAGAAAATAAGGATATTGGTATCAGGGCAGCCAGTATTCCAAGATGGAAATGAAAGCCACTCACCAAGTAGGCTGTGTCCACTGATCTAGATTAGATGCATAATTTCCAAATTTATATTGAAGAAAGCATTACTTTAAACCTGGTACATGCATAGGTAAGTGTATCAGTGGACATTTGTGTGCTCTTTTTCCCCACAAAGTTCAATGTGAGATGGAAAGAGACCTAACACAAACATAAGGGCTCATTTACACAGGCACAGAGGTTCGTGTTCTGTAAAAAACCATTGCATCCAGAAGCCAAAGGTTACATAGTTACATACACAGGTCCATCAAGTTCAACCTTTGCGTGTGTGTGTGTGTGTGTGTGTTGTGCGTGCATGTGTGTATATGAGTCCCTGTGTGGTCTTATTTTTTAAGATTACCTGTACCCCTGTATGTTATGGTCTCTCAGGAAGTTATCTAATTGATTTTTGAATTAATTATTGTTCTCTGCAGATGCCACTGCTTGTGGCAGAGAGTTCCAAAATGTAACCATTCTGACTGAGAAGAAGCCCCTACGCCTTTAGGTTGTGGCCTCTAGTCTTTGTTATGGAGCTACCAGTAAAACGTTTATTACTGATGTTGCCATCACCACTAAACATTTTTTACATCTTGCCCCCTCTTCATCGCCTCACTTCCAGCATGAGGTTATCTAACAGAGAGCTTAAACTTTTACAATAAAACTGAGCAACTGAATGTCACAGTAAAGTTACTTCCCTTTATGTACAATACAAACATAGAATTGTGGAGTTTGCTTGCAGGTGGCCCAAGGGAAGATTCCTTCCTCTGTTCCATACTCTACATTGTGGCACGTCTGTTGACCAATATAAATGTTGCGAACATTAAAAAAACAATGGTCTCACATCTTGTGATTAGTGATTGTGTTGGAATTTTTAGTGTTTGCAAGTCATAAACTATTGCAATGGCACCTTATCTAGGAAGTATAAAGGCAGATGAGATATTTTAGATGTGTAGTTGTACATGAGGGGATTGTTTTTTATCACCAGACTAGACTCTTCTGTACTGAAATTGTTTTCTCTATATGGGCATCCTTATTGGGTACCCTTGCTACAAATGAATCTAGAAATAAACCATTTAGTTGTAAAACCTTCTGTTAAGGGTAAATAAATATACTGAATAAAAGAAGTGAACATCTGCCGAAATGTTCTAGCTGTCAGCAAGTGATTAAGTTGGGGCCTTATTAAATGCTTCCTCGGAATCTATTCTACGAGGAATATTTGATTTCACAGTATAGAGTGTATCTATTGTTGTTACTATAACGGATCTACTTCATAGGATTGTTTGCTTATCTCTGCGGAAAGGCCAATGGGTGTGTAGTAAGTAGATATGGCATTTTTTTTTTTATCATTGAAAAAGATTTTAGTAATTTTTAGTCTACAACTAGTTGGCATGCCTCTGTAAATCTAAGAAAATGTGTACTTTCTGAAAATATTTTGTAGCAGACATCTGTTAAATCAGGGGAAGTTCCAGGGATTAAATCTGTTGGGTACCCATCTGGTCCAGAAGTCTTGTTATTGGCAACGGGTTTTCACTGTGTTGTCATTATTGCTGAATAGTGTTTCTTCTAGAATCTGCACTGCTGTGGTGGAATTTACCTTATTATAACAATTCATAAAAATATTTAAAGTAGTTGTAAACCCATTCCATACAATCTAATGAAATCTTTAACATGTCAAAGTTGATGGACAATTAAAAATGTTACAGATGTATGTCATCATCAGAAATGGGGTTGAGGGGGAATCTTCCAACAGGGATACATGCTCCGGAGAGAACTGATTAAGAGGGTAATTTCTGTCACATTGTTGCATTTCCCATCACAGGAAGTGAAGAGTAATCTCCCCAACAGAACACAGACAGAAAAAATGATACGGCAAGGATTTTAACCCTTCTATAACCCTTCAAAAACTAAAGGAAAAGTATTGGCTATACATACATACATGCACGTGTAATGTAATTTCAAAAGTCAATTTTAATATATTAAAAACTACAGCTATCAATAACAGAATGCCTGGTGCCAGCAATGAAGGTCCTTGTGCAAGCAATTTCTGTTATTGGGGGGGGGATTGACAATGCTCTGTCACCCTATAACATCAAGTTATAGGGTATTAGAAATACGATGAAGGGACCCTATGCGGCCCTGAACCTGAAACATAATTTGCTTTGTGATATGATAGACTTGGCTCAATAAAAGACAAAGTTATATCACAGTTGGAGTGCCGGGGATTTTTTTTTTTGTCTATGTGCTATGTCCCTGTCTCCTATTTGTGCTCCTGCATGGTCACGTTGTCACACATTTTCCCAATGGAGACTACAAGTGGCCTTTAAAAATCCTTTATGCAGGCATGGAAGCCACTGTTCTCACCATGAGGAAACTCACCTTGAGAAATGGCATGTACCCAAAGCTGGAGTGCATATAGACAGGAAGTTGCTGCAAAGACGCTGCAAGATATCAGCAAACACTGCGATGTAACAAAGGATGGAAAATAAGTATTTTATTAAAAATAAGTGGCAATTGTTCATTATGCAGAGTAAATTAGCTTTAGTAAACTAAATGTTATTCATTTCGGAATGACATCTACTTGTGCACCAAAGGAATATATTTGACTATATCTGAGTTATACTGTAAAGTGCTGTGCAAACCGTTGGCGCTATATACATCTAGTATAATAATAATAGTAACTGTTACAATTCTATGTATTGGCTCATTGGGCCTGGTTATCTATGCCAGTCATTTCCCTTTTTTTGCTGCCCAACAATGTAATTATTTAGAAGTATAGATGCCTCTTTCAGTCTTTTTTGGATTATTCCTCTGTGCATAGCAACCAATTGGCTTCCAACTTCAGCTCGTTCAGTTAAGCTTTGAAAATAAAAGCTAGAAGCTGATTGGTTGCCATGGACAACTGTTCCAGATTCTGTCTGCTCCTGTGTTAGTAAATTCCATTTAATGTGTTTACATTACATACATTAGATCTATAGTTCACTCTAGTTCTGTATGAATTCCTTTTCTGTGCTGTAGAAGAGATACCGTAGACATCATATTGCAGCATCCAGCCACATTTCTCATAAAAGCATAGCTATATCCCAGAGGTCACTCTTATCATCCATAACATAAGACCAAGCAGATTGCAAATGGTCTTTGAATGGCTGGGAATGATATACTGTAGACAGCCATTACTAGGTTCGGTAAATCCTGTTTCTTTGACATTTGAGCCAGTTTGACATGAAATGCTAAGTTCGGTGTGTGTCCCTCCTATATAAGTATGAGTCTACTATCAGGGTTCATTCGCACCAAACATATTGTATATTTTGCTGCATTTTTCACTGCAGGAAAAACTTACAGACAAAATGATTCTTTTCCTACAAAAATGTACTGCGAGATGTTGAAACAAAAGATCCTTTATGATGTATTTTGGGTACAATGACTTGCCCATTTCCTATTGAACCGGATCTACATTGCAAAAGTGAATATTTGATATGATAAAGGTAACCTCTAAAACCCTGAAAACAATTAAATATTAGCCATCTGCTGTGTGAGATGATCCAAGGCACTGCTGCCTCTGACTGCTAATCTCATGAGATTTGGCGATGTCACCACTGTGCCACTCACTGTTTTCCTTGCTGAAGAGGAAGCCGTACCTGGGGGCCTGCACTACCAGCATCTACCTGCTACTGCCTCATTTATTCTGCGGATCTGTGCTTACCTTATTTGTAGGGGCTATCAGTCTACCCACCTTCACAGAAACACGCTGTCAGTTGGTTTTCTGTTTTTTTGCCCAAGTTTGTGACTAGAGACGAGAAAATAACTTATGTTGGAAATCACAGAAAGTGCAGTCACTTTGCTGGTAGTATGGACAACTGTTGGCTTATGTCTAATTGTGACTGGATCATATAGTTTCCCTCTTTAAAGTGCATGGATTGCTGAGGTGTCAGATATTTATTGCTGTCTATATACTTATTAGGGAGATTCACTTTCTCATTTCTTTCCTCAAAACTATGGTCACCATCACTGAAAGTGGGAAAAGTTCCAACATTTTCACGAGAACCGAAATAGAGGGGAAATCTTCCAATGGGGGCACTTGTTCAGGTGACAACTGTCTAATATAGGATAAACATAATTTCCTGTTGTGTCCAAAAAGAAAAAATGACAGGGGCTTAAACCATTCCCTAATCTATCCAAAAATGAAAAAAGGTTTTGGTGGTTTTAGGTACTTAGCCCTGGTTCACACCTAGGAGTTTTTGAGCAGTTTGAAAAGCGCTTTTAACTGCCCAACACAAGAAATCCGTTGATTTTCAATGGCCCTGGTTCACACCTGAGCAAAAAGATGCCAGCAGAAAAACACAAAACTCCCGCTAAGGTACAGGAGCTTCGTTGGGCAGTTAAAAGCGTTTTTCTTCCCCATAAACTTCATTGGAAATGCCCAAAAACGCGCAGCAGAAGCATGTTGCGCATTTTCATGAGCGTTTATATGCGCGTCCTTCCATTGCCCACAATGGTTTATGAGCTGCCAATCAAAACGTGCGTCTTCATGTACGTGCGTTAAAACATGCATACAGATGTGCACAATACGCATAAACGTGCAAATAACCGCATGCTGTTAACGCGAGTACAAGCGCCCAAAAACGTTGCCGCTTAGGTGTGAAGCAGTCAACTAGAAAGCTTGCAATGTTAACCTGATGAGCCAACAAAAGGCATCAGCATCACTTAAAGTGACATTAAAGTTAAAAAAAATGTTCCCTCCCCCCCATGTAAATGTTAGCACTTACCTTAACCCCTTCGTGACTGACTCGCCAGCATCGGGGCTGTTTAAACAGACTCCCGGTGACTTTTGCCGCCGGGAGTCTGTTTAAACTTGTAGAGCCGACTGTCGGCTTTACAACAGAAGCGATTACGCGTCCATAGACTTACCTTGCGTCTCTGCTCGTCTCCCGGCCGAGAATCGGAACTGCGCATGCGCCCGCCCCAAGATCCTTTGCGGCCGTACGAGCAGTTCCTGATTCTTGGCGCGGGAGCGAGCGGCGATAACAAGGTAAGTTTAAAATGATTTTAAGCGGTTTTTTTTTACACTTCTTGCCTATATCTACTGTATGCTAGCAGTAGATATAAGCAAAAAAAACCAGAGGGTTTAGAACCCCTTTAACTCTATACTTCCTGTTTACAACAAAGGCTTCCAATAGATACATCGTCTACAACCAGTATTGTCTTTGCTATTTCTTGACTTTTTCCAACTGTGTTTCAAAGTCACTGGAGTTTCCTCTGCACAGGATCTGTAACAAGGGCACCTCAGTGGATGCACATATTTCAAGCAGATTTATGTGCATGAAACTATCAAAATAAAGGCAGCAAAAAATAGCACAGACAAAAGAGCCAAGAAAGTTGCAGATGCAGCAAAACGGAAGGCACTGGAGGCTAAACCCAGGGGTGCTAGTTATTAATAGGCACAGGCAAGGAGATAAATGTGTTCTGGAGCCACAAATAGCCACACGTGAGCTGTTAGCCACATCGTCTAATTAACATATGTGATGAATAAGTACCTCTGCCTTGACAGGTCTGTGCAAGTGATAGTGTGTGTAACTCATTATCTTCCAGTAGCATGGTCAGTGAACGTGCAAAATTCAACCAAAAACACTTATCACGTATATCTGTGCCTGTAAAGCAACGTTTTAGACCCGCAGCAAAAACAGCAGGTTTGCACCAGCTGATCATTGTGCACCATTTAATGTATTATAATCCTAGAAAAACCCTCCTAATTCATATACATTTATTTATTTATTATTGATACTTATATAGTGCCAACAAATTATGTGATTTATAATATTAAGTGATTTACATAGTGCACATTCACACCAGTCCCTGCCCTCAAGGAGCTTACAATCTAAGGCACCTATTTAACATACATATTTACATACATACATACATACATACATACATACATAGGCACATACTAGGGCAGTTTTAGACAGTCAATTGGCCTACCAGCAGGTCTTTTAAAAGAGTGGGAGGAACCAGAGTAACCGATGGAAACCCATGCAAGCTCCATGCAGATAGTGTCTCGAGCAGGATTTGAACCAGGGAGCCCCAATGATGCAAGGCAGATGTGCTAACCGCTAAGCCACTGTGCTGCCCCTGCTAAGCCACTGTGCTGGCCATATACACCGATCAGCCATAACATTATAAACACTGATATGGCAACTGGAAGTGGGTGGGATATTTTAGAAAGCAAGTGAACAATGTGTCCCTGAAGTTGATGGGTTGGAAGCAGAACACAACAAGGAGTTGGAGGTATTGACTTGACCGCCAAACTCTACAGATCTCAATCCAATCAATTATCTGTGGGATGTGCAGGAAAAACAATTCCAATCCATGGAGGCCCCACCATGCACCTTACAGGACTTAAAGGATCTGCTACTGATGGCATGTTGACAGATACCACAGCAGTCCTTCAGAGGTCTAGTGGAGTCCATGCCTCAACGGGTCAGGGCTGTACTCAATATTACATGGGTGTTCATGATGTTACGGCTGATTGGTGTACACATGTGATGAATCTTCACAAACCTGCTGGGAGCATTTTTTTTATCCTTTTGGAATAAATGTCTAAAGCTTTTAATGGTTTGTGTCCATGCTTAATTGCCTAGGCGAATATGCATGCTGGTATGACCAGATAGGACAGGTATCCATGTTTGACACAGGTACAGTACACTCTTATGCATGGACAAAATAAATGGTTGTGCCAGAACCACACCTACACATATGTAGCCTGACATGGCCACATCCTTCATACTGGTTCATATTTCAGGAGCTTTGTTTCTGCCTCAACATTCAGTGGTGACCCATGCACACGTTTAACAATGAAAAAAAGTTTATTACAATATTTATTGGTCAATAAATACCATGTGTGTAGGCACATATGTGTAAAAGATGAATGAACCAACATTATAATTTTTTGGTAGGCTTTACCAAATCATAGCAGCTACAGTATAGCGGCTACAGTTTTTTTGTTCTTTGCTAAGAAGTTATATGTTGCACCAAAGTTTAAGAAAAAATGATTCCCTTTAAAAGGGGGTGCCAAACTCCATGTTCTCAAACAATATAAAAGTATCAAGATTACTAATTAAGCAGCAACGTGATATAAAATGCATTAGACACACGGGAGTAATTTGTTATGCTGTCAGCTGCGTAATGCCCGCTGGCTCAGCCTCACCCAACATCCCCGATCATAACAC
>NW_017306285.1:481956-482606 GCF_000935625.1 Nanorana parkeri | reverse complement strand
TTGTAAAGGATCACAGATATTTAAAAAGTCTAAAACTCAAACAACCATGACAAACAAACAAACATAACAAAGGGATCTATTTAAGAGTGATTTGACCTAACCCACTATATTGTCCAATACAAGAGCATATTCTTATCCTTTAATGTTTACATTGATTAATAGCTGACTGGATAGATATTTAGGTACAGCAGAGGTTTCTATAAAGTATAATTAAATCTTTTTTTTGCATATATCTACTGCTAGCATGCAGTAGATAAATGCAAAAACATAAAAAAATTAAAAACAGTTACCAAAAAGGTTATTACTTACCTATGTCTCCGCCGCTCACTCGCACCCAAAGATCTGAAGATTTATGAGCGGCCATGAAGGATCATAGGGCAGGCATGGGGCGGGCGAATGCGTGGTAGAGATCTTTGACCATGAGAAGAGGAGAGACACAGGTTAAGTCAATGCAGGCAGCGTGCACATGCACAGACACCTTGGGACAGGAAGAGGCAGGAGTCAGCGCTTGATCAGAGACCCGCACCAGCGCCGGAGGGACTCCTGAAAACTACTGGAAAGAAGATGATGGGATCAAGAGGCATCATATAAGGTAAGTCCTTAAAGCAGCTTGGGGGGGGGGGGGGGTTTTGACTTTTATTTCCTTTTAC
>NW_017306285.1:416757-481785 GCF_000935625.1 Nanorana parkeri | reverse complement strand
TTTAATGTCACTTTAATGCAAACCCTATCTGGATGATATCCGCTAAAGCATAAACATTTTTTTTATCTTTTCAAAATGCTGTTTTTGTACCTTTTCCACCTGCTGCTGTAATCCTCCTCCAACCTCTGTGCAGCCACTTCCTTTCTTGCATGCACGCCAGTGGCAGCTGCATGTCATTGCTCAAGGAGAGCTTCCTGGTGGTGACAATGGCAGGATATACCTGCGCAATGAGCACAGCCGCTCATAGTCTCCATGTGACAGGCTGACTACGTAGGAGGGCGATTGAGAGAGAGGAACAAATTGTTACGAGTTTAGTGACTGGGTTTATATCTATTTTAAACTGATCAGAATTGGCAAGGTAAAGGTCACGACTCTTGTACACAAGGGGAAGATTAAACGCATGTTGGAGTAACCGAATGCTGGCTGTATTATTTTCCACCCTATGTCCGCAGGATGTGCTATTTCCACCTTGTCAGTACCGTCCCAGTTTGACGAGTTTTGTGCTCTGCAACTCAATATACTGCAATGCTACGTAGGCCTGTGTCCATGTAGCCTTAAGGGTATTCTAGCAATTTAAACTTGGACATTTGCTTCTTACTTCTGAAACATGGACATACAATATATATGAAAAGACAGAAAACAATGTCAGGTTTCACCCTGCAGGAACACGGCAGACAAAGCTTGTCAAAATATTGGTGGTAAGGGACAGGCTGTAAAGAAGTAAGAGGACCGGTGCCTATGCACTCTTGTTCTATAGTCTAATACAGGGGTGGGAAACCTCCGGCCCTTCAGCTGTGGAGAAACTGCAAATCCCACAAGGCATTGCAAGATTCTCACAGGCATGACTACTACAGATGCATCATGGGATCTGTAGTTCCACTGCAGCTGGATGGCAGGGGGTTTCCCACCCCTGGTCTAATAGATGTATATATCTCCAGTCTGACTGCTAGCCTCATCAGATTTGGAGTGAGGTGTGTTTATGTCACTACAAGCTGTGCCTGAGGACCTGCAGTGCAAAAGTCGACCTGCTTCATTCTGAGGATCTGTGCTCTCTGTTGCTTCTTCAATAATACCCCACCAGTCATCAGATTTGCCAACCATCACAAGAGAAACTCTGACATAGAAAGCAAAGCCATGTTCCTCTACCAAGATGGCCACCTTCACACCAGGGACACAATGCAGAGCAAGGCATAGTAAGTCAGTAATAGGAAAAAATCAGCTGCAGGGATCCTACAGTTTAGTCATAGAGCTGATTAATCCATTGCTCTATGGTTTTCTTTGTGGGGCACAGTTTTCAAAGCACTGTTCCCCTTAAATACACACGCCATGATATTTACAATGTAGAAACACATCCTTTCCAGTGTCACAAAACATAAATATTGTTCACTCACAACTCACTGTCTTGTAACTAATGAGCAGACAATTGCCTAAATTGTCATCATTTGTTCTGTCTCATAAATGATTGTATAGCGCCTTTTACTCCACTGATGGCTTACTAGGGATGTCAAAACTTTCCATTTTGGGAATCAGCCCTTTAAAGTGTAATTGGCAACTCTGCTTCCAAACTTTCGGTTCCTGAAATCCCGGCTTGGATTCCGCCTAGAAAGTCACATGACTGCAAGCAAAGCGGGTTGCGCTTAAACTTCCTAATCTTTTGGCATCTCATGTACTGTAACGTATTCAAAAAGCACAAGAAAGCCCCGAGCCGCGGTAATCCATAATCCATCCACAAAGTAAATCACGTCTGTCAATGTGGCTGAGCTGGCTGCTGACTTTGCATTTTTTAAATGTTTTAGGCATAAGGGATTAACATCACTAGTGCCATTTGCCCCTTATGAGAGGGAGATGCAGAAGCCGAGACACTAAAAAGAAAAAATAGCAACTGAACATCTTGTAATGTGGATTTATCCGGCCATCCTTTAGCTCAAGGACCTGAAGTGTTAAAAGCTCAGAGCTTTCTGTCTCAAACACAGATAGGACTCATCCGCTCTCTCATCACAGCTGCCGAGACGTTTTTGAGCTAAAGCCTGTCATAAGAAGTCAGACAAAATAAAAAAGCATCTCTGGCTTATTGCGTAAACGCCGCGCTGTCGTCTTCTCCTCCTGGCAGAATAATGAGGCCACTGTACGAGCTCAAAGCCCGGCAAACGGCATCCATGGGAAAATCACTTGTCTAAGATGAGCCAGGAATCTGCCGTTTTTTGCTCATTATCGGAGGACGTTTCCAGACATCACCGGGAGAGTCCTGAGCGCAGATCAAAACCCAAAGACAGACGAACATGACCCTGTGATCCATATTGTTCTTGGCGCTGCTATGAAAACCAGCAACATAATGAATCACAGGAAATACAGGTTAAAGAGGATGGAAAGGAGAGGCATCTATGCACCAGTTTTTGGGATGACCAAAGAATTTAGAGCTTGGGACATGGATGGATGGTGTAACAAAGTTGGTATTTTTTGAACAGTGTAGCTATTGTTTGGTTACTATTTAAACATTCAAAAATAAAAATTTGCCAATAAAAAGGTATAATAATTCAAAGCTAACACAGTACAGCACTTTTCTACTATTAAAATATCTATTGACTGCTTCTCACAAATAATGAGGTAATCAGATAGCATTGAAAATCAAAAACCTGGGCTCTGGCAGAAATCATTTTAGAAATAACCACAACATGCCTTTGCTTAGGGGAAACAGAAACTCAACAGTAACTTCTATGCGACAAGATAATTTGCAAAGTTGAATTGCATTGTTCCAGTTTGTATCCTGTTAGGTATTTTTAATCTGAGTTTTATATACAGGTGAAACTCGAATAATTAGAATATCGTGCAAAGTTCATTTATTTCACTAATGCAACTTAAAAGGTGAAACTAATATATGAGATAGACTCATTACATGCAAAGCAAGATAGTGCAAGCCGTGATTTGTCATCATTGTGATGATTATGGCTTACAGCTCATGAAAACCCCAAGAACCCCAAATCCACAACCTCAAAAAAGTAGATTATTACATGCAATCAATAAAACAAGGATTGTACATAGAACAATATCGGACCTCTGAAAAGTACAAGCATGCATATGTACTCAGTACTTGGTTTGGGCCCCTTTTGCAGCAATTACTGCAATTACTTTTGCACGATATTCTAATTATTCGAGTTTCACCTGTATTATGTTGCAATTAGATGCAACAAGCTTTTTACACGAATTCAAATGTTGGCACTGGCCATCTACCAAAACATGCGGCTGACATCTTGTTTTTACAGACACCAATGCCAATGGTGCTTAATACTGGCACTAGGCATAAAAAAGCATAGTGATGATACTTGAATTAGTATTAAGGTCTGGGCGTTTTTTTTACCTTAATGCATTAGGGTAAAAAAAAACGGCCCAGCAGCTTTTTTTCTACCACAGTCCCCCCCAGACTTACCTGTCAGCTGCGCTCGTCCCTGCCCCCGGTCCAGAAGCGATCCTCCGTTCCCCGAACTTCCGGGTTGCGGGGGGAGGATACTGATGGCAGAGAAGCCATAGGCTCCTTCTGCCATCAAAGAGGGAAGGGGCGTGGCCTGCCACAGGGCTGTGTGTGTCTATGGACGTACACAGCCACGAGCGCGCACGGGGTGCCGCCATTAGAATAATGGTGGCACCCGTGCAAGAGGCGGGGGGAAGAGCGTTGCGGGGACCCACTAGAAAACGAGGAATGAAAAACTTTTAAAGAAAAAAAGCAACAGCCTCAAGCAAAAGAGGGTCTCCTTAAAGGATTAGTTAAAAAAAAGAATTAGGCTTTAATATTACTTTAAGCCCATGTATGCCTTGGCCCAGGATTTCACTGAGACCAAGCTGATTATAAAGTTGAATAGAGCTTAGGGAATAACTTCACTTACACAGAAATTATTGTTAACCTTGAGCTAAAGGACCCTCCCACCTCCGACCTATGTATGCTTACCTGATAAGCACAACATGAGGAGTGAAAGTACAGTTATTCTTTAAATTTTCATCAATGTCCAGTCACTATTTGTAAATTATTAATGAAGCCTTTGAAAGCTTTAAGGAAGATACAATGACTGTTGCAAGTCTATGCGTTCTACGAGGACTCGTAGTTAGGAACGAGTGAATGGTCACTTGTTAGGGGCAAGTGATCATTCCCTAACAAACCAAGGTTAGATGACCCAATCGACTAGCTGCTTTTTCCTAGTCAACAGGTAACACTCCTGTTGATATTAAGGGATTTTTTTGCCAGTGTCTGCAGAGCACACAAAAATACACACACTTGACCCATAAGGGTAACAGCCAATCTCCAGTTTTGCATCTTTGACAGACTGGGCTTACAGGACTGGTTGAATGACACCAGCCTGTCATTCAACCAGAAAGGTATTTCAGCAAAATGGCCATTTTCTTTTCTTAATATTGATGGGCAATTAATGGTTCTGAGGTGGACAAATGAATATGTAATTCAGGAGCCAGTCTGTCCAATCTAAAAGCCAGCAGGATTTTGTAGGAGTCGGCTCCATTGGCAACATCTAAAGTAGTCCTCAAAATTTGGGTGCCAGCTGTAATTTATAAGGAGCATTGGCTGGTTTTTTTCCAGCCCTGGATCATTTTAATAAACAAAAAGATGTATTCTGTTTTCATAAATAGAAGCATTTGTCTTGTGCTTCTTTCATGCTTTATGAAGTATTTTTAGCATCAAGTAGTGTTGGAATTCATTATTGGCTCATGCATATTTTTGCCTCTATGGATTGCTTTTTTTTTCTATACATGTCAATGGGAATGCACTCTCTAAATGATTCTCAAACACCTGTGTGACAACCCTCTGAAGCTGACATCCATGTACACATACCCCAAGAGCATTCATGTTTCGGAAACCAACTGTTCAGTAGTCAGATCTTTCTGCCTTGCATCTCAGGGTGGCCTCTGTAAACAGTGGACAATATAGAGAAGGGGAGTGCTTTCATACACAATACATCTGTCAACCCATTGTCTTCTTTTGCCAGCCTCATATAAAACAGCAGCAGCCAAACAGAAAAACAGCTCTTATGTGCTCGTTCACACTTTGCAGTAAGATAAATCCTTTTTCAGCTTGGCAAGGGAACATTTTGGAAGACGACTCTTGTTTCGAGTGGATGGAGAGCGCTCTACAAGAGGATCCTGCATCTTCATTAACTTACTCATGATAATATTCCTTATCCGGCAAACTCTAAGTGGACTGAAAGCAGCCAGATTGCTTGTCTTGTGTTATTATTCCTCATCGTATGATAAAGCACTTTTCTATTCTACGCAGGAAGCGGCAACTCTTGCCACACAGAGCCCATCACCCAAAAAGATGCAATCCCTGGGTGCCTGCCCAGTTAAGAAGCCCTGCATTAATTACGCAGCCAACTTGACAAACTAATTAAGCCCCCACAGATTAGAAAGGGAAAGAGGAAAAAACTCCACAGGGTGCCCCCCTCTGTTTCCAAAGCTGAGACTACAAAGCTTATCATTTCAGTTTCCACCTCAAACATTTTAGAAAATGCATGTATACATAAATGTCCTTATTAAGAAAAGTAAAAATAATAGTAATAATGGCCAACCACTACAATATTCTTTTTCTGTCCAGTCAATCCTTGGTTCAATCAATACACCCCTAGGCTATGCATTTTATTTGCCCTGGAGAGTATGTCACAACTCTAAACCAGGGCTGGACAAAATAACTTTCTTAAAAATAACAGCTGGCGCCGTCTCTATGACTACTGGTCACTATGCAGTATTTGTATGGCAGGCATCTACATCGATCTTGAGTGTGCATCATTCCTATTTTCGCCTCTTCCCTTGTTACTGCCTGATTTGGAACATTAGCTAGTGCGCAGGGGGTGACAGGAATTTAATATAAAGTATAATTACATGTACATTAATCCTAGCCCAGTTGGGGCAAAAACCATTTAGCTATTTCTCCATCATTATATACAGATACATTGGATTTTTTCCCCCCCCATCTGCCTTCAGTTCTTTTTTTTAAATGCAAACGTTGCGACTGTAATCTGAGCACAGAACGGAAAGCGCGTGGAAGATGGATTTAATAGCCGCTTTCGAAAGAGCCGATTGTTTGTTTAATCATTACAGCCGTATGGGCAAATTCATTTCCTTTCCAGGTACTTTGAGGCATGTGACACCCAATCATTTCTGAGCGCAAAAAGTCAATTTGCACTAAAACTCAAACCATTTGCCATGCTTCCCTAAGTCTGCCCGAGCACATCTGAAAGTGCGCAATTATAGCTAAGTAACTGCGTTCCTTGAATATGGGAAAAGATAAGTAATGGCCTAAGCTAAGGCAAAATGCCTTCATTACTAGCGATAAACAGCCTGAGATCTGCGCATTAGAAAATTAACATTGCAAAACATACAGGAACGGAGCATTGAGCAAAAACCTCGAATAGTGAAAACAGATTGTATACATATGCTTCGTATGGGCCGCTTCTCACACAAACTGAACTCATCGCTGGTGAACTGGAGCAACGCAGATTAAAAGGCTGCAAGCTATATGATCCGTATGACCGAGTACTTTGTGGAAGTTCGTTTACAATCTGCCTAAATGCCTCTATAAGTTTTCAAACTTCAGGGTTGTAAATTGAAGTGCCAGACTCCATTTAATAGTTCATTTTCAATGTGGTGGTAAGGCAGTATATGATGCATTTCAACAACTGTCTCCTCCTCCTAGTAACTAGCTTTCTATTGGCTAAAACAAAGAGGCTTACGCCTGAAAAGAAAAAGCAAAAAAACCTTCAAAATCACCTAAAACCGCTCACTCTCTGTTGTAGTTGGGGGCTAAAACTGGGAGTAAAAAAATCTCCCTGCACCCAGGAAGCAGTAGGAGCTCCCCCTGTTATTTGTGTGCTGTACTGTCAATTGGTATAAGGCTTCATTCACGTGCATCAAACACAGAAAAAAATGCACGTTAGCCAAACGGGCAAACTGAAAAAATGCGTTTATGGTGACACACCTTTTTCTTCCCTGTTTGCACCCGCAGAAACATAAAACGTTGAACGCAGGGTGCAGATTTTTGCTACATGCACTTCTTTTGTTCAGAACCCCACTGCAAGCTACAAACAAGCACGAACCTGGCGCATGTTTCCTCTACGCCTAGGTGTGAATGGGACCGAATGCAATGGAGGGTCAGACACAGACAAAATCCATTTCACAGTGCCAGATATTAGACTGCATTTTAGCTTCCATTACGAGGAGATGCGGCAAAGTGTTAAAGTGTATCTATACCCAAAACTTGTTTTGTTTTGGATAAAATGGGAAACGGTTAGAATCCCTGTCATGTTTTACTACCAGACAGGGCTTGGTTAGAGAGATTTCCTTCACTTCCTATCCTGGAGACAACATTTTACCAGGCAGGAAGCGAGGGAAAATTTGCAACAGTGAAGCAGACAACAATAAAATGCTGAGGGAAGCTTCTAGCCTTCCCCTACTGACTTTAAAGAAGGGATTTTATGAAACTTACACTTAAAGTGGGGCTACCCCTGCACTGCAAGGGTTAAGTGCTTGCTTTGGTGTGGGGGCTCAAGTAAAGCAGAAATACTCACCTGATTCCCAGTCCTTCGCATGTCAATGCCCACATCTCTCTTCCTCCACTCTGGCTGTGGTATGTCACTCAGCAACTTCATGTCTAATGCAAGTCATTGGACCTGCATTAGATATGATAACATCAGCAGTCCTCACATGGATGCACCCCAGACGAGAAGAGGCTGCAGGAACCGGCCTAGCAGCCCAGCAGTATATGAGCACTTTATCCTTGCATTGAGGAGTGTAGCCTCACTGCAAGGGTTAGTTTTGTCATTCCTGTAGTTCCTCTTTAAAAAAAATTGCTACTTCTGTCTGTGTTGCTGTGAGATAAATTTTCCATCACTTCCTGATCTGCCGACAATCTTTTTACCAGACAGGAGTTGAAGGAATCTCTCCAAAGGAGCATTTGATGGCAGTAAAACCTGACAGGTATCCAAATTCTAAGCCTTCCCAATCTATCCAAAACCAAGACAAAAATTGTCTATAAACTTTAGAGTTATATTTATTTCTAATAACAAAATGTTTTTATGCTTTTCCAAGCACCAAAAGTGTTAATCAATTCCTTTGCAGCAGATGGCCAAGGTTAAGAGCCAATGGGCTGGCCTGGTGTGAAAGCCGCTCCATCTCTGCTCCTTCTCAATGACTGTGTTCTCTCTCTGGAAGGTCACTGCTCACTTTCTAAGTAAACCCGGTCGGCCTATCTGTCTCGGTGACAGAGTAGAACACAATCAGACAAATGTGCTCCAGCTATATAACTATATACGTGGGTAAATATAACAAATGGCTAGGCTAGCCGCAGCTTGTCAACAAATAAATTATACTTCGTACATAACATCTTGTGTACTCTAGAACAGATCTGTATTTGTGCCGGGCTGCGGAGAAGGATACAGGACGCAGGCAACAAAAGCATATACTGTATATATATATTGTCTAAGGTCAATTAGCTGTTTTATAGTGTGAAAAGGTGAACAAGTCATTAACTCCATAGTAAATGTACGCAGCTCTCCGGTATAACAGAAGAATTTTTTTTTTAAATGGGGAGATTTAGATATTTACTTTCTTGGTAATGGCAGAGCAAAATGTAATTCCCTGCCAGCATCACATATGACGTGACTGTGCCCACCTCTCCAAACATCATGATGGCTACAGTACAACTAACACAGCACTTATGGGAAATGATGGTGTATGTAACAGTAATGATAATTATTAATAATAATGATAATATGAACTTTTACTACTTGTTCTGAAAAGAGCTGTCACAGGTTGTATTTCATCTTCCTTTTGGCGACATTACCACCTAACTTCTGAGGTGTCTCTAACGCTGGCAAGGGTAAATCTCACCAATGGGAACACAGACAAAAATAAAAACCTGACATAGTCTGTAGCCCTTCGCTTGCTATTGCTAAAACAACAGAAAAGTTTTGGCTGCAGTTACACTTCAAGTGTTTATGCCAGTTTAAGTAGTTAAAAGAAGTTGCCGGTTTATTTTAGGTTTAATGGCCTACAGCTGAAAGATTTACAAGCTTCAGTCTTATTATTACCTTCCTTTATAAAAAGGCTTCCCATATTACTTACACAGTACAAACCTAACCACCCACAAAAGCAATACACAGCATAGCAGGCATGTGCATTTGTGATTATTCCGCCCTTGCCCGCCCCTCGTCTCCTTATGTGGATTCTGTGATAAAAGAGACTCTTTCTATTTTTATCCAGTAAGTCAGTTTGTATCCGGTCACTCCAGCAAAATAATATTGAGCTTCCCACAGTGTCCACACAGAAGCCTTACCGTGGGAAGATGAATATTTACGAGTGATGAAAGGAAAAATAACAGTGGGGCACCGCCATTTTCATCATGTTGACAAGCTAAAGCAGATCTTAAAAAATAAACATGGCTGCATAGTTATTTTAACTTACTCTGCGTCTGCTTTTACACCCGGTCCTGGGGTGTCTGCAATTCAATATATGGAGATCAACAAAGCCCATATAACAGGGGCGGCAGTCAACAAGCCAAGCAGACCGGCCATTTGCAGACTGGAAATGTCTTTCACTTGGCTGGTGGAATCAAGTCTCTTATATCTTTCTGGAAGCCTGTAGATGAGACTTATCTGCTAGACTTCCCAGTTTCACTCAGATGCTACAACAACTGTTACAAAATTGAACTTTTTAATTTGTTTAACAATATGGAGAATACAGTGGAAGTTAGAATAAAGTGATGGTGGTATCAAGGCAAAACAAAGGGAATACAGCAGACAATCTCACCAATGGAGATCCTGAGAGATAACAGAAGCTTGTCAATAATTACAGCAACTACCAAGAACTAAAAACAGACCTTCAGTCTACCAAATATTGTTGCCTCCTAAGCTCTCATTCTATTCAGTACAAAGGGCATTTTTTTTGCTCTTTTGTTTTCTCTCTGCCAAACACCCCCTACCCCCCGCCCCGCACACAGACACACAACATTCTTGCCTAGGTGAGTAATGTTTTCCAGCTCCCACAATAACCCCGTCATATATACCAGGAAGCCGCAGGAGCAGAGACACACAGCGGCTGGTGGGCAAACCTGACATGAGTCACCAATGGCCCAGCTGCCTGAACCCATCCTATCATCGCCTCAAATCTACAAATATTGGGAGAACTGCCCACAGCTGCAATAGAATCTACATTCTGAAGGGTTTTCTGTGTCCATTCCTTCATTCCTATCATTTGCATGCTGGATTTACTGGGCAGGTAAGTGAATTTAGGAGAACCTTGACTAACAGAGGGGGAATTAAGTTCCTCCTTAACACAACTTCAGCTGTCCCTTTATAGGGGGTGTTCACCAAAACTAAAAAGCCATATTTTGAGTAACCCAAGCACGTAGGAAATATCCTAATGTCTAAACATGCCATAAATATGCTTCTGTTAGAGCAATCAGAAATAGCTGATCAGTATTTATCAGAACTAGACCTCCACAGTCATGGCCCCAGGAGTGGGTATTATATTGTAGCCCTTTCCAGCAGCCCTGGTGAACCTCTGCTGAGAGGTTGAACTAAAGGCCAGTATCATTGGATTTACAGTGTATGCAGAAATAATCGCACAAGCCAAGTGTGGGGTATTCATTGAACAGCAAATTATACACTCCTATAAGCTGATGTTTTATACCATCAATAACACACCTGATCTCACAAAGTTGCCAGGAGGTAAAACGGAGTATGAATGTGGCTAAAGGGACAACATGTTGAATTGTGATTTATTATACAATCAGCTAGGACATAATGTACCATTGATTCACTTAGAAAAAGGGTATCTCGCAGTCACTCAGGGCTAGCTAAGCATTAGGGGAAATATAGAAGATTGATTTCAGCACCATGGACAAGGCTCACAGCAACAGCCTATGAAGGGGGGTTAATGTTTTAAAACAGCAAAAATTCAATAGCTCATAACCAAATCTCTTTGCCTTTGGTTCACTGGAAAATGACTTCCGACGTCTATTTTTATGTATGTTTTGATATTTACTGGAAAGGGTAAGTTCCCCCAAACATTATATTTGCACACTTCAGGCACGCTGCTGTAACAATGAAAGCTATGGGAAATAAAAAGTGAACATGTCCGATATTAAAGGAAGCTTGTGCTGAATAGAGGAAAAAATGAATATTATCAGCATATTTAATTTCCAGATCCAATGGAATATCAGGAAAATACCACATTATAGCTACTAGATGGAGCTGAGGAGCATAGAAAATAATTGTTTATCTTGTGTGTTCCTTAGCTCCATCTAGTGGCATAATGTGGTATTATGATATTATATTCGACCTGGAAAGAAAATATGCTCAATTTTTTCCTCCATTCATACTAAATGAATGTACATCCATTTTCATAAGACAAATATTTCTATGAGATGTTTATAAAAATATCTCTAAAAATGCTAGGTCCCTGGCGGGCCATGCTAATGCAATGACTTCAATATTTTGAGTCACTTTGAGTTTCGATTTCACTCTGCTGCATGTTTGTTTCCAGTCATTGATTCTGAGTACTGAAGCCCAAAGAGCAGCATACCAGCCAAGCATATAGCATTTCCAGCAGCAGGTCAACCTACATATCTTCCCACATACATCTGCATGGATGGATCAGCCCCTTTGATAATGGCCAGTGCTATACCTGAACTAACTTAGGTGTGTTTTGTTGAAGGAACGTGCCTTGTGTTATCACGTTGAAGTTTATATAATCAGTGTGTAATCTGTTTTTTACATCCGTATAGATTGAGATGGTGGACGGACAAGGGAAATCGTAAAGGCAGCTGGAAAAAACGCTCCTCTAAGTGAAACAAAGCCGTTTCATTGAACCTGTTGTTTTAATTCCCTCTCAATGTCCATAAAAGACTCCTACATTTATGCGTTGACACCAAGCATGTGAGACGAGGACATGACCGGTTTATAATTGGAAAAGCATTCCCCGTGAGCCTCACCTCTATCGGAGTGCGGCAGATTGAACGCGATCTTGATTTGCTGCGCCTCCTGTGAAACAAAACACATTTCAGCTGTTCGGCAGCATCTAATGCAACAGGAATGAAAGAGATTTCATCTCTAGCCTATCATCTACAATAATTAAAAGCCACTTAGAGGACCACGGCCGGCCAGCAAAGCCATTCCTGGCAGGTGCACTGCACATGGAAATTAACCCTTTTGTGGAGGCCTGCTGTATTGAATGTGGTAACAATGCAAGCTTTCATCTGGAGTGACTGGGATCAGTTGACTACCTTAAAGATGGAAAATAAATGTTCTTTGCATTTTCTGTTCTATATTCAGGTTTCTGTTTTCATGCTGATCTCCCAGAGATGTGTGCAGCTCACGTCACATGACCAGCAGACCAGGAAACCTGCAATCAATGGGTTGTCTTATCACTTTGCATTGTCGCAGCAGCATGGATTGAGTGGCTCCTGACATTTTATAACACTGTTATTCTTTCTGACCTGGAATAATTCTGGACTAACCTCCTGGTACATTTCGTCTCAAAATGTAAGACCCCACACATGCTATGGAACCTTGAGAGAGGCAAATGGCTTCCACATTAGCAGCTGGGACCTCTGCTTTTATTATGATTTAAGAAACAGGGTTTAAATAAAGAGAGAGCCATGTGAACGTCCTAACATGTTCCCCTGATTTGCTTTATTACCCCACAGAATTGCTTTGGCTCAGCAGCAAAATGTACCTGGAAATTATAATTTTTTTTGTTTTCAGTAAGCTTTTATTGTTTTCTTTTCCAAAAATAATGACAGGTAACTGAGAATGCAGTCAGCAGGGTTACAGATGCTGAACTAAAAGAGGAGGTAAACATACAACGTTCACATAACAAATACTTATAACATGACTCAATATGTTGTATGCCCTGAAATGGGGATGTTTCTCGTCTTGTAAACCTGGAAATTATTTAAGAATGCTTCCAACCATGTAAATGAAATGGTCTCCAGTTGCAAAATATTTTCCCTCTTGCTGGTTTCAAGTCTTAAGCTGGCCAAACTCTCTACCACACTTCTTGTTCAGCTACACAGCCTGCATGGTGCCCCTTCCCTACCGGGTCATTGTATTCAGGCAGTTGGCACCCAAGGGTATCAGAGTACCCAAACTGATTGGCCGACCATATTTTGCCTAGCTCCATCGACAAAAGTTGATTAAAAAAGTGCTGCCAATGGGGCCAAACAGCTCAATTTCTAGCAGTGTATGGCCGGCCTTACTTTTTTGAGGATATTTTTGTAAAAACAAATGGACCATAAAAAGTTGTAGGACATAGGAACCAATGCGACTTTATTCCTCATTTGCTTTTACCTGGTAGAAGCAAGCAATCTTAGCATGCTATAGCCAACACCTCTGCTTCTTCTTTCCTTCGGCTATTATACAATATCCCCGTAGAAAGGAAATGTAAACAGCTTGAATCCAGCTACTCGGTAACAGTCAGACTGAAGTGGGACATCTCTTACTACCCACACAAATATATAGCAGCTATCGCTTCTGCCAGCCTCTGGTGTACAGTTAATGCAGTCGCTGGAGGGTTCCAGGAATCACGTTTACACGCACTGTTGGGTGCAATAAGGCTTGCTCTGTCCGTAGGCTTCAAATAATAACCTACAAACATTGTCATTACATAGCAATGGCATATGCAATGTGTGGCACTGCACAGGTACCGTATTCTCCTGAATACCGGAGCCTGCGTCAGAAAACAGGTCTATTCAATGACACATTTTACTACGTACTATGAGATTTACCTATATCAATCCAAAACCTAATCAGGAGCACAAAATACCCATATATTTCAAATTTTCTGTATTCTGTAGTTTTCCATGCACAAGTGTATACAACTTATAAACCATGGTATATATACACAGAGCTATGTGGTAGCATCTTCTAGGCAATGCATTGAGTTGTCACCTGCTCCAGCACACAGGAAAGCAGACATATAGAACTAATTTCTCTTTGGCCTTATTTGGGCCTCCTAAACTTTTGTCCCTTTTTCAGATCCAGGAAAATAGTCGAACAATTTCAGAATAATGTTTCTCAGTACAAAATTGCAAAGACTTTAAATACAGTATACCGTCATCTACAATACTATTGTCATCAAAGATTTTGGGAATCTGGAGAAATCTCAGTGCACAAGCGACAAGGCTGAAATGCAATATTGGATGTCCATAATCCTGAGGCCCTGTGGCCCTCAGACGGCACTGCATTAAAAACAGTCATGATTTTGTGATGGACATCACTGCATGGGCTCAGGAATATTTCCAAACATCACTGTCTGTGAATACAGTTCGCTGTGCCATCCAAAAATGCAAGTTAAAGCTCTATCATGCAAAGAAAAAGCCATATCTGAACGTGATCCAGAAACGCCACCATCGTCTCTGGGCTAAGGCTCATTTAAAATGGTCTGTTCTGTGGTCAGACTAATCGAAATTTGACATTCCTTCTGGCAGCCAAGGGTGTCACGTCCTCCGGACTAAATAGAAAAGGGACCTTCCGGCTTGTTATCAGAGATTAGTTCAAAAACCTGCATCTCTGATGGTATGAGGGTTCATTAGCGCATATGGAATGGGCAGCTTGCAAATCTGGAAAGGCACCATCACTGCTGAAAGATATTTCCAGGTTTTAGAGCAGCATATGCTCCCATCCAGAACACGTATTTTTCAGGAAAAGCACTGCATATTTCAACAGGACAATGCTAAACCACATACTGCATCTATGACAACAGCATAACTTCATAGTTGAAGAGTCCGGGTGCTTAAAGGAGAACTATGAGGTGAGTGCTTTTCACTCACCTCATAGTTCTAGCCGACCTGTGACAATGAGACTGTCACAGGTCGGCTCAGTAGATCGGGAGGTGAGCGAACACATACCGGCGTTCACTCACCTCTCAATCCTGTCACGGCTCTCTGCCGTGACAGGGGAGGGGCTGGATTCCCCCCTCCCCGCTCCGCCAGCGCTGGCTGGCGGATCGGACGGGGGAGGGGGCGGGTACAGCTGGCTCTGTCTCTAGATAAGCAGAGCCAGCTGTCAGTCACGCAGCTGGGCGGATCCAGACATAATTGTCAGGATCCGCTTTAGCTGCGGCGTCTCAGTATACCGCGAGCTGTAGCTCGCGGTATACTGAGCTTAGGGTGACGGGAGGACACTAGTTTGTGTCCTCCCGTTACCCTAAGGAGAACTATGTGGAAAAGCCTTAATCCCATAGTGCTCCTTTAAGTAGCCTGTCAGTCTGCCAGTCCAGACCTTTCACCAACTGAAACTATTTGGCGCATCTTGAAACAAAAAATACGAAGACCCAGGACTATTAAGCAGTGCGAATCCTATATCAGGCGAGAATGGGACATTTCTCTCCCAAAAGTTCCCAGACATTTACAGAGTTTTGTTAAAAGAAAAGGGAATGTTACACCATTTTATTTTGCCTTCCCTAGATCCACATTAACATCCCCACCCCCCGATGAAAGCATTGGATTGGCTTTTTTGAAGAATAATGCAAATATTAAAATGCCTTGATGCATGTCAGTCTGGAGGAGTGGGCATTCCTAGGTAGGCTGTGTTTGCATGCAGATTGCTCTAGATACCGTCAATGAATGAAAGTGAAGAGCCAGGGACAGTCAAGCTGGGGAGGAAAGAGCTAGATGGAAATGAGGCGGGCCCTATATGATGTGCTTCAGCTTCTAATGCACTTTGTGAGAAGCTCACAGTGTGCAGTGAAATCAGATAAAGGCATTTCAGCACAGGAGAGGAGCCGGTACAACTGTGCAAGACTGAAGAGAAGGCCAGAGGTCAGATTTTAAGAGATTGGGTTTATATACACTTTAATGATTAACTAAATAGGGGCAAGTGCATTGTATTAGATCCACTGGCGTAGCGAGTGATGCCAGAGATTTTGAGATTTAAAAGGTGACATGGACAATATGCACAGCTGTACTCGCAGTCATAGCATACTATAGCTACCCTGCGATATAAACCAACTGGCCATGTGGCACCATAGCAAAAGAGCGTGTACTTATATGATTTGCATCAATGCAGGGCTAAACTATTTCTTTATATAGAGGCCCATAACTACCACTTAATCAACATTGACTAAAATGCCTTGTGTCCCCATGACTACACATGATTCTAGTTGGCTTATTGGCTGAAAAGTGCTTTTGCTGACAAAATGGCTGCTGCCGTCACTGCAGCCTTTCCCAATCCGGCTCTTCATGAGTGGCAGTGATCTGCTGTTTCCAGATGAAGTAAGTAACATAAAAGCACGTCCGCCTGGAAAATATCATCCATCCAAATGGCGCTCCACATAGAACTAGAGCTGCAGCTAACGATTATTTTCAAAATCGATTAGTTAGCCGATTATTAAGTTCGATTAATCGGTTTAATCGATTATTTTGATTAGTTGTTGCAGCCCTACATAGAACCCACGGCTACATTCAGAATCACAATGGAAAATGTCTGGATCCTTTTTTTCTCCCCTTTTTGCTTAGTTCAGTGCATTTAAAGTATATTAAAAGCAAATGATCATATGGACTACCTTTCAATTAGTCTTTGTACTGCTTAAGCGTAGCATGAAATGCTATTATAGCTAATGGCCTGCACAGTTTGAGGAAAGAATACGAGCGGAATATGCTGAAATGCCACATTTTCCAAGAGGGACCGGGACAAGCTTTTAGGCTTGCTTTGCATTTGTGACTTTGAATTATACGCACGGAAAGAGAGAGAAAGGTTTGAAAGGCATACACATAAGAGAACCGCATTAGCGTTGAGAGCCGGGGGTAGCGGGTAATTAGAAAAATTACACTTTCTTACCAGCATCACTTCTCTCATTATAACCAGGTTTGGGGAGGCGAGTCGTGGCTCAAACCTGCACTTACCAAAACGTGTTATGTTTTGTGGAAGGAATTGTGAAGCAGTGAAATGAAAAGTCACTTGGAACACCTATATTTACGAGAGAAAGAAAAAAAGAGTGCCATGGAATACCTGCAGGTTGATCATTTACATTCCTCCTGCTACAGAAGAACTATAAGTCCCAACATACTCTTACTCAGACAGTTTTTCCTGAGCACATATATAATGGGCCTCACTGGTCTCCAACAACCTATCTGACTATTGCAACCACAGGGGCACTAAAAATGGCACCTAGAACCTCTTTGGCTTCTATGGGCAGTTCTATGGTCACATCATGGCTTGACTATGCACCAATATAGTTCACTTCAATGTTGTCCTCTGTAATAGAAAGAAGGTCCCATAACAACTCTACGAAGTTATCTATACATTTCACACAAGCCCTTCTTACTTTCTTCTTGCACATTAAATTAGCTGATTTAAAGCGGTTTTTTTTAGGCCTGAAACTGGGAGAATTTTAAAATAAACTTTTCATAAAAAATTGTTATCAAGTGAAAGCAGGTACTTTACCCATACATTTAGCCCCAAGTGCTCCAAAGTGAATATACTGCAGCTTACAAATCCTTAGATATGCTGGCTGCATTCGTTTTCTTTTTCTATGCCTATTTTTCTTTATGTTCACCTGGTATCCCTGCCAGTACCATACTTCATAGGGTGGCTATACTCACTCCCCCATTGTATCTATGGAGGAGCAATGTAGGCACCCTTAATGGTTTCAATGGTCAGTATACTTTGCAGATCAAAACACTTCTTCGTTTACTGAAAATGTACACCGGGCTGCGAAAGCTGCTACTAAGAGATTATTTTGTGTACACTATAACCCTTCTGTTATGACTGCGCTCTCCTGACATGCCCTGCAAAGATATAACATGGAGGACAGGATGATAACAGTAAAGTGCCTTCAATTTAGAACTTTGCCTGAGGAAAACAAAAAAAGGTAACAAGATTATCATCTAACAAAACACTCTAGGCTGCATCAAATGTCAACTCTTTAGGCGGAAATAGAACTCCACATCCATGCTTAACAGAAGTGACAGACTCTTTCGTTAAAGCTGCACTGTAACAGTGTTCTCTCGGGTTCTACCCAGACACAAGGAGGATGAGTAAGAAAAGAAATGAAAGTTTGATGTATACCACACACATGGATTGCAACTTTAGTAAAAAGGCTGCGTAAGACATGACTCTGATTTTATCATCATCATCTGAAAACATGAAATTCTCCATCATGATGGCACTTAGTTTAGTCATATCAGCACAAAATCAAAGCCTGGTGTCTTTAAAGAAATGTAGAAAGGGCTTATGTTGTCTTTGGGTTGCAGAACTTTCATAGGGTGCAGCCTAGTTTCCCATGAGTGGTTCAGGGGTCACTAGACATAATTTAGGCTTCTAATTAGCGTTTTACCACAATGCACAGTATCAGGGTACATTTTGCACCCCATTACCTTCTATTACAGAAGGTAACACAAAATGTTAAAAAATGTTCGTGTGTTAAAGCCTATCTCCAGGTAAAAAAAAAACCTCCTCTTGCAGTGGGGCTGCCCCTACCCTCGCACTGCAAAAGCCAACAGTTCATTTATGTCTAGTGTAGCTGTGTAAAGGACTTAAAGTGACATTAAACCCTCAGATTTTTTAACATAAACCAATACTGTAATGTGCGCCTTACTGTAATCCATGGTTGTTTCCCTTCTCTTTGCTGCTCTTCCTTTTAAATCCTCATGTCTTCTCATGCTTGGGGAGAACTTCCCTTTTCAGCTCAGGGCCTCTTCCTGTAGTGCTGGCTTAGGTTACAAGCCTATACAAACGTATACACAGACACCGTGTAGCCATTCCTGAGACAAGGCAGTCTGCTGCACAACAGAAGTTCTGCAGAGCATGAGAACAGATACAGATTTAAAAAGGAAGAGCAGCAAAGAGAAGGGAAACAACCATGGATTACAGTAAGGCACACATTACAGTATTGTTTTATGTAAAAAAATCTGAGGGTATAATGTCACTTTAATTACCTGATCTCCTCTCCCACAGGCTCTTCCCCCTTCCGCTCCAGCATTCGAAGGCTCGCTGATGTCACTGTGTCTAATGCAGAGCCTATAACCCCACTGCAAGGGGAGTTCTTTAATACCCCTGTAGATAGACTTTAAGGTGTGTTGTCGGACCATTTAAAGTTAATGCACTGCCTTATCGCACAATACACAATAATGTGAATGGAGAGAAAGAACCAAGGAGAGATGACCGCCTAGGGTGTGTAAGGGAGACATTTCGGCATTAGCTAAACTTATGCAGAAGCTAGTTTTTTGGCAGCCGGTCTTCTGGGTTTTGTGCAACCCTGAGCCAACAGAAGAAAGGGTGGCGAGGTAATGTGCAAAATGTAATGTGAGCAGGGGAGTAGCAATTATGATTGAGACCTTACTGACCCAGTTTCAATCTCAAGATTCCATGCACTTACACCCTAGAAAAGAGCATAATATAGAATGTGTCAGACATGTAGAAGACAGCCTAAAAGCACCATTGTCAAAATAGGTTAAACCAAAATCATCATCAGGCAGGTCCTCTTACATTGCATTGCCACGAAAATAACCCTATTGTGTTGTAGAGGCAAAGAGTGCCAGGTACACGATGACAGGCCCTGCACAGAATTGCACACCCCTCTGGTCTCTGGAGCACAACCTGCAGGGAGGGAAAGGCTCAGCAATACCTGGCATTTTATGTGTGATAAGAGGCAGGACCTATGCTGCTGCGATCAGGGATCCAGAGAATGAATCCAGCCTTTCTCCTGGCATCATCACACGGACAAAACCTGGAGGTTTGCTCAGTAAGAAGATAATTAGCAACTCTGTTGCATTAATTACTCTACTAATATTCCCCATCCCTCACCAGCCAGCGCACCGGTGGGCATCCACTGTCAGTCATACACCTGCTATCCGCAAGAATGCCATGCAATTTACATTTATGCATTCCACCCGCCAAGCGAATTACACTTGAAACTTAATGCAGGCTGCTTTACTTACTGGCAGAGTTAAGCCACCCGGCATTATGCCAGTCTGTCAGCTTCACTGGGCATTACTTAGGAAGACTGGCACCAACAGAAAGCACTGACAATACTGACAATTTACAGTACATTACGATTTTCTTAATAACTGCTTTTAAAGGTGCCATTCACCAAAACAAATAGGCAGTGAACTGCTAATGCCGTCTCTCAACTGTTGTGGAGGTGCCATTTGTGGCAGTCCCACCAATTCAAAAATAGAACTAAACTCTCACAACAGAATACTCCATTTTGTAGAGCAATGTAAGTAAAACATTGCTCTACAAGGTCACTTATTTTATTTATTTGGGTTTAAAAAATACTTTTCCACCTTACTTTGTTCCGTTTTTGCCTGCTCTGTGCACATCCTGTAGATTTATGAAGTTCCAACATGAGGGCGCTCCAGTGGCACATAAACCTCACTGTTTTACTGAGGTGACTCCAGCGGAATGTGCCAATGCACGGTTGCTTGTAGTCCAACTCCGGAAAACAAATGGAAGGGTGACGATGCCAAAGCTGAACTGAGTAAGCATTGCCAGCCTAAGAAAGGAAGTGCCTGGGGGTACACTTTGCTGATGGGATCAGTTGGTATGGTGTGATTGCAAGCAGGTAATATAAGAAAGGATTGATTGTTTTGGAAATCACAGGAATGTGTGCAACTAGTGTTTGGGTTTAAATATGCTGTTAATCCGAGTCACATGATTCTAGCTAGTGTAGCCTTCCAATATGGGCGAACTACAAGCAGCTTTTTTTTTTAAAAAGTAGAAATTATTGACCCTACTTTCTACAGGAACAGATTCTAAGCCCATCAGAAAAGGATACTGGAATCTTCAAGGGCTTGTTTCCACCATCACCAGACCAGAACCAGACCATACCTTTTTTTTAATCACACCAGAAATGCATCCCCGATGTTTTCCTATGGTATTTAGGGCTGTGGTTCCCACCAGTGCAGTCAGTTCCAGTGCGTTCAAAAAAAGTATTGCATGCACCATTTTTTCTGGTCTGGAACGCGTTATAAACACACATGAACGCGTACAAACGCACCAGAACGTGCTGGCACACACTTTTGATGACCTAATCAACAGTGGACACTTCCTTATGGAAAAGGGGAGTTTTCAGCTGTACACTGCTGACCTTGACATTGCCCTCTGTGTTCTATCCAACATGGTGGATAAACATATTGACACTGACCGTTTTGTCAGCTATGTGCAGGAGTGTCCTGAGCTTTAGGATCCTACAAACCCACAATACAAGAATAACAGTAAGAAAGCAGAGCAGTGGACCAACATAGCAGCCAAAGTTTTTCCAAACTTTGACCAGATGTCCAAAGGCCAGAAGCAGAATTGTGGTAAGTACATATGAAATCATTGGGTGTATTCTGCATGTATGCTGCTATACTTTTCACTTCTTAGGTTAATAACTCCTATACTCCTGTCAAGGTCACAAACACGTGAAAGTCTTAGAGGAAGCAGGAAATGACCTCAGAGACATAATCTGCATACTTTAAAAGAGAAAAAAGGTGTAAAAAATGCATCAAAAACGCAATAAAACGCGCACAGCTGCGTTTGGAAAAAAAATCATCAATATCTGGTCAGGAGATGGGCATTTATGTGCATTGGGCATAATTTTATGCAAAGTTGTTCTCACGTAGATGAAGACACGCGTTTTGACTGGCAGCTTACAAAACTTTGCGGGCAATGGACAAACATGCAAAAACACGCACGAAAATGTGCAACATGCTTCTGCCGCACGTTTTCGGGTGTTTCCATTGAAGCCTATGGGCAAAAACGCGTTGTTGACTGCCCAAAGAAGGCTCATGTACCTTTTCGGGCATGTTAGGCGTTTTCCTGCTCAGGTGTGAACAGGTGCCATTGGAAATCAAGGGATTTCTTGTGTTGGACGTTTAAAAGCACTTTTCCAACTGCTCATAAATGCCTAGGCGTGAACCAGATATAGAGAGATCACAGAAAATTGATTGGATGCCTTTCTAAATTCAAAGCTGTCTTACTGGAGCTGAGAAAAAAAACTCACGTGAGACTCACACATCTAAAGATGAAAACAAAATTATAAAGTGGACCGGTCCCTATAAGTTAACACTATAGTGACAGTATTACTGGGCTAGTTAAAGAATAACAGAAGGGCTGAAATACTTCCAGAAAATATGCTGCTGCATGTTCACGGCTCTGCTGGCCGCATGTCTAGACACTTGATTGCTTGATTTCTGCCGAAGGGTTGATATAAAATTGAAAGTGGCTTATCATCTACACCAGCAGGGATCAAATGGCCAAGCACCTTGGCCTTCCAATGTGGTCAACAACGAAGGGAGCCTGAAGCAGCATTTTGTCTTGGAAAGGTAAGTATTTCAGTCTCTTACTTTCTATAATGAATTGCTTATCCATCCCGGTAAGGCAGCTTATGTCAACATTTGAGTATAAGACAACTTTATGGCATAGTTCTCGTTTTAATTTGAAAACCAAAATGAGCGTGAACCTTCGAGTCTTTGCAAATACCCTTGGTTTGTGGAGGATCTAAAGGCTCTTTGGAAATATCCTTGGGCTGCGTGGAACCGAAAGACCTCTCTGTGTTACTAAAGAATTTCCTAGATGAGCTGTAAGTGAAGTACTCGGATGGGGGCCAGGGAATTGTACATAAAAAAATAAACTCCTGTCTGTGCCCCATCAGATGGTAGAGCTTTTGCCCATGGAATGTTTTTGTTATCTTCGGAAGTTTTGCAGTGTCAGGTGTTGTGGCAGACAGATGTTGTCTTCATCTCATCGGTGACATTCACGGTGTCTCGGAAGGGGCTCCATCTGCAGCCTCCGTCTCTCGCTCCCCAAACGCACTTATTACAAAACAGATGTTCGCTGTTCTTAATCACAGACAGATCAAAATGTGTTCAGAGGTGCAGAACGAAATCAACATACAAAAGTCAGGGTTCCCCCCTTCCCTTCCTCAAAATTAGCATACAATGAATACATGTAAAGTGAATTTGAGCAATTAACAATCAGAATAATATTAAACTGATACACTTTGTAAACAGTGGCAGGCTGTAATCTAGTTTCTAATAGAAGGTATTAACTGCAACACATTAAACAGCAGTGCCTGATGCACGAAGAACAAAGTCCTAAATTATTTGAAAAAAAAGAGCTCTAGACTAATTAAAAAGAAGTATATTGTTTTAAAATCAGCATCTGCTGAACTCATAAAAGCAACCAAATAACAATTTTCATGCTCTCCTTGCATTAGAAAAGCTATCAATATGAAGTCCAGTACCTGACAATGTTAAATCTGACCCACCCCCTTGGCTGTGATATACCGGGGGATGAGGAATGGCTACATACAGCAATCAAAAGTCATGTTTACCTACTTGACAGATATGGGAAAACACATTTCTTGCACTAAAAGCATATGTATTTATACTTGTACCTTAAGTCTGATTCTTTTACCAGGACATAGGTGGGAGATTAGAGACACAGACAGGACATTTCTGTAACTGGATCTCTCCTCTTAAAATACAGTATATCCACACACCTGAATTCACTAAATAGTTATGCTATTTGGGAGGCCATGTAGGACATTACATTTTTATAAGAGCCATTTAGATTTGCAACCATTAGCATGGAGGTAGGGGTCAGTCAGCTGTTCTTTTATGAAGATTACAAGCACCCCTGACATTTTTACTGTGCTGTACTGTGATATGAAAATTTTAATGTGACTTCCCATTTGTCATTTGCCCTAGGGACAATAACAGGCAACATACATCTGCCCTGGATTCCTGCCCCTCCCTGACAGCAAATGCAGGGGTGGACAAACCATTTGTGAAGACTGTGCTGCTGCTGCACAGGGACCCTCTGAGAATAAGAGGCTCATTTACACTTTATGTGAGCCACACAGGTGCTAGAATTTGGGTGGTGTTCACTGCCTGATCCCAGTTGCATATTAGGTCATGAGAGAGTTCGGAGTAGCAAAAATACTACTCTCCATCTGCATATCCATCTATCTATCTATCTATCTATCTATCTATCTATCTATCTATCTATCTATCTATCTATCTATCTATCTATCTATCGCTAGCTACATAACTCTATCTATATCTGTTAGTATCTATCTCTATTAATAGCTACGTAACTATCTATCTATTTTATCTAAGTATTTGTAGTTGAATGAGGGGGTCCAATAAGTGTTCCCTTGGGTATAAAAAAAGAGACCCTTTGCTGACTATGCCCATCAACAATCAAATGCCACAACTGTGACAACAGCCTAGCCAAGTGTCTAACCAAAGCTCTGCCACAGAAGCATTTTAAACCTGTAGGACCAACAACTGGCAACAGAGTGTGCAACAAGAGGATGGCATTGCACTTGTATTGACATCATAAAGCTTGAAGAGATCACACTTTTGTTTTGCAATCAAGAGCTGAAAAGCATTCTTATGCAGCTGATTTCCAATAGACCAATGTGTCTTCTCTGTTACTGAAAACATGTTCCATAAGAGTGATGGTGCTGTTTATTCAATTACTTATGATTGTAAGTTCACTGAGGACTATTTATAAACCTCCATTGAAGTACATATCAACACTTGCTTACAGATGCCCCCAGCATTTGTGTGAAACTTGTCACATACGGGGTCGCTATGGAAGTCAACAAGATCATCAAAGCAGATGGAAACTACCGTCTATGAAGTAAGTAAAGTGCTAAGTGTGCGTCTAAACTTAGTCAGTCATATGGCTTTAATAAATTGTTTATATATCACTTACTACTGAGAATTTCAAACATAAATACTCTACATGTTGTCTGTCCTTTGCTCATGTGCAGTAGGCCTCAGTACGGGGAACAGTCTTATTCATCAATATGTCTGAGAGAAGAACCGTTTTCCATACACCCGGCTTTCCTATTTCCTCCTCCCACTGTAGTATAGGACAGTGAACAGAACAATATAATGGCTACTATAGGCTACATAGAATATCTTAAGGGATGGATTTATATTTCCTTCCTTCCTTCCTGCCACCCTAGACCAACTACATTGACATTGCACCACCATCTTACCACTTCGGTCAACAGACTGATACGGCCTATGTTGGCTATGCATCAGTCAAGCTCTGATTGTCTTGTCTTCTTCCATCAGGCAACCAATAAAACTGTCCCCCCTCATTAGTTAATTCCATGAATTCTTGTCAGCTCACACAATGGCTGACATTTTGGCATCATGGTTCTGCCACAGGTGGTCATTCCCCTGTATTCTAGACAGTTCATAAGATGGCTGACAGTTCAGCACCATGGTTCTGCCACAGTTCCCATTTAAATATGTGTATCCCGGTGTAAAGACTATGCCAGCAGTGTCTTCTCTGAAGCTGATGTTCAACATTAATCAGTTATATCGGTATAACAAGGCACAATCCCATAATCCTCTGTTGGGAGCACAGATATCCTTCCAGGTGAAGAGTCTAAATACATTTTTGCACAAATCACTTTGATATTTTATGGTGGGCTAGCAGGGTCAGGGATCACTATGATCTACAGAGAAATAAATGGCAAACATTTATTTTTCTGAGCGTCGGCAGTTTATGAGGGGTTGAGCAAACAGGCAGCCACCTTCTCTCTCCACCTCAGTGTACACAGGCGAGAGAGGCCGCAGGGCAGAACGGCTAATTCTGCTGCAGCAACAAAGAGAGAAGGGAGATTACTGACACTGCTGGTTCTTCAATAGATAGTGCTATCTAAGGCATGGCAGTAGTTATAAATGGTACTGCCGAAACAACAGACAAGGAGCCTATTTTAAAGAGCAAGATTATCACTGCACCACAATATAAATAAGTCATCAAAAATGCATTAAATGTGCTGATCAATTTCATTTTAAGATGCTTCATTTTAATGAGTGTAATTGTTAAATGGCTTATATTCTTAGGTATTTACAGTTTTCTTCAACTAAGTGGGAAGGACATTAAGTTAAGGGGATTTTAGAGGACATATTTTCTACATACATAGGGAAGTCTATGTGTATAGATCACCTATGACAACAAAAAACATGGAAGATGTACGCATGGCCGGAAGGGCATAGTACAGTGAATAATAGATACATCTACACAGCAAATATGCACATTTTCCTCCTGTAACATGCAAACCCAGTTCCAAAAAAGTTGGGGCACTGCATAAAATCTACATAAAGAGAGAATGTAA
The DNA here is from genome assembly GCF_000935625.1 of Nanorana parkeri. Taxonomy (NCBI): domain Eukaryota; kingdom Metazoa; phylum Chordata; class Amphibia; order Anura; family Dicroglossidae; genus Nanorana; species Nanorana parkeri. Next base: position 455,661 of record NW_017306285.1, on the reverse strand, counting down.
TGATTTGCAAATCTCATAAACCCGTATTTTATTCACAATAGAAAATAGAAAACATATAAAATGTTTAAACTGAGAAAATAGAAAACATATAAAATGTTTAAACTGAGAAAATATAATATGTTAAGAAAAAAAATAAGGTCATTTTGATGGCAGCAACATGGCTCAAAAAAGTTGGGACAGGGTAACAAAAATCTGCAAAAAGTAAGTGGTACTAACAAGGAAGAGCTGGAAGAACATGTTGCAAATAATTAAGTTAATTGGCAACAGATCAGTAACATAAGCGGGTTAAAAAAGAGCATCTTAGAGAATCAGTGTCTCAGAGGTAAAGATGGGCAGAGGTTCACTGTGAAAAGCTGCGCCCTAAAAATTGTCCAACAATTTCAGAATAATGTTCCTCAAAGGAAAATTGCAAAGACTTTGAATATATCATCATCTACAGTACATAATATCATCAAAAGATTCAGAGAATCTGGAGAAAACGCAATATTGGATGCCCGTGATCTTTAGGTCCTCAGAAGGCACTGCATTAAAAACAGCCATGATTCTGTGATGGACATCACTGCATGTGCTTAGGAATACTTCCAAAAATCACTGTCTGTGAACACAGTTTGCTGTGCCATCCAAAAATGCAAGTTAAAGCTCTATCATGCAAAGAAGAAGCCATATCTGAACGTGATCCAGAAACACTGCCATCTTCTCTGGGCCAAAGCTAATTTAAAATGGTCTGTATCGCAAAGTGGAAAACTGTTCTGTGGTCAGACTAATCGAAATTTGACATTCTTTTTGGCAACCATGGATGGCACATCTTCCAGACTAAATAGGTGAGGGACCTTCCGGCTTCTTATCAGCGCTCGGTTCAGGAACTTGCATCTCTGATGGTATGAGGGATACATTATTGCATATGGAATGGTCGTAAGGCAAGTGCCCATCTTGCCTTGCGCTAGCGCCGGCCCTGAATGGGCACCTTGCACATCTGGAGAGGCACCATCAATGATAAAAGATACATCAAGGTTTTAGAGCAGCATATGCTCCCAACCAGATGATGTCTTTTTTTCAGGGAAGGCATTTTATATCTCAGCAGGACAATGCTAAACCACATACTGCATCTATGACAACAGCATGGCTTCGTAGTACAAGAGTCCGGGATGCTTAAGTGGCCTGCCTGTCAGTCTGCCAGTCCAGACCTTTCACCAACAGAAAATGTTTGGTGCATTTTAGAATTAAAAATATGACAAAGATGACCCAGGACTGTTGAGCAGTTAGAATCCTACATCAGGCAATAATGGGACAACATTCCTCTCCCAAACTCCAGCAACTGGTCTCCTCAGCTTCCAGATGTTTACAGAGTGTTGTTAAAAGAAGAGGTGATGCTACACTGTGGTAAACATGCCCCTGTCCCAACTTTTTTGAGACATGCTGCCATCAATTTCAAAATTACCTTAATTTTGTTCTTAAAATGGTATATTTTCTCAGATTTGACATTTAATATGTTTTGCTGAAACCCTGGGGACTGGTATACTATATATTAATATTGCTTTGGCGTAACTCCATTTTGTTCCCCTTTCTTTTTTGCATTTAATATGTTTTCTATGTTCTATTGTGAACAAAATCTGGGTCTATGAGATTTGCAAATCATTGCATTCCATTTCTATGAAGATTTTACACAGCGTCAAAACTTCTTGAAATTGGGGTTGTATTTGCTGTGGATTAATTTACAACATTATATTCAATTATTCTCCTCTACTCATGCTCCCTTAGTCTGCCCTCTCCTGGTCCTGACCACTATATCAAATCTTACTGGTTGATAAGGGCTATCATGTCTAGTACTTAAGAAACGAGGGGTGCCAAGCCTATATACTAAACTAAAGAAGGAAGTTGCAATCCCTTAAATACTATGGGTAGGTGCTCCCACCAGGTCAAATCAAGTATATATATCAAGTGAGGAGCACTATCCACTTTTTCCTTCTCTCTTGATATATACTTGATAAGGGTTATCAGTTTTTTTTTGGGGGTTCCAGAGTCAGAGGAAACAAACTATAGATACAGAGGGAAGTTTTTAATTGAACAGTGTAAGGCATACAAAATTGCATTGGTCACACAATAAATATTCAGAACTGACTATTGACACAGATTTGAAAACAATGTGCTGCAAAGACTCTTCGGGATTTGGTCAAGGCGGCTTTACATTCAATGTCCATGAACATTTCATTTTGCTCTTTATTTAAGCTGGTGCAGATTGTCATAATGCTATAAAAGGAAACACTTGAGGGTGCCTGAAAACCTGTGTAGAGGTGAAATGGTATCTTCTGAAAACCTGTGGAGATCCCAAACCAAGAGGCAGTGCGTGTTGCCATCAGGGCCAAGTCGGTGCTCTGACATGTGACCCGCTATCCCAAATTGCACAGTGGATAACTCAGTCCAGAGAGTGTTCCACATTTGCTTAAAAATTCAGTATTATAAAAAAAATTGTATTATTTCACTGGCCCTCTTTAGCTTACCAAATGTGTCAGGTGGAATTCTGCCTTAAATAAATGTATACCATTGATCAAAATGAGGGATAACTGAGACGTGAAGGTGACAAAGATTAATTCCAAAAGAAGGACAACTAGAAGCTGTTTAAAGTTTACAGGGAGGTAGACCAAAGGAATCTAACAACTCTCCACTAGATCATGTAAAATACAGTATTGCCAGAAAGTATTTACAGGAAAATGCCTTCCACCTTTTGAGATAGTAGACGGAGTCATAAAAATGATTCCTTTATGTTCCTGTAGCCAACTGAGCACTCAGGGTTGTTGTTTTATTGCAAAGATACAGTCTAAAATATGCAGCCATTTATTTAACCTCCATACAACTGGAACTAGCCTATCAAGAAACACTTATACTAAATATAAAAACCAAAACTCCTACAGTGTACATCTCTGGGATTAAAGAGACAGTAAAATAACCATTAAAGACATATTCCTGTCAAAGTTGAAAATAAAGTTATGAAACGTCAGCAGCAGTATATTTGTCCAGAGCTTTTCATTTTCTTTATCCGGGAATTACGTTGGTCCACCAGGCCACCCCAGGTCCACAAACTGCCTTATTGTCAGTATGATATATTCTGGGAAAACCATCTTGGTTGTGTTTGATTGTATGTATTCCCAATAATTCAACTGTGCTACAATGCCCTTTCATGCAAGAGAGTAATCATGGCCATGACATCATAGACCAGCCCCACACACCCTTAGCTTGATTTACTTCTATTTTCTATTTCTTGTAGCTTGTCAAATATGTCCCTGTCCTTACCAGCATCCTCTATATATTTTTTGCTTTCCCCCAGCCTCCGGTCTCCAGAGTTCCCTTACATCTACTCATACAATCTGCTCAATTTTCTTCCTATTGGACCGATGGTTTGATTAAAACGCCAAACTCCCTCCTGCCTTGCCCTCCAATATGTTCCGCTGCCACCTGCCCCAGTCTCCTTCGCAGTCTACTTGACCCTCATCCCCGTCAGTCAGAAAGTAACACCTCCTGTATCCTCACTCCTCAAGTTCTTGGGGAGAGAAGTTAGTAAGCCTCAAAACTCTTCTAGTGGAACAATTGCTGTATTTTCAGAACTTTCCAGTGTAGGGTTACAGCAACTCAATGGTTTATTCTCCCATCATGGTGTTGCTTTCTGAAGTGAAGCTGCATTTATAACCAACACTAACCAATTTAATGAATGTGTATTTACAGCCAAATCTTTTTTTCTGATATGTTATATGTCAAAACATCAACTTCCATAGACACCGATCCTTGAATGTCCATACCAGACCATCAATGTTCGATTCACTTATTCGTGTAGCCTGATGTCTTATTTGTACTTTTTATAACCTTCTTGGGTTTTGAATACTGAATGTTAAGAAACCTGTTTAAAATGCTAATAAAAACTGATTCAACACTAAAAACATCAACTTCCTGTCCACCCAATCGAAAACTAAAAAAATACTTTTTGGCCAGAGTAAGGCTTTAAGCTTATGTTCTATGGGTCATGAGGTTCCAGGAACAGGAACATTAAGGAATGACTTGCATTTCTCTACCCACGATTTTTAAATGAGAAATAAACCTCTTGTTGTTTTTTCTTTTTCCCTTTGATGGAAGTGATGACATGAAAATACCTTCTTTTTATGCCTTATGACTGATGTTTTATGCAATACTGTAGTTCGCAGTAATAAATATGTAAATTCTGGAGAGCCAGCTCAGATGAAGTGTATATGTCGGCACATATAATTGATGCAGACGTAGGAATAAAAGGAGTATCAGGAAAAGCGCTCACAATATCTGTACACGAGTCCAAACAATATTCGGCAGCCTCCCGCATGACACAATGCATTCCGGCAGGTAACAAGCTCATGGTCGAGAACAATGGCTTTTATTACATAATTATGCTGACAGAAGAATTCATAGGCATAGGAGCCGCATTAATTATAGAAAATTACCAATTAAGCGGAGAGCGAGCGCAGGTAGAGTCTGCTCAACACGATTATATTTAGTGAGAGAGATGAGGAGCTGAAGGGGCTTAATGTTGTCTGGTTTATTCCCTTCTATTATGGACGTTAAGTGCACAAGGCTCATTTCCAGTGAATGGCCACTGCTGCCATTTGTTAACACTACGTTTCATTATAAACAAGTTTAGTTGAACATCTATTTTATCTGTGTTTCATCTTTGCTTTAGGATGAAAACTTATGAACTCAAAAGAATGGTGCACAAGGTTTTAGGCCTGACACAGGCAACAAAGTCCATCAGTCCAGATACCTACTATTGCAACCATTATATGCTATGCCAAGGGTAGGCAACCTCGGGACTCCAGCTGTTGTGGAAGTACAAGTCTCACAAGGCACTGCAAGACTCTGACAGCCACAGGCATGATTCCCAGAGGCATGATGGAATTTATAGCTTCACCACAGCTGGAGTGACGAGGTTGCCTGACAATGCACTATCCATAAAGCCTGTCTCTGTCAATATCTGTTTGCAATAAGTTAGGGACAAATAACTAGCAATTATATACAACAGGACAAACAGTGTTAAAACCCCAAGGTAAAAGGCTGTCCTGGGGTGACTAAGTGTATGGGGGATAACATTTATTTAAAGTAGATATAAACTCTAAGTTAAACAGATTTTGTTTGCGCAGTGTAGCAAAAAAATATAAATTTTTTAAATTAACATGTATTTCTAATCCTTTGTTGCATCTTTGTGCTGCTGATCCCTTGCAGCCTCTGTGTCCACATACACTACAGCAATGGCTGCATAGCATTTCTCAGGGCGGGTTTCCTGATGGTGACAACATTGGACCATGTCTGCGTGATGTGTGTTGAAACTGCCACTTCTAGTCTCCCTCAGACAGGGTGACAATGTGACAGGGTGACAATGCAGGAGAATGACTGGGAGACAGGGACAGAGTGTTGTCACTCTATAACAGGAAGTGCCTGAACAAGGACATTCATGGCAGTATTACCATGCAATGTTTTTTCAGCAAACATGCTAAAAAACGAATGAGCATGGAGACGCTCAAGGGTGCACAGAGACTTTAAGCCTATTATTGTCTAGGAGTATTGTGTAAAGCACTTTCACTTACCTGATCCCTGTTCCACTACAAGACAGGCACCCACAGCCTCTTACCCACTCCGCTCTGGTGGTCTAAGGCCCACTGATGCCATCACGTATGATGCAGGGTCTAAATCCCTTCATTATATGTGAGGACACCAAGGGACAGTCCATAAGCTAGAGCAGAGGGAAGAGAGGAGAGCGCCAATTGCTTGGGGAACAGGGATCAGGTGTGTAAAAGACCTTCATACATCCTCCCAGATGTAAATGAGCCGTTAACTCTTGCAGTACAAGGGTAGCCCCATTGCAAGGGTAGTTGTTTTTTTTCTTCACCCAGCGATAAGCTTTACCGTGAATACTGACTATCAGAAAGTCTGCATCTGCATAGGGTCTTCCAGGCTCCCCAGCAGCACTATATGCTTAAGTAGTGTGCACTATACAGCCCCTATTTTATTTACAAAATGTAGGGGCAGTACAAGGATAATCCACTAGGGGGTGCACAACAGAGAAATACTGTTCCACGCACCCAGTAGTGGATTTCCCACAGTAATAGATAAAGAACTCAATGAAATTGCACAAGATTAATGGATGAAGGCCAAGATTTCAGTCTAGTTTTCTGTGGCCACGCCAGGGAAGTATTTTCCCACTATGATTCAAGTCGGCAATAAGGCCTAACAGCTGATAGAACGCTGCCACTCTCCACTCTCCATGTAAAATGTTCTCCATATTATTCTTCTAAAACTTTTGGTGACACAACCGATGTAATGCCCAGAGTAGGAACTAAGATACGACAACAATAATCAGATACAAATGCTAGCTGCCGTTGTCTCTCGCTTCTGCTATAACAGCTCCGTGCTGATATTTTCATCTTCGACATCAGATGCACCGGCAGAACTGAAGAGGTTAATTGGAAGTGAGAACCTTTTGTACGATCAGCTTCGCTGCCTGCTCACCCTGTAGCATTTGCATGTGTTTATTTGCTCTGACTCCTACAACAATAAATGCTACCGCACAAACTTTGCCAGCTGTTCCCACAGCAAAGCACACCAACACACAGCCGTGGCACGGAGCCACCCCGGGCCGTCTGATTGCTGTGCGCCTCCAGCTTGCTGCGGTCACAGATGGATCCGCTCTCTCTCTTTTCGCTGCCAGAAGACGATGCGTTTGTATATGAAAGCAAAAGAGTTCAATAACAACATCCTGCATTAAAGGCCAACTCCATACAACTCTGATATTTCAGTTTGGTGAGGCTTATTGAACTATCAAAGATTTTAATAATGAGATGTTTTCATCAGAACTGTATGGGCGGGCCAATGGCTCCTGTGAGGGCAAACCCAAATGATGGTGTCACGCTATCCTATAGCAAATTAACAAGCTGTTAGGTAATCCTGCTGTGACAACATGGCACCCTCATTGTGATTTTGTAGGAGGGACACAAAATACTAAGGGGAACTTCTCACTACTAGAGTCTATAAAATGCTAGCCGGTGATTGACTCCACTAGGGACAGCCCCATCTGTGTATACATTTCAGATTAGATGGCTGGAAGGCTTCTCAGTCACTGTTGGGAAGGGAAGTAGAGCTGTGGAGGAAACAACTTGGACATTGCTTCTGCTGTGAACTTTGAGAATCGCTCCACAGTAATTGCAGCGGTAACTACAGAGGTTAGCGACGGCTAGCTTATTTTGGTGCCTGTGGCAAAGTTGCCTGTGATGAAACGTGTGTTGGGTGGAGTTTGGTGACGCGAGGCGATGTTGTTTCCCACGGACGTGCCTGGAGGTGTGAAGATTGCGGTGTTTGATTCTCCATTGGGATTTATGTGAGCAGTATTACAACAATAAAATGAAACCTTTACAACAATGGTAAGCACTATGAATTGTCTCTCTTCTGTGATGTCGATTTGGTTGAGCGAGGAGAGGAACACGGATTCTGAGGAGCGCTTTGCACTCTACTTGAAGCTGATCAGGTTACCCCTCCTAGTATTAAACCGAGTATCGTTCATTGGACCTTTCTTGTAAGAGGACTTACGAGAAGGTGAGAGGCGGGGATTGGTGTTGCTCACGGGTGAAGACACAGGTGTATCATATTCTCTTCACGTGTTGAAGGATTGTTTGCGAACCATATACATTTTTTGGGCACGTTTGTGTTTCTGAACTGTGAAGGAGAGCATGAGCATTAAATTGGCACACCACACTATAAGTGGACAAATTTGGCACTTAAACGTTTCGTATAATTGGACACTTTCATATATGTTTGAGCTTTGGGTGATATAGTTTTGTTTAAATATAGCTTGTTATTTTCACATCTATACTCGGTGGTTTCACTATTGATGTCATACTGTTTATGAATTTTGTTGTGCGCGACACATCTTTGGTATTTATAGACTATAAGTGGTTCTTTCTATTTTTGGTGTTGCTGCCACATATACACACTTGTCGCAGGATTTTTTTTCAGATGTATAAAGCTTATTTACTGCTCGTTAAAAATATATACATTTTTTAATGGCTATAACTTGGAAAACACTTAAATAACTTAAAGTGGGTCTGCATGTCACTCCGAAAACTCATTCCCATTATATGACTGCAACTGGCCACCATGGGGAGTACCTTTGTTAATGTTTATAATTACATTCTATGGACTTTAATCCATAGTGTATGCTATACATAGGCCTTTAGCCAGGCCCAAAAGCTGGAAGATGGCTCACACCATGGGCACCTCAAATGAGATAGATGTGCAGTGTAGACACGTGTCCCTTTTTTTTATTGCTTTAGCATGGACATACTATTTAAAAGTGTGTGTGTTTCATTAGGAGATCAAACTTAATTTATTGAGTAGAAACCCATATCTTGTATATTACCCTGGAAATATGATGCGCTGAATACTGAAAAATGGCCTGGATGGGAAGGGGGTTTAACACCGCGGATGTCAACTGGTTAAAGAACCAGCGCATCCTCTACCCTCCCCGCCTTCAAATACTAGTCTACTGCCAAAGATTAGCAACAGCCACTAGTCCCATTACCCAGTGAGAGCTGCTTAGAATTCCAAGGGTTATACTGGCTCCATGTAATGAATTTCTTCTGTCGGGCTTCACATCCCCAGTGTATAGATCCTACCATGAAGCAATATCCTAATTCCTAGATATACATAAGCTGTCTGAAGAAGAATGAAACACAGAATTCATTTCTGTTGTTATGCGGACGCCATATCTCTTGTGGGAAGGTTGATGATTTGAGACAAATAGTCAATACGGTTTGTGTTCTTCAATCTGATGCTTTCTAGATACATGCGGCTCCTAATTGAGATCTCTCTCAGTAATAATGCTCACCAATATCAGTTGTACAGAAAGCTCTTCAGCTCTTGGGAGCGGGAAACTCGCTGAGAGAACCAATTATTTCCAGCCAGGAAAGAGTGAAACAAACACGTGGGTCAAAATTTGGTTTGGATCTCTCTTGTTCGGCCAAACTCAATCTTCTATTCATACTGCAAAGAACCACATGTGATGTCTTGCTAATGCAGTTGTGGGCATTGTTGTCTTCCTGCACTGTGGTGTGTGTGTGTGGGGGGGTTGCTTCTCACCAGCAATCTACCGTGTATGCAGAGGTCTTGAAGGAGGCGGAGCGCTCAATACGTTGTGCCCCAGATCCTAAGACGGATGTGGCGGATTGTTAACAATAGTTGTTCAGGCCAGGGTGTGGAGAAGCTGAGCTTGGCCTACAGGTATGGCAGTTAAAACAAGCTCCAGTTTATTAAGCTGCACATTGTTTTTTAAACTACTGGGGCCCTTTGACTGCATAGTACATGTACATAGTACATAGAAACATGGTGGCTGCCATTGTAACCCTTTCCTTCTGAAAATTCTAGATGCCCGGCTGTCACACTGACCCTCTTTCTTCAATACAAACTGTTTGAGTCCAGAGGCGATCATCCAAAGGTAATCACTGCATGTCCGATTACATGCCACTGAGTGTGGGTGCTGTCAGCCTCTCATTGCTTTCTATAGGGCAACTGAGGAATTTGTGAGACTGCCCCTAAATGCAAGTGTGCGTGGGGCCTTAGGTTGAAAAAACTTCATCAATTTAAACCAATAGAGAATTCCAAGGATTGGTATTTAAGATAATTCGAGGTTTTCCCTTTTGACAGCCTACAGCAGTGGAATAGGACCACTATGTACAAGAGGTTCTCTAACATTAACAAAGTATCCTCCAACACACACCTATCTCTGTCCAGTGCCTGTATTACAGCAGCAACAGCCACCGAAGCCAATAAAAAGGTAGCTACATTATATGTCATGTTCTAGATGGTAACAACTCGGCTTCAAATGCTCATTCATTCCATCTCCAGGGTCACGGGAACAGAGGCTGATTTACATACCCTTATCTCTCAAGCTACAGAGAGGCTGCAGGAATGTCCAAAATACCCCTGGCAAACAGGTGGTTTGACAGCAGTGGAGTCACAACAGCCCCCAGTCATATGGTGATGTGCAAGTTAAGATAATATAAGTAATTGAAGCGTTGACATTGGAACAGCAACTGAAGTCACACGTTTACAGCTTACTCTTGTGATTCCTGTCACATATACACACACAAAAGTTCACATCCAAGCAGATGTCTTTTATGTCTTAAAGAAAACCAGTCCTGAAAGAAATAAACGTGTGCAATGGCTAGCCTCCTTCTTAAAACATGCTAGTTGCCTGGCTGTTTCTGGCTTCAGTACTTTCTGAGCCAAGAATATGCATACAGATCAAGAATGTCAGAAGTCTTTTATAGATGTTTTAATCATTGACTTGGAAAATATTAAAAAAAGAGCTTCAGAACTATAGCGAGGCAACTAGAAATTTTAAAGAGTGGTGAGCAATGACTAAATGTTTCTGAGAACACTACTGACAGATCCAGATTATTCCCTTATTGGAATGAATGGTAAAAGGTTTAAACTGATTCATTCATGGCACAGTCCAAAGCCAGTGAGACAGGCCACTGGACCCATTTTAATTCAGATAGATACACCTCAATAGCTTACCGATCCATCCAGAGTTATATTTAAATAAACATCACAACAAACAGGTGTGTTAATTGACTACACAACTCATACAAACCCAAACATAGCCAGGATGTGAGTATACATAAACAATGCTGAACAACTCTTTCAAATCAAGGAAGAACATGTCCAGGAACCATCCAACCGGCCAAGCATCATGGATGCAAAGAACAACAGGCCTTAGGTATGGAAACTAGAGAAACGCGTGTTCTTCAGATTTTAGCTGTTGCACACATTTAATAGGTTGATCTGGACAATAAAATGACTTTCCCTATCTTCCTATATTGAGACACAAGTGTTTATATCTCAGGCAGTAATGTAGATGGTACATAGACACTATATTGACCCACACGAACACAACTTACATCAAACGTGAGTAATCAACCCAACAACCCATTTCTCAATGGAAATCTCATATAATCAATGCTGTGCGGGGCAAAAGGCGACGCTACTCTTTGTTGCTATGTGGAAAGGGTCGAGTTAAAGTAAAACATCAGAACTGCCTGCAGCCCTGGTGCCCACACCTATAGGATGTCCATAGTCGGTTTCAGCAAGTCTTCAGTCTAAAACTTTCTTCTGTAGCATAATGTACACTTAATATTATTGGCGGCCCCTTGATGACATCAAGGGTGACAGTTGAGGCCCATTATACCTCGTTAGTTGAAAACCACTGTCCTACAGTATCTAAGAAATAAAACCAGACAAGAACAGTCCCCACCTTTTTTGATCTTATGAACTACAAGTATCCACAAGAAACACTAGTGAGTCTGAATAAATATGAAATATTATGGCTTACACAAAGGTTTCTTGAAAAACATGTCCAAAAAAATTTGCCTCTAAAACCTCCAACATCTGTAGAGCAAGAACCCTTATGTTATACAAGGTTCCGAAGTCTAGAACAGTGCGGAAAACATAGGATTAAAACAATAAATAGGACCTATTAGGTATCCACTCCTTTCAACTTGGTTGGATCAGATGACACATTTAAAACGTCCTTCTACCACAACGAAGGAGTTTTCTAACCAATCTGCCTTAATAAATGTGATCAATCTCCATTATGTATGGTCCTAAAAAGGAAGAATGAGTGATAATTGATTATGTCTAGAGATTTCAACATCACCTTGTTCCAAGATATAGCATGTTGTTACTTTATATTACGGTGCTATGGGAAGAAGGGGATGCTGAAGAAAACTTTACTCTCTACAGAAAGGTGAGTCACACAGAAGCCAGCACTGAGCTTCTTAAAGATGAACTCTGGATGCAAAACCTTTCACTTAAATATGCCTCAATTACCACAAAGGATATAAATGCACTTTGTGTGCACCAGATGCCTTTGCAAACCAAGATGTTACGTTGCAAATGTAACAGTGACATCATCACTGTGCTGCAAATAGCCTGTGCAGAGAGCAGAGCTGTGGGAGGAACTTAGCAGGCCCCACCCACTACAGGTTGCCTGCAGAAAACTACAGGAGGGGTGGAGACAAGACCAGTCACCCTGCACAAGGAGGGAGGACAGCAGTAACCGGTCTTCATTACAGAAGGGGGCGGAGACAAGACCAGTCACCCTGCACAAGTAGAGAGAGCAGCAGTGACCAGTCTGTATTACAGGAAGTTTCTGCACATATCACACTGGATTACTGCACAGATCTGGAAGAAATACACAAAATACACCAAGATTCTAGTAAGAATACACATGACTTGTATTAAGGCAATATCTTTTTATCCCGGGGTTCAGCTTTAAGAAACAGGGGACCCTAAAGCTTTAAATTGTGATTGATTCACATTAGCACAGTTCATAAATCCCAGTGAGGAAAATTGACAGACTTATTACACTTTCTAATGCTTATATTACAGAACGTTCCCTCCAATGTTTACCATTCACAAATATATATTTTTTGTATTACTTCTAAATTGCACTTTTTAAGCCTGTACTTTACTTTACTGAAATCTAACATATTTATATAGCTGGAATTGCAGACACAGATATATCCATGATTAGTACTATAACACTGGTATCTATTGGTTGCTTACGATACGGGCTTCTCTAAAAATACATGTATCAATCAGAATTATGAATGAATGGAAATACATAGCAAAAACATATATAGTACCATCAAAAGGAAACACTTTCCAAATAAGATAGAAAATTCTGATTGAAATTTAACAAACAAAAATTATAGGAAAGTGAGGCATGTGCGGCTCGCAAAACTCCCAGAAGAAATCTCTACTTTGATGTGCTAATTTAATCCCGAAAGCTAGACTGCGAAGCTATCAATAGGGCCATCAATACTGAGCAGGACCTAACAATGACCTCTCCTGCTCCTTCAATCTGGGGGTTAGGTATGGGAATAACTATCCAATCTTGTAAAAAAACAAAACTTCTGCAAAGTCTTAGCCGGAGGCCAAGGTCCTTCATGGTCAATGGCAACATGGAGTACCTGGCCAGCATAACCTGGTTCACCTACCTTCCACATAAACTACCTGAGCACCAGAATATAACAACATAGAATCAGGCTTATGGAGCCACACTAGAGCAGAATGTTGTAAATAATATTTCTAACTGCAGAAAGTGAGCACTTTAAAATCGCTTAGCCCGTGTTTGAGGATGGATTTCATCTAAATAAAATGTAAACAGTATATTTGAGACTTTTTGTTCACAAATGAGTTTAGCTTTCAACTTAAAAATGAACGGAGAGCCGGATGTACTGCGCAAACAAGCCTGGGGGATAGAAAATACTTACTGCAGAAAAGGCATCTCCGGTAATTACATTAAAATAGTAATATCTCTGACTCTCCTAATTATACAAACTGCCTAATGAATTGTATGATCAATATGTTCAAATCCACTTACAGCTTCTGTAATCCTATAAAATAATTAACTCTGATGATTCTTCTAACAGGATAGACCTATTTCATGAACTGTGGGGGTGTCTAGACAAAAAAAAAAACTGATAGCACAATATACATTTTATAAAATGAAAACAGCACAATCCAGACATTCCACTTGGAACTTCCTAGCAATGAATGGAGCTTCTCACAATTGAAGGTTTTCACGTTTCATCTGCAAGTGTTGGGCTGGTAGCTTGATCCCTAGATGGCATAGATTATGGCTATTCAGAAACCTACCCTCCCCTGCTTTCTAAATACGTTTTACAGACTATATAAAAAAAAAAAAACATATATATTTGTTAATGACAGTGACCTTTAAAGCTTTAGAATATCGCATGATATGGGACTGAAGAGGAGATGTGAGCTAGGTGTGGATGCTAAACAAGGACAGTTCATAGGCTGCAGGCAACAGAACATCAGGTATCTACTGCAGGATCTGGGATCAGCTCCCAGTTTCCTTAAAGAAGAACTCCAGGCAGAATACAACTTAACTGTTGCAGTGGGGCTACCCCTGCGCTGCAAGGGATAAGTGCTCGTTATGTACTCACCAGAACTTCAGTCCTGCCTGGCTGCTAGACCGGTCACCTCAGCCTCTCTCCCCCTCTGCTCTGGCAGTCTAAGGACCAGTGAGTCATCACGTCTAATACCATGTATTATATCATGTAACACCAAGGGACATTCTACCGCCAGAGTGAGGGGGCTAGAGGCTTCAGAGACCGGTCTAGAAGCCAGGTGGGACTGAGGGTCGGGTGAATATATATATATATTTTGTTTATTATACACCCCAGACCAAAGCAAGCTCTCAACCCTTGCAGTGTGGGTGCAGCCCCACTGCAAGGGTTACATTTTATACTGATCAAAGTTGTTCTTCAAGGGGAAGGAATTTTGTTAGGTATTTTGAGGTTCTAATGCTTTAAAATACACCTGTCACTGGAACAATGCTCCTTAACTGACCTTTGGACTAAAATGTAATTAAGTATCTTCAGATGTTTTCTTGAAGTCTCACATGCCTTAACCCTGGAAGTACTATCCTGAAAACACTGACTCTTCCTAGCAGAATGTCTACTCAGCCTTTGAACCACCTGCACCTTTCGACTGGCCCATCAGTGGCAGATAGGAAAGTGTGAGAGGCAGAAGGATATGGGTCAGGCTTCAACACTGTTCAGTATGTTGGTATCTGCATATACTTTTTGTACCCCATCAAGATGTCTAATGGTATGTGCAAGCATCATACATTTTAATACTAAGGTTTTTTGTAATAACATTATTTTACAAACACACAAGACAAAGAATGTGGAATGAAGTTACAAGTTATGTAGGACTTACAGAACAACGATGAACAACGGGCCAACAGCGGCAAGCACTATTTACACATCTATGTCCTTTAACCCCTCAACCAAAAAAAAAAGCCGGTGGTGTTCATCTTTAAAAAGCAAAACACCATTAGGCTCTGGTATCAGCATGTGCCATCGATCAGCAACAACCACAAAGCCCTAAGAAGCTAAGGCCTACCTGACTGCCATTACTATTATTAGTAGCTAACAAATACGTGCCTGTTCACAAACAGAGTAAGAAATTACTTTCATGGAGCCTTCATCTGGCATTGTACAAGTAAATAATACAAATAACGATAATACTGAATATACAAATATGCTAGAACAAATTCAGGTCATGGGTACATATATTAATATAGCACTAATTCTATAGCAATTACAGTATATCTTAGGAGCGGGACCCCTATGGACCCCTGTACAGTTGAAGTTGCAAGCTAGATCATCTCAAATCATAAAGGCAAAAGCAGAAGATGCTACATAGCTCTATGAAAGACCACCAACAGACACTGAAAGCAAAGAGGATGATGATAAGAACAAGGGCCCGGCATGCACTCTGTGTCCTTTTTACAGCAAATACAATGGGCTGTGTCAGGGGTCTTCGCACAAAAGAGTGACAGAGGGGCAGTGTTGGCATGCTTGAGAGGAAGGGTACTTGCATAGTATCGTGCTTCTGAGCAGCTCACAGGTTCATTAATTAAGCTGTACTTTAGAGCATGGCTCCCCCGCAGTTATATGCAGCTCACGGGTATTTCAATACTATTGAATAAATGGAGCAATTACTGTGCTAAATCTACTTGCTAGAGAATCTTAGGAAAGCTGTCACTGCAACACATTATTGAAATTTCTGTCTGGTGTCAGCTGGGGTCAGGAACCATTCTGGATTAGGAAATTAACCTAAATACTAGGAAAAGAAAAAAAAAAGTAGAACCTATACAGCAACAAGCATAATTAGTGAAATGCTGGTCTTACCTAAGATACATCATAGATCACAGAGCAACCCGCTGTAAAAGCTGAATGCCGGGATGCAGATGTGAGTCACTCAAAAGTCTGACTATGTCCTCAATTTTTGACTTGAGGGTGACTTTCTAGTATACGTGTACTTAGACAAATAAGGACATTGTCATTGAACAGTGCTAGTTGCCTGGCTGTCTTTGGGTCTTCAATTCTTCTAACCTGACCTGGGACTGGCACCTAGGGAAGCCCTGGTTAGAAGAATTGAAGAGTATAAGACTTTCAGAGGGGGCAGAGGAAGGTTTGATACCAGTGTAACAGTAATAGTACAGTAATGTCCCCAGAAATAAAAGACCCTTGGTGCCAAAGTTTACATATTTTGGGCAAAAAACAAACTACTACCTTATGATTTTGTTTGTTTGGGTCTTTTGGGAAGCATGTTAAAGATATGGCCTGCCCACCGAAAGAGGGACTGGACTCAAACCAAATCTCACTCCAAACCTCATGGAACCAGCGGGAAAAGCAGCAGTCCCTTACAGACATATCACACCTTTAATAAAAGTACCCACATTAATATAGTACAATGTGCATTTATTACATTTTTTAATGAAAGCCTGCCGAGAATTTGGACCGTGATCAGTGTATTGCAGGTGCAATATACAGGTTCCAGCAAACTTTATCCCCCCCCCCGCCCCAGGTCCGTACCAAGATGGACCATCTGTTGGTGCACTGGGGGAAGTAATGTGACCATGATTCATGTTCCACCCTAAATATGAGTGGAACAAGAAACATGGTAAAAAAAGATGGCTTATAATCTCACACTGCAGATATAAAGCTAGGCATGGGAGTGCCTAAGCACCCTCAAATACCAGGGCGAACACTACTATTTTTCAGAAGGAATTCCAGACAAATGTGCTGCTTAGGCACAATAACCATCTCTAAATGTTCCTTTATAACAGTTCAGTTCCACTGTAATAAATAGTATAGGTGACTGGTTTTAAGGATTGCGCATTCATAACTGAATTGTCTGCTTTTTGTATGTATGTTGCAGATAGCAATCAAAGGGAAGACCTAGGTGTAGTCTAGGGACATGGTCAGGTGACCCATGAACCTGTCATAACACCTTTACAAGAATAGTTAGCAGACATTCTTATATCAGTACAGTAGCGTCAGCCGTTCACTGATGACCTATACCCGTTAGCTGTAGTTGTTCTGCCAACGTAACTCTTGGCATTTGTGTTAGACTGGCCTCTTGAAATGTCCATGAACTTTGCATACCTACGCATTATATGTCATGGAATTCCCCCCATGGAATATGTCTGTGCATTCTAATAGCCACAAATCATATTTTTGAAGAGCAGCATCACACCAAAACCCGCATCTAGCAGAATATATCTGAAACAATCATGTCACTCACATGTTCACATATGCATCTATCACTCCCTTATCCTCTGTGCACAACTCTGACTCTTGTCTGAGCCTTAGCTTCCGATTCCTGATGTATGCAGCTTTTATCTCCACTCCAACACATCAAACCGTCTCCTCTCATCATTCCCGGTCTCTGAAGCCGTCTTCTCGTTTGATACTCCTCAAGCCTCAACTCTAACCTTTTTTTTTTTTTTTTTAAAAGGTTCTGCGAGACGTACAACTTAAATGATACGTGCATAGAACCCCTTAACTGCAACACGACTGTGCTGAGGCCGAGAGATAAAGGGGGAAAAAAAATCCCGGGCATATTTTTAGAAAGTTCTATAATTGGGTGCCTTAAACTTTTCCTCTCTGGACCAAGAGAAAGTCTGCGATCAGCTTTGCTGCCTATTGATTAATTTTGAATTAAGAACAGATATCCTTTCAATTATTTTGCAGATGTCTCAAAACTAGATCAGTGGTGAAAAACAAGTTGGGTTTCAGAAAGTTCCAGTGCGCCTCCCTCCCCACTACTCTAGAGTTTCATAGATACTGTTTACATTGATAAGGGCAAAAAGAAAGAAAACTTTTTCAGGTTTTATTACTGATTAGACTTCAGTTGATCTGAGACTCCATACTGTAACGCTAAAACCATCAGCCCCATCATTGGATGCCTTCAAAGCAACATATTCAGGTATCAAGCATGTTCCATTTAAATAGGGCCACTGCAGACTGTTTAATCTGCACTTCTTTTATTCTAAAATGCAGCAGATTTTGGATTTAGCGTTTCCTCAAGCAATGTAAAAGGTGTGCCAAGAAAGCCGTAGATGGAAGCAGGACTTTCCCTAACGCTGTGTTTTCTATGCTGTAGCTGACTCTGGATCCTCTAATGAGCTGTAGCATTGACATTTGGATTACAATCCCGTGAAGTAATCCTTTCATTTCCGCATCTGGAAAGAACAGTGAGAAAACAGCTTTGTCCTCGCTGCAGAGGCTGCAATTGCAAAATCATTCATCTCCAACAACAGAGGGAGATGTGCTTTCGTCTGATGAGGCGTCTGCAGGAACAGCGTGCAGTTTAACTCTGGAGCATGGTGGCAACCAATCAGTCAGCTAAAAGCAGGCGGTCGTCTGGACAGCCTAATAGCAGCACACTCAGGGGCAGTTTAGTGGCCAGGATGCACTATAAAAGACTTAAGGGAAAACTTCACTTGTAACCCTATTTTCCATAATTCACCCTCCACTACTGTGAGATTCTGGATTCTACTACTGCTCACATGGCATGTCGCAGGTCATGTTGATTAGGCAGTTGTAATATTCTGATGACAAGGCCTTCCTCCTCTCCCTCTGCGGCAGGGGCAGGTGGTTCCTCCTCTTGTACTGAGCGACAGTAATATAACAGCATGTATACAACAATCAGTCCAAGAGTGCTGTGAGCCAGGTTGTGGGATGACATCCCCAGGGGACATTACCATGACAGCCTGGACCCAAAGTACATGGGTTGGATGACAAAGGCCATCATTCAACTGAGAAAACAAACAGCACTTAACCTCAGAGCAGCAAGTCGGTGGGGGACAGTACCGGGCATTATTTAGTTTTGCAGCAAAATGCACTTTTTTAATCTTTAAAAATTGGAAAAGCACCACACATTAAAAAAAAATTACTAGAGTTGCACAATTTGTAAATGGTACCAGCAGTGTTTTTGTCTTATATTTCAGGTTTTCCTTTAAGGTCCTATCTTATGCTGTAACCGTACCTCTCAGAATTAAAGTTTTAATAGGATGATTCCTGTTTTTGGTCAGTGTTTTGGTATAATGGGCATGGACACAAGTAATTATACAAAACACAAAAAGATCCCCAGCGCACCTGCCAGCTAGCCTGCAACAAAAATATAAAGGCTGGTTATAGATTCATGCGGTTGCCATTTTTTTCTAGTTTGACACAAGTAATTATAGCATCACTGAGTGGATTCAAGGCAAAGCTGTCCTAGGTTGTGGGCTGGGTTTAACGGCATTAAGACATCATGTTCTGCAATGAAGTTAACATGGTCCTTCCATTGGTGCTGTTTTTGTCATAATGGCACTGGTAGACCAGTGTCTAGGGCAGCAGGGTAAGAGAAGGCAGTACCAATCCCGAAAATATACAAATTGTTATAACTTTTTCCTTACTTTCTCTTTCCCACTACTTCTGGACATTTACCTTCAGCAAATTGTAGGAAGAAGGTGGATATCTTGCTATATCCATTTAAACTAGGAAGATGTGACTTTCAAATAAACCACCAAGCCTTACTATATTGGCAGGTATGGTATTGCCGAAACAAAAGAAGCCTAAAAAATGATGTGACTACTCTGTTCTCAGAAAAAAAATCTTAACTACAGCCCATCACCATCTGTGAAGCCATTCACAAGCCATTCACATAATTGTTCTGGTACCTTAGGTGGTGAGGATATAAACTGTTCCTTGCAACAACTGAAGAACTTTTCCAAAAGTTCAAAACATTCAGGTCAGCTTTGTCCCATTGTTTTCAAAGCAGAATCAGGACTGACCCAAATGGGAAATATATGATAAGCAGCATGATATCTTAACCATTCTGCTTTCCCTCCCACCAAAGAGAAGCACCTTAAGTGTGCGTCTCTTTGGCTTAGATTTTAATGGGTCTTCATATGTCTTGTATTCCATTTTATAATTATGAAGAGGATTCAAGTGTTCTTTATTCAGGTGGAAAAAGGAATTTTATTAGATGCGATATCTGTTCTCATGAAACCGTGAGAAGCACACATCCCCTGAAGCACATTGTATGTATATTATAGGAGAAAAACAGCTTTACAGCTCATTAGTCGGAATGTAAATGAGTTTCTTAAACACTATCAGCGTTTCTCACAGAGGGAGAAAAAAAATCAGTGATCGCTCATTTCATCAAGCGCCCTCAAGTATCTGATTCCATTCATATATAATGTGAGACATTTGCAAGAAGAGGTAACTAATTTTTGCCACTGTAAAGCCATGGAAATGTACGTCTATATTTACCACATAACATGTCAACATGTTGGAAAATTGCATTTATTGCCGATTTTCTCTTAAGGATCACTAGACCAAGAGAGATGAGGATCATAAATGCATCCTTGTGTGAAGCAACCCATACATGGCCGTGAATGATGGTTCAATATAGGCAACTCTGGCTGTTTCAGAATGCTGACTCTGTAGTTTGTGCAAGGATCAGGTCAGCGCATGATAACCCACTTCTCTTATTGTCAACCTTATTCACTGTGCCTCCTGCAAAGGTATATATAGCCAAAATATATAGCCAAATATGGAGGTCAAATGCCAGACTCTCAGTTGTGAGTCAGGCCAACGCTCTATATAAAAAAGTATTAATGACATTAACATTTTGACATACTGATTGATGAATGACAATTTTTAAACTAATGTGCACCCTTTAAATCTGTTTCAGAATTGTGCAATAAATATATGTTTGCAAACATAAAGCAAGCCTGTCAACAATACTTGTAAGTGAGAACATATGTGGCTTTTATGCAGCCATCTATGGCCAGCCTAAACACACACAGGGGCTTCTGCTGAAATCCTATCTGTAAATTTCTAGAAATGGAGTCCTCTTCTTAACATTGGTGGTTGCCAGCTGGGCTGGAATACGGCACAAAAGTTATGCTTGCCTCCTCTGTGGTGTTGTATCCTGCCACCCTGGTACCTAGCCCTACTGGAAATTCAAAACCTGGAGGAACTTAAACAGTTGCTTTATAACACAGTTGGAGAAATCCCAGGAGCCATGTCACAGGTGGTACTTAACATTTGAGGTTTTCTCTAGTTGCTGTCAATGGAGCTGACTCCTAAAAAATCCTGCTGGCTCGAGGACTGGACTTAAGAATTCCATATTGATTCATCCACCATTGGTATACAATATGGACTGGGGACAAGAAAGGGAGCACATGTTGAAATATACAGGTGAAACTCGAATAATTAGAATATCGTGCAAAAGTAATTGCAGTAAGTTCTGCAAAAGGGGACCAAACCAAGTACTGAGTACATATGCATGCTTGTACTTTTCAGAGGTCCGATATTGTTCTATGTACAATCCTTGTTTTATTGATTGCATGTAATATTCTACTTTTTTGAGGTTGTGGATTTGGGGTTCTTGGGGTTTTCATGAGCTGTAAGCCATAATCATCCCAATTATGACAAATCACGGCTTGAATTATCTTGCTTTGCATGTAATGAGTCTATCTCATATATTAGTTTCACCTTTTAAGTTGCATTAGTGAAATAAATGAACTTTGCACCTGTACATGCCTGGAACTTCAACAAAATTGAAGGGAGCACACCTTTTTTTTGCCTTGGGAGCCAGAGGGATTTTTCCAATCCCTCCAATCTCTTATGAAAGGTTCCCTTTAACATCCATACATTTTCTTCTATCTGATGGAAGAAAACATTAATTTAACTGGTTCTAGATTCCAAGCCTTTCCACTTGCCTTTCCATCCAGGCTTTTCCAAATTAGAATCCTGAAATAGCTTCTACAATCTTGAAAGACTTTTGAAAAACGAAACGTACTGTATTAAAATGCTGAATTCCCAAGTCTCTTTCACAGGACGCACTATAAATTAAACAATTCCCATACAGTTCCACCAGAGGCCCGTTACCTATTTAAATTCCGAAAAAAGAGAGGCATTCGAGAGAGAAATAATGGAAGAGAACACTTTTCCAGCAATACCCCAAAAGAAAAAAAAAAGGAAACCTTCGGGAGCCATACTTCCAATTTCCATCTTTACAAATCACAATAATTCCATCCGCGCTTCACTCATATATTAAACTTTGATAACCTCCAGTGATGTAGTGTCCGTTTTAGGAAAACATTACCTTCTCATTTGATGGAGCTCCAGGCGCTGTGTGATGCAGAGACGCAGTGGATCAATAAAAGGTTATCAGTAAAGCAGTTTGATCCTGGCGCAGTTAAATGTGCGTCCACTTCTACATCTCTATTCCCTGAGGTCACAAATCGGTTATCTGATTCTCTGTGGTAATGCGTGCCACTGTTTTTTACCTTTGAGAAAGAAATACGTAGAACTCCCTGCTGCTTTGTGGCAAATCTTTTAAACACTGAAAGTCTTGTAATCACACTGGGCTTCAACAAAGCCATTAAGGCGGTTAAAAACAAAATACCCTTGCAGTGGGGCTCCTCTGCATTGTAAGGGTTAAATGCTCGCTTTTGCCTAGCAGTAAAGGGATAAGAAGTAATACCTTACTTGCCCCTTCGGCAGGCTCCCTCCACTTGGATGTCTGATAAAGCCTCAACTCTAAGGCACCCCCCGTCACAGTCATACCCCTGCCTCTTTTACGCCCTACACTGTATGTGAAAATGCCAATGGACAATCCACAGCCCAGAGCATCATGGAGAAGAGGAGAGTTCCAGAACTTTCCAGAGGGGCAGCTAAGATAAATAATACAGCCTCTTCTTCATCCCCCAGTTAACAAGCATTTAACCACTGCAAGGAGTTTTTTTGTCCAGTCCGGAGATGTTGTAGGCACTGTAGGTACAGACCCATTCATGATAGTGTCAAACTCACTTGGCTGCCATACTTTTCCCAGCACATATGAAATGTCAGGCAACATTTAAGTCCAGCTTTTTCCATACTGCTATCTGGGGCTCCTTTAGACAGATTTTCTTTCACATAGTTTTCCACTAAATGGTTTCAGACAGGAGATAAGGGAAAATCTCCAACATTAACACAAAGAGAAATCTATATATGAGACGAACAGGGAAAGCTAGAACCCCTGCCACTTATTTTTTACTGTCTTTGTCACTGTTGCAAATTGTCTTTCACTTTCTGTCTAAATAAACGGTTGTCACCGGTACAATAAGTGAGGGAAAACCTCAAGGAAACTCAGATAGTAAAAAAAACCTGAAAGGGGCCCTAGTCTATAACGACTCTATCCAAAACTAAACACCACCAGAGAGCACAACCAGGTTGATGAACCGACTTTTCTCTACTTACAGTTATGTATTAACGCCTGGTTTCCTCCCTTCCCCCAGCCTGTGATTGGACAGTGAAGGAGCAGCAGAATACTAATAATGCATTGCTTTGTTCCCTCATCCTGTGAGCATATAAGAACATGTGCCTTCAGCACGCCTGATGGGTTCCTAGTGTTACTTCTCCTCCTGTCAGTCAATGTTGTGGTACGGTGGATAACAAGAGGCAGATATTAGGTTTAGGTACTTACACAATCTGCTTTTATTAATACATTACATAGTGTTTAAATGCCTGGAATTTAAATTTAAGGTTGTTATAAAGAGGTCCCTATGTTCCTTCTGCAGTTCTTCTGAAAGTAAATTGTGTCAATGAGTTATGGTTCCAATTTAGTTAGAAATAGTGTTGATAAAGGTTTTTTGTTGTTAAATTATAATATAAAAAAAAGGATTGGATTCAGTCATTCACATAATTAGCTAAATGCAAATATCAATTAATCCCTTCATCTAGCTCATGCAAGCTGAAATAAATACATTCACCCAGGACGCAATCCAACTTATAAGCCTACTAATAAACCATGTCCATTTCGTCATTAATAAATTCATTTTCTCACCCACAGTGCATTGCTTCTATTAGAAAATTAACAAATTCACCAAGTGCACAGTCCCATTAATATTTTTTTTTTATGGTTACGTACTCTTATGAATAAATGATTATTCACCCAACCGAACAAATGACCAGTCATAAATCAAAGCACTCAACTGGCACGTTCTACCATCAATGCATAAATTCATTTATATAGGTAGGACTGGTCCTGCTATTATTAATTCATTCACCTGCCTCCTCCTGCTGCTGAAACTTATTCACTTGCATCGCAGCAGAGATAACAAACTAATTCACCATTCTAGTGCAGGTAACTGGAAAATAAATTCTACAGAAGTATAGTTCAAACTGCAGAGGGTCCTGAAAAATAGATTGACATAACAGGGGAACAAATACATACAGGTGAAACTCGAATAATTAGAATATCGTGCAAAAGTAATTGCAGTAATTGCTGCAAAAGGGGCCCAAACTAAGTACTGAGTACATATGCATGCTTGTACTTTTCAGAGGTCCGATATTGTTCTATGTACAATCCTTGTTTTATTGATTGCATGTAATAATCTACTTTTTTGAGGTTGTGGATTTGGGGTTCTTGGGGTTTTCATGAGCTGTAAGCCATAATAATCACAATGATGACAAATCACGGCTTGAACTATCTTGCTTTGCATGTAATGAGTCTCATATATTAGTTTCACCTTTTAAGTTGCATTAGTGAAATAAATGAACTTTGCACGATATTCTAATTATTCGAGTTTCACCTGTATGTGTGTTTGTGTGTGTGTAATATTATATACACTATGTTGCCAAAGACTGTGAGCCCGGCCTTCTCGTCCAACATCAGTACCTGACCTCACAAATGCGCTTCTGGAAGAATGGTCAAACATTCCCATAGACACACTCCTAAACCTTGTGTACAGCCTTCGCAGAAGAGTTGAAGCTGGTGGGCCAACTCAATATTGAATCCTAAAGACTAAGACTGAGATGCCAATAAAGTTCACGTGCGTGCAAAGGCAGACGTCCCAATACTTTTGGCATATATATTCTTCATATAGTAAAAAGAAGAGTTCCCCTCCGGCAGCTTCTGGGTTTTGTTGAAATCAGGATTTGCAGCCTTCCATTTTGGTGAATTCTGGTATACCTACATGACCATACCATTTAAAATTCATGAACAGAATCATTTAGATTTGTGACTACCATTTGCAATAGTTTTTAGTCAGTTTTTAGTTTCCTATTGTCCCAGTTGTTGAAGATTTGTTGTTGGAAAAGCATGACCCCGGAAATGCCCCTGGATTTAATCACTAAGTAGAGTTTGAGTTTTTAGCCTGGGTATATGGTCAGATGGGTCTCTTCTACCTTTGCTTTTAAATTATTGTTTCATTTTTTTTTTAAGTAATAAGAAATCAGTTGCAAAATCTTTTTCAGCTTTGTAGAATAAGTCAAGTTGAATGTGACCAACTACTACTAGCTATACAAGGGGTAGTCAAACCTTGGCCCTCCAGCAGTTGTGGAACTTCAATTCCCATGAAGTATTTCAAGACTCTGACAGCCACAGGCATGACTCCCAGAAGAAGATTCACGATTGGATTTGTAGTTTCCAGCATCACAGCTGGAGGGCCAAACTTCGGCTACCCCTGATCTCTTTCATGATCTGGATAAATGAAAGCCATCACAGGCAGCTACATAATGAGAATAAGAAAAAGCATTTAACCACATGGTTTAATTATCATGTATAACATTTTAATCACACAAAGCCTCATTTAATAAACAAAAAAGAATCTGCTTAGTAAGTATGACGTTTACCTTTATGCAGCCCGCAGCTTGGATTCTAGGACAACCAGGGAGGGTCATGTGGTGGCAAAATTGGGATAGGGATCAGGCTTAAGTTACCTATACCTGGGTTTGAGGTGAATCCTGCGCGGATTCACCCAGAATATTTTTTTCAATCCATAATGCACTGCATGACCTTTGAACTATGGCCAGTAGTATTAGAAGGACCAATAAATGGGGATTTTGGATAATCAAGCTTTCTCACTATAAAAGGGGGATGGGGCACAGAACAGCCATAGTGTTAGGGAATTGAAAGCTGTTGTAGGGAGCGCATAGGGAAGCAGAAAAGCTGCACAGGGTAAGATTAGGGTCAGTTAAGGAACTATACTTTAATTCTGATTGCTAGCTCTTTGGGCAATCAACCCTTTGCTGCCATTTTGCTCTTATTATTGGGAGTTTGTTTTACTTCCATATTATTTTGTGGTTGATTTGAAGCCAGCAGTCACTTTTAGCTGCTGTTCTGTCCATACCAACTTTTTTTTTTGCTGTTGCGGACCATTCACCTGTTCTTTTGTTTGCAGCACACCACTGTGCCATTTAAAGAAAAAAAATGCAAGAACAGTGCACCCCTAAACTACTTCACATTCTATCACCTACACTAACTGTATCCCCCTACCCCCACAAAAAAAAAGTTAGACACACACCAGTTAGGCCTATTATCCCTAATTGAAACTGTTCTGCTGCTACCCAATTTTCCTCTGCAGTATCTCAAATCTTGTAGTAAAGCCTCAGCCTGTGCTTTGTGTCTCTTATAAATTTGGGACTAACATTGCTATTTAAAATTGCCCTGCCGCTGGCCAATTTTACACTGCTATGTCATCTGCGGTATAACACCTGCCTACACTCTTTCTCATGTTCATTTTGACCTATTCTCCCACATTAAATATGTCCTGTTGCTGGCCAATTTTAAACTGCTGTATCATCGGTGGTGAAAATGACAGTGCCTCTAAGTCTAAAAAAAAAGCTGGAGTTGGGCTCCAATTATCTCCTGTAACGTTTACATAATAACCCATAAATAATATTTAAACCCGTTTCCCATAAAACACTTTATAAACAATATGTCATTAATGTATAGGTCTGTCCTTTAAACAGGTTTTCGATTAATTTGGGATAAATACAACCTTAAGCGTGCTTTGACTGGTTATACTACTAGTGCACCCTGTGCATCCATAAATCACTTCATCAAATGCAAAATGTCCTCCATTGACTCACCATGTGCAGACAAGCATTAATATTTTAATTTATTCTCCCAGGCTTTACTTTTGATTATCTCTCTGTCCAGTTCCCACTCATTAATTATCCATTTGCTCAGTGCGTCCTTTCATTAATAAATTCATAAAACTAATGCATTGTGTATCGTACAGCTAATTAATCCACTAATTCTACCAGTGCAAAATCTTAATAATTAATCTATATTATTTCATCCAGTGTTTGCCGCCGCTAATTAATCCAGTGAATGCCCCGTACTGTTAATCCATCCAGTGTGTAATTGTATTAATCTGATTATTGTTTCAGTGAGTAATCGCATTAATTAATCCTTAGATACATCCAGTGCGTAATCCAATGATCCGCTAAAGCAGCTGCACATAATCCAATGACTGGTTCTATTAATTAATCCAGTGCCTGCATGAAATAGAAACCTGAGCCCAATGGAAATTACATTTGTGCTATCTTCAAGAAGAGTGCCGCTCAAAAATTGAATTTAGAAATAAGCGTGATGTGTTTTAAACTATTAAAGCTGATCTCCACTTTAAGTAACTATTGTCTAAATACAAGCGTCATGTGTATTCTTCCTTCAACCTTGGTGAGCTTTCTGTATTTCTTCCAGATCTGTGCAGTAATCCAGTGTGACACTTCCTGTAATAAAGACCAGTCCCTGCTGCTCTCTCTCCCTGCGCAGGATGACTGGTCTCGTCTCCGCCCCTTCCTGTAATAAAGACCGCTCACAGCTGCTTTCTCTCCTTGTGCAGGGTGACTGGTCTTGTCTTCGCCCCTTCCTGTAATAAAGACCGGTCACTGCTGCTTTCTCTCCTTGTGCAGGGTGACTGGTCTTGTGTCCGCTCCCTCCTGTAATGAAGAATGTTCACTGCTGCTTTCTCTCCTTGTGCAAGGTGACTGGTGTCGTCTCCAGCCCCTCCTGTAATAAAGACCACTCACTGTTGCTTTCTCTGCTTCTGCAGGGTGACTGGTCTTGTGTCCGCCCCCTCCTGTAATGAAGGCTGTTCATTGCTGCTTTCTCTCCTTGTGCAAGGTGACTGGTCTTGTCTCTGCCCCCTCCTGTAATAAAGAGTGCTCACTGCTGCTCTCTCCTTGTGCAGGGTGACTGGTCTGGTCTCCGCCCTCTCCTATAGTTTTCTGCAGGCAGCCTGTATTGGGTGGAGTCTTCTGGGCCCCTCCCACAGCTCTCCTCCGTATACAGGCCATGTACAGCACAGTAATGATGTAATCGCTACTTTTAGAAGGTAATAACTTTAGAAAAACATTTGGTGCACAGGACATGGATCTGTTAAATATATATTTAAATTAATGTTTTTGTGCCTGGAGTTTGTCTTTAAGCTGTTTGCTTCAAATAGAGAGCAGAAAGATTATAACCTCTGTTTTTATTGCATGTAACTCTTTGTATCTTGCTTTTCCCTGCCTATGGGGAAGTCTAAATGAAGCTCATTGTCACCAGAGCAATATACCACAATATACAAGTCCATGCACATTAATCGTTCTCACAAACCACAAAAAATCAAACGACTTCCAAGCAAGCAAAAAGCCAAATCCTCAGAGACATGGTTGTCTGGAATTAACTTCACAAATCTGTAAACTGGAAAATACATAAGCTTCTTTTCTTGCATATTAAGGAACTACTCAGGCACCGATCACATGATCTCATCAGAAAGCAAGTTTTCTGCTGAGCACAGACCCGCACAGTAGAAAATATTCAACTCCTTTATCCTTTCTCCAATTTTCACCTCTGCCTTTGGGACCATCTACATAACATCCTCCTGGATTTCTTCTAACTACTTACCTTGAGAGCCAGTGTAACTGTCCTGCAACACAGAATGCCAATGACACGTCATCTGGCCCATTCTCCTTTTCTATATTGAGGCAATGGGTATGGAAATGGTCGCCAAGCTGCAGTACTGCCGTCTACTGTTAATGACCAGTGTGCTGTTAACAACTAACAAGGCATAATCATTTAATTGTACACAACAAGAAAAAAAACAAAAACAGGATTTTTGCACTTATCTGTTTCTTGGATTTTAACGGACACGGGATCCAGTTATTCTGAGACGGAAGGGTTATACTGCCCCCTCAAAACGAATTGGGCACTGGCAAACAACTTTTGAAGTAAATCGAGAGAACAGGGGTAATGGTGGCCCTATATGGTACAAATCATGTAGTAGCTCCTGATGCTTACACATATAATAAGACGTCCTCAGAGATTTACCATGCTCCTGGACCACTGGAGAGCACTTTGTGGTTAACTGACACAGTGCATAAGAGTCTGGAAAGCACCACAAGCAGAGCTCAGTATCTAAAGAGGGCCAAGTGGGCATAAATATGCCAACCTGGCCCTATCTATGGGCATATTTATAAAGTGAGTCTTCAGAGCCTAGGTCACCCCACAGGCTGTGCCACGACTGTGGCCCTGGAAAGCACTCTGTGGACACAGAGGTAGGGAAAGCACCATAAACAGAGTTTAGTGGCCAAAGGTCACGTTTCAAGCGAGCCCCGCATTCTTCAATCCAGTGGGTTCAGGGTGGGCCTCCAAGGCAGCACCAATCCACATAGCTGCATAACGATCTGAACTCAGCATGTTGTAGTTTAAGTCTTGATTGAAGCAAAAAAAAAAGAAGATCATTAGAAAAAAATTAAATCACTAATAAGAATTGTAAAACTTGGAGTAGAGAAAAGATGTCAATCCTTCTAAGACACTAGGAAAAAAAAACGGAAGTATGCTGGGAGTGTCAAGGGTCTTGCCTGGCTGGTCAGCTTTTTTCCTTTTGTCTGCCAGTGTCCAATTCCTACTGTAGGTGGCAGTATATCCCGATTGTCTCAAAATAACTAAATCCTGTGTCCTTTAATGAACAAGAAAGAAATGTAGGTTTACATCCAATAACAGTGAAGCTTCATCTTTATGCACGACCATTTTTTCTTGAGCCCACAGTTCAGTATTCATTTGAATAAACACTGTAGACACAAGAGACAACGAGAGAAACAGATCCATGATAGGAATAGCTGGAGTCATATACATGGTGGTTGCAGAGTTGTTTCCTTCCAAATACAGAAAACTATTTAGACAAGGTGGAGAACTTCCACAATGTGAAAAAAAGAAGCGCAGTAATGGCTTGGACGTTAATCCCTGCAATCAGCAGGTGATTTGAACTTGGATGACAGCTACGCCTTTAAAACTAACCTTGACGGCTGATCCTCAGATCCAAAAATAACCTGTTACCTTTCACGGCTCACAAAAAGGCTTTTATCTCCTCTCTCCTGTGATGGACTGATTGGCACAATTGCAAGTTATAAAAGGTAATTAATCAGGCCCCAGCTAAGCGCAGGTTTATGGCCTGGGGACCCAGCAGGAAGGAAGAGTCCTTTGAAATGTGACACCGTTTCCATCCTGCGGATCATCAAAATAGCGCAGTTTATTCTTTGCATATTCTATTTGGCTGCTGTGGCGAGGTCTGCCCTGGTCTGTAAAGCATTTTACAAGCTGGTTGTTAAAGGGTTTATTCTCCTTTACCCCTTTGGTCTCAACAGTGAATGAATTCTGCTTACCTGGCTCCACAGAAGGTTCTGTTTTATCCTGATCCCATAACAGAGAAATAAGTTCTATTTTACTATGTTGACAAAACCTGTTTTTTCACGCTGCAAAGATCATTTGGAAGAGAAACCCTTTGGAAAATACACATTTTGCTTTGGGTGGTTGGCTGCAGTGGCGGCTCTGAATAAGATGATTGTCAGCTTTGTAGTCCTGCTGTGAAATCTCATGCAGTTTAATACTACCCTTGCTGCTGCTGCTGCTATTACTACCTGTGTGATTATTTGATAATTCCTTGGAACTGAAGTATTGGTTGCTCAATGTAATGCCTAATCAACAGTGAGGTGTAGGATGGAGTGGTCCAGAATGTCTGGATTTTCATGTTTAACACCCTGGCTTTTAGAGATTCTGGGGTTAAGGGGATAGTAACTAAAGATCAGCAATGAACGACCACTTCACAACTCACTCACCATCAAATACCCATTGTGTTTTGCCCTTGAAATTTGGGTGCAACTCAAGCCATCAGTTGCATAGTCAGCACAAAAGATCCAGAGTTACTGAAGAATCTGTAAAGTGCATGGGTGAAGGTCTGTTCAGAACTAAATTGGTATGTACGACAGCCTCGCAATACTCACCTAGATATCCTTAATTTTCAAGGCCAAGGAAAGGCCATGCTCATTTAATCTAGTGCTCCCCAACCTTTTTATCGCCGCGGATCGGTCAACGTTTGATAATTTTACCGTGGCTCGCTGAGGGATCCAGGGAGTTGTGTGCACTCACTGCAGGGGGCGGGGCTTGTGACACACACGCCTCCTGTGACTCACCTCCCCTCCCGCCGCCTGTTACTATGGACGCGGCCGGGAGCGGAGGTGCGTCACAGGATCCGCCCCCTCACTGTGAAGCCCGTCGGCAGTGCGGGGCCCCGGTGTTCGAACACCGGGACCATGCACTGCCATATATTGCATGACCGGACCGCACTGAGACGGTGCGGCCCGGTACCATTTGGTCCGCGGACCGGGGATTGGGGAAAACTGATTTAACCCACTTAGGCTTCATTGACACTGGAGTGACTGTCCGTATAGTCGAATGCGCATGTATCCGCTCCAAATAGAAAAAACAATGCAAAGTTCTTTGTTCAGACTATTGCGGATGATCGCGCTTGCACTATTTTGGGGACGGCATGGTTTCAAACCGCGTGATCCCCAAAATAGTGCAAACGCGATAATACGGCGGATTCCACACGTTCGCGGCTATATAATGGCTGCAAACGAGCGGAATCCATGCAGTTGTTACACATATTGCGTTTGTGTCCCGCGCGGTCTTCCTCATGGAAAACCACGTTGGAAATGCAAACACTTTATGTTAATAGAGCCTTAGCCCGGGCTGTCATGGGGAGCACACCCCCCAGTCAAGGCTGTCATGGGGAAGGCCCCCCAAGGCGTGTTAATTGGTCAAGAAGAAATAGCACAGGGATAATCTTTCTGTCAATCTGCTTTGATTCTGATTCTGATCAGCACATGAACTGATTAATGTCTTGTGCTATTTCTTCCTGTTTCAGTATGAGCTCTGCTGTACAGTGACTGCAGAAGGCCGATACTAACTCAAATTTATGCACGTACACATTTTGCAAAACAAATGCATTAGAAGATGTATTAATGAATTCAGATGCTGCATTTATTTGTTTAAATCTATCAGAGTTTAATTTTAAAATATTTACTAATATATATATAGATAGATAGATATAGATGGATAGCGAGAGAGAGAGAGAGAGAGAGAGCGAGCAGAATGTTCCAGCTGTCTGGAGATTACTTTAAGTCAGCCCCCCTCCACAGTTTTGTTAGTGAGTTCCCTTTTGGAAGAATTTTCTTGCTGAGCGGCATGCCACAACACTTGGTTGGCCCATTTGTCATACAGGAGTTAATTACCGAGTAATAAATGGCTCCTACAGGACTGCTCTATGTTTTTAGGATGTTAGAGAGCTGACTCAGGAAAATATGAGAAACCACAATGTATAGCTTAATAGAACACGCCATCTTCTACTCCAATTGCTGCACAACAGGTCCTGCTGCCCTATTAGACAAATAGCAATTGATTCAACTATAAATAAATACGCAGTATGTGTTTAACCTACTGAGTAGCACTATAGATGCTCTCCAGCTAATTAACCTTACTATGTATAAGCTGCCCATACAGTTAAAACAATATTTTAAAGGTAAATCTGCTTTTATTTTTGTATTAGGATTTGGGGTAGATTTTTACATTTTAGTAAAATACACAGGACTCAAAGGGAAAGGCACAATGAAGATGTTGTTTTTTTTTTAAGGGTTCAATGGGTTATAATCGCTCCTAAGGGGGGCAGAAGTTCTTTTCTGTGCTATACTAGAACTGTCTGTTTTCAGCAAAAATAGACAAAAACTAAACAAGCAGAAAGGAAAAAAAAAAAACTTAAGTATACAAGTAACAATCAAAATGAACATTAAAAAAATAAAACTACACTATATACAAAAACATAAAAACAAAAGTAGAAATCATTTGTAATCAAATTGTGGTTAAGCAGAACTTTGGGAGCATATTTATAAAGCAGTGACTGTGACATTCCAAACGGTGACCAAACCAATTCAACTGCTTTACAATGATACACTAGACCAGTGGCAGGCAAACTTTGGCCCTCCAGCTGTGGTGCACTACAAATCCCATGAGGCATTGCAAGACTCCGACAGCCAGAGGCATGACTCCCAGAGGCAGAGGCATGATGGGATTTGTATTTTCACCACAGCTGGAGGGCCACAGTTTGCTTACTCTTGCCCTAGGGGCTGATTTATTAAATACAATTCACAAAGCATTTCCACCACTAGATGGAGCTGAGGAGCATAATGATTTCCGATGCTCCTCAGCTCCATCCAGTGGCAGGAATGCACATGAACAGCATTCACCCAGCATAGAGTTGGGCGGGAGTTTTATAAATGAGCCCCTAAGTGTCCACTTTGGTGAAATTGTACGAAGGTGCAATCAGTCATTATACAGTGAAATCGATTCAACAAGAATCACTAGACTTCTCTCTAGACCCAACAGCTCCAGAGCGAGCATGGCAGTGGGCACTGAGAGTGCTGGGGATACGAGCTATGCCCATGGTTGTAGATGAAGGTATTTTGGGCATACCTCTTATGTTCAAGGTCCAGAAGTGGTTAAATATTTAAAAATGTCATAAACTGACTAATACACACAGCAAGACCAAAGCATGCTCCCCGCAGATACAAGAGTGAAAAGCTCACCGATTCACTGGCTGCCAATCCTCAAGGTTTTGCTTACAAACACACACACACTGTACACAGTTCATCAATTCTGTTTCATGTCTCTGGCTGTCTGGTGTTTGAACTAAAATTTTCTAGTGTGTGAAATTTTTCTGCTGAGAGAGCAGTACTTGTCAGGGAGAGGCCGCAGGGAGAAAGGAAAACGCATCCGGGGCCAGCACTGAATTGTTGACAACATGAAAAGGGTCATTGGGAAAGGCGGTTATTGTGACAAGGTTTGGAGAGTTTGTCTGGGAAGCCTGCCCTTGTGCACTGATTAGGACTACTCAGTTCACGGACAAAAGGAACTATGATTAAGATGCTTGTGGCCAACCTACACACATCTCGAGCTCTCCGGCACTTGGGCAAAATCAAGAACCCATTTGTGGCCACATCCGGGGAACGCCGTTATTATTTTTTTCCTAACTTGTACGCATCTAAAGATGTGCTCTAGTACTACTGGATTGGGAGGGCATACCTTTCAAATTCAGCTATGTTGTCCTAGATCGTTCACTTCTCCTGCCATCTCCAAACTCTTCACCCTTTTGTGAATAACCCTGTTAGTTTAAATCAGATAAATACATTCCAGGTGAAATAAAACAAAAAAGGTGTGCACAGTAGGCAATGCTTACAGTTAATTTTCTTTAGAATGCGGCCACAGACTGAAGATATAAGCCTGTCCCCTGCCATCATGCTCTCTGTGTGGAAGCAGTGGTCTCTCTACAGAGATATACATACTATGTTTTCGATTAAGACTTATAGCTCAGTAATCAGTAAAGTTCATGCTGACCGTTGATTGGAGAGTGCTAACTTTGACTCAGCAGGGGTCGTATCAGACCTCAACAGAGAGACCACTGCTCCCACAGCAAGAGCATGCTCACTATAGCATGCTGGCAGAGAACAGGCTTTTCTACTCAGAATGTGGCTACATTATAATGAAAACAAATTGTAATACAACTATTCCTCACTTAACGACCGAGTTCCGTTTCTACGACCAGGTCGTTAAACAAATCGGCCGTTAAGCGAGGAATTGTATACAGTACTGTACTGCATTAGTACTGTACTGTATAGTGTTGGAGATGTGCAGTACTGTACTTTAAATCTGGCAATACAGTACTTACCGAGACTAGCAGCGGAGATTGGAGTACAGCACTAAAGACAGTGAGACGACGCACTGACGCTGCCAAAATTCCTGCACATACGGTCAGAGAGCTGGTCGTAAGTGCGAGTGGTCTCAAAACAGGTAAGTCGTTAAGTGAGGAGTATCTGTAGTTTTAACACCCTGGAATGTATTAGATTTAATCTTAAAGTTCAATAGTGCTTTAATATAAAATTAATTTGTACACCTAAGGTACCTCTATGAAAGCATCAAGAGGATAATTAGAATGGTGAAGTTTTGTCTATTTTAGAATGGTAGTTGGGTGGCGAGTAAGATGGTGGTTGGAGAACTGAAGGCCCGGTAATGATTTTGTCGTGGGGGCCATATCTAGCAACACCCTTGTAACAATCTCTCCTGGTAACACAAACTTTTCTCGGGAGAACAAAGAGATAATGGTCCAAAATCTAAATCAGCCATCCAACATCCCTCTGATGAGGATCTTGCTAGGACCTCTGAGGTCCCCGATACTTCCCTCCCACCCAATCGCAGCGGGATTAGGGAAAGATAATCCATTATATGGGGTACCTGCTTATATCACCTCACATAAACAAGGGCTGTCTTTATCACCTGCTAGATATTCGACACAGACACACAATATCAGTAGCATGTAGTGTCTCCATGTGACTAAAACAAAAAATAATACTGTGTGCAGTATAAGAACCAACTACAAGACATAGAAAAGGGTTTGCCAAACCCAGGAGCCAGGTAGCCAATGCCCCTAAAATATACAGCTGGCGTCTAACTTCTGAAGGCTTCTCTAGTTGTTGTCAATGCTGGCTCCCATAAAATCCTGCTGGCTTCTAGATTGCACAGACTGGCTCCTGAATCCCATATTCATTTGTCCACTCCTGACCTAGAATCTAGTCCATTTACCCAATACAAACCATGGGAACACAGCTTAGAAAAGTCAAAATTACAGATCAGTAAAAGGAAGTATATGGACAGCTAAGGGCGCACATGGGTGCACGTACACAAGGCATATTAGACCATTCAGAGGGTGGAGAATGACCACCATATTCATCAGGAAAATGCTAACAAAATATATCTCCGCAATGTGTACACAGACTGCAGTAAAAACCTGACAGGTTCAAACCCTTCCCCACTAAATTTAAAAAAAAAAAAAAAAAGATTTGTCTGGAATTGTAGCCAATATACAAATCATCTGTTTAATTCCACCACACAGAACCATTAATGCTGATTGTGATGAGCCTCTGGGGTTTATTTACTAAAGGCAAATAGGCTGTTTACTTTTCAAGGGAATTTGCCCTTAGCCTAATAAATAAGGTGAAGCTCTGCTGACTTCATCATCCAATCATGCGCAAGAAAAAAAAATACTGTTTTCCATTTTCCTTGCACATAATTGGGTATTCTTTGCAAATTGAATTCTCGCCACATTCCCTAAGCTAAGGGAAAATTCCCTTGCAAAGTGTGCAGCCTATTTGACTTTAGTAAATACACCCCTTTAGGTCTAACGTAGGAACAAAAGAAGCAGCCAATTTGTAAGCTGAATCCGTACATATGATATATCACGTATCAATTCAAGGGACAACTAATGAGATGGTGAAGAGCTCATGCT
The DNA here is from genome assembly GCF_000935625.1 of Nanorana parkeri. Classification (NCBI taxonomy): domain Eukaryota; kingdom Metazoa; phylum Chordata; class Amphibia; order Anura; family Dicroglossidae; genus Nanorana; species Nanorana parkeri. Next base: position 419,291 of record NW_017306285.1, on the reverse strand, counting down.
TTGCCAAATCACTAGCGTCACAGTGAGCTGACTAACCTCTGGCTAAGCCCATAGAATGGCTTCCTCCATGGCAAGCTTTCATCAATTCAAATAAACTGCGTCCTCTTCCATGCTTTTCCTTGATATTCTGGCTCCTGTACTATATCAGAAAGAAAAGTCACCCCTCATTACCCCATCGTGTGCCATTTATTCTTATTTTGCCCCCTAAACACAAAGAAAGGAAGAGTCTCCGCTGGACTGTGTCACTGGATAAGGAAGCTTCATCATGACACAGGAATCAGATCAAACAGTGTGTCATACATTATACTGAGCGCACTATAAAGAGGGCAATACGACACAGCTAGATACACATAATTCTCTGTGATATACTGGTGGCACCACACCATGAAAAATACTCATTCTCACTGAGAACACCGATGAGACGTGGATTTATCAGCACTGCTTTGATGTGGAACTAACTACAGTTTAGGACTGCAAGCAATGCACAGTATTCAGTAATAAGGGAGCAAAGTAAAAAACTGTACCAGTGTGTCTACTTTTTATTTTTGGATGTCTGGAAAAGAGAAAACACAAAATTCCCCAAAATTCTTGCTTTCAGCATTAGACGATGGTTGAATGTGCAGGCAAATGATCACATCTGTTAGTGTGGCAAATCCTCAGAGTGCTGCAGGGTGCTCCATAAACTTGCAAGTGGCAATACCAATTCACATTTTGGCCCGAAAAAACAAAATTATTGATGTTTTTTATCCCACCCCCTAAAAGCTAGGGGGTGGGATAACCCATCAATATGCTGCCATGTATTGGCGTTAGAAAAGGACGAACACCGATAGGCAAGTCTACAATTTTCCGCTTTCCTGACGCCAAACATGGCAGCATACTGATGGGTATAGCTCTGCCCCCCGTCACTATGCTGCCATGTATTGGCGTCAGGAAAGGAAAATCACCGATAGGTAAGTATATAATTTTTCGCTCTTTATTTCATTTGAAGGACCCTATGTGCCTATAAAAGTCTTCTTTCCTTGCAACTGGAACACCAGACAGGACAATTCTTATCCCTCCTGCTCTTTAACTAGCTCACCACCTTTCCTGAAAGTCTACACAGAGTTTCAGGTCAAATTGCAGTCATCCACTGTCCTTTGGTGTACCACGCTGTGTTTCATCTTTGGTAAAATATGTACAAAAGCTACATGACATACAAAGAGATTCCAGCGTAGTATGGTTCTTGAGACTGATCATGTGATTATAGTAAAGGCATACTGTTCCACTCATCTGCTTAGCATTACAGAAGAGTAGCAAAGCAGTATTTATTAACCTTGGTGCTTGGATGAATTAGTAAAACAGCCGAGAGCAAGTGACATCACTGATGACTCACTGATCTCATCACCCTTGCACAATATGTCCTGGGCTTCTCTGAGCTTACCATTGGTTGGAGATTGGCTAAGGTAAGAAAAAGGACGGACCCTATTTAGGTCTATTTTGGGTGCAAAAATCACTAGAAGCTGTTACGAGTCTCTATAAGTCAGCGCTGTTCATACTGCTCTTTAGAATGGAATTATCCGAAGACCAGATCTATGGACGTATTGGGATGACTCAACAGCCATTTAGCCAGCCTCCGCTGCTCTAAACTGTGGATTTCTGTACAATAACGTCCACATGAGGTTATTTCTTTTTATTACTAATACAATCAAATATATACGCCATTAAAACGTGTATTCATAGTTCCTAATCCTTACTGCTATTACCCTGCCATTGTTCACTACAATTTTCTCCGTTATGGCGCAATTATAAATAATATGAGGTGCGAGCAGATAACTGTGTTTTCAAATATATTTATATTACACATTCTGAATAGGCTTATCTAATGGCTGGGGTTTTCTTCTGCAAATAAATAAGCCAATTAATAGTTACCACTTTCAACAGCATGCTCCCGCTGTCCTCTGGTTCTCAAGAGGGTAGATATACCTTCTCCCGTAAAATATTCATTAGATCATTATGTACTGGGGCAGTAAGTGTATGCCACAGTGCTTTCTTGGTTGGCAGAGGACAGTAATGGTCTTCAGCACTGCAGGGTGTTTACACCCAGCAAAGGGGCGAGCGTCTAATCTAGATGCGTTTGCCTCAAAGTGAAGGGTTAAATAACAAGCATAAATCACACATATCGTCCCTTCCATTATCACCCCTGATCAACATGCAATTAAACATTTTCAATCAAATAATTTTGTTTTTTCAAGAAATACCAGCTTTGAGACCCAGTGTGATGTCATCTGCGTTTAGAGGGAGGGGCTGTCAGGCTCCTGTAATTGTCCCAGCATTCCTTCCCCAGAATGTTTCCATAAGAATTAAATGAAAGAACACACCCCCGGGATCACTTTAGATGTGCCTGCTTCTCGTTGCTGGCCACTGGATGCTGCACACAATTAGCTGTGCTGTCTGCTGATTGGTTGCAGGCACATCTAAAGGGATGTCAGGGATGCCAAGGAAGAGAAAGCTAATAGCTGTGAGGGGGGGGGGGGGGGGAGCGTGTAGGGGGCGCT
>NW_017306285.1:402898-416547 GCF_000935625.1 Nanorana parkeri | reverse complement strand
AGGGGGTGGGGGGGGGGGCAACGATAGTACGGATCAGGGGGATACGTGATTACTGAATGATGAAGGTCATTCAGACAGAAATTAAGGTGGACTCAAGTTGACTGTTGCATCTATAAAAAGTTGTATTATGGAGATGCAAGTCTACAGGGAATTAAGAGTATCCCATTTCAACACAGGAGAGGACTTGCTACTAGTGTGGGGGGTAAAAAAAGTCTGGAGTTCAGCTTTAGATGGCATGCACCGATCAAGAAATACATGTTCGACATTTCTGCTAAAAACATACATGCTTAGAAGACATTTTTCAATATATTTCACTCTACAGCCATTTACATTTACACCTTTGGTACCAGGCATTTGGTTAATATTCCTATAGTTACCTTTATAGCTATCGCCATATCGCTTTAAAGTGGGCTTCTCCCTGTCTGGCATGGTTTTACAAAGAAAACTCAAGGCCGGAGTAGGGTGGAGGGACCTGCCAATGAGAACAGGGTTCGGAAAAGGACCTCCAATAGCTTATTGAATGGCTTATTCAACGTTGGTACATCCTCTACTGTTAAGGCGAGACATGGCCTGATCCACGGTGGGAACAGACCACTCTTGCACAAATTTCTCATCACTTTGATACAAGAGGGTTGATTTACTAAAGGCAAATAGGCAGTTCACTTTGCAGTGAAATGTGCCCTTTGAAAGGGAATTTTCACCTAACTCACTGAATGTGGTGAAAATTCACATGGCAAAGAATACCAATTCAAGAAATAAAAAAAACACAGTATCTGATCACAATATACTGTAGTCGCACTTGTACACTACAAATCAGTTCCACCTTCAAAAGATCCTGGAACTTGGACCTCCAAAGCTGTTAGATATCTACATGCAAAGTTTGATAGGGTGGCACATTCCAAAGCAGCTGACTTTCCCCCAACTTTACTTTGCCAAGGGTGTCTGTGGAGGTTGTGATTACCCCGAGACACCCATGATTGCCCAGAGACACTCTTGTTTGATCTGGCTGAAATTTCTGATCTCAGACAAGTATCATCTAATGTCTTTAAGCAGAAAAACTTATAAAAAGGAGTCAATATACAGTATATGTTGCTGTTGACAACCACAACAGAGCAATCATTATTCTGCTTTAGATCATGGGGAATAAAACGACTGGTCATCATGGAGAATCCCACCAATTTCCATTTGCTGCAGTTTTATAGATGAGCCCATGTGTGCGCTTTCCTGTATTACAGAAAACAAAATGTCAAACCTCTGAGATATGGTCCATTTGCTAAAAACATATGCTCTCCTTGCCTCAACAGACAAATAAGATTGAAGAAACAATCCAAAACATAAAAAATACTGACCCATTAATCTCAGGGCTGATCTTTGGACGGTACACCTAATTTTACAGCTCGGTACTATTTTAAAAGTCATACATAAGAGCAATTAATGATGTTCACAGTTGGCCATATTTTTAAAGCACTGTATAAAGAAGGAGCAATGCATGCAAGGAACTCATTATGTACATATTTATATATATAGTTTACAGAATAAAAAAATCACATACAATACTGGCAAGTGTCAGAGAACAATACTGCGTAAGTATCATAGAGCTGTCCCTTAACAATACCCCCCACGTGCGAGTGCATCCTACTAGGTGAAATGCTTACCTTCAGCTCCGATCCAGCCATCTTCACTGTGTGCTTCCAAGTGGGACTGCACAGCCTTCCTCACGAAAATGTCCGCTTTGTACTGTGCATGCGTGCCGTGGCTCCATGTATTCCTATTGGAAAGCCATACTCATGGTTGCCTCAATCACTTGAAGGTAAGTATTTGACTCAGTGGGCAGCAATCAGTGGGATGGGGGAACCCATTAAAGGTAATCTATAGAAAGGCACATTTGCACTTTAAAGCTTAATTTTAGGCAAACATGTAAATACACAGTTGAAATGCATGAAAGTGAACTGAACGGGGAACCTGTTCAAGGACTGGTAATTTTGTTTAACCAGGCGTGTCTGCCAGCACAAATCCAGGACAACAAAGCCAGGTCCAGGAACTCTGTGCTCACTGTGCCAACTGCAGCAAAAAACAAATGAGGGAGCAGCAGAAAACCTATGAGGTTGTTGTTCTGCTTTTCCCTCCTGTAAGGAAGCTTGTATTGTTAGATGGACTGTACTGAGCAATGTATCAGACTGTGACTGACTCACTGTGCTGCCTCATATTTTCCCTTAGGAGGCCAACATCAAGGCACATTCTAGTACTTACCGTATGTTAGTTGTTTGTAAAACAAATGTGATTATTTTGTCATTGATAAATGGATTAATAGTGTTTTGTATGTGCCAGGAATGAAGCTTTAAATTGAAACTATACTTGATTCATTGTTTGGGTAGAGTTGGGCAGGATTTATTCCTCCACTGCATCTTTTTTTACCTTCTACAATCTTGGAAGAAAGTCTTCCCATGATTCTGGCTTGTCTGTTACAGGATGGGTTCAGTGTTGAACTTTTGAACAGCCCTTTGTATTGCATTTACAAGAGTGGGCTAGTTGCAGCAGCATTATAGCATAGGAATAAATGGACTGTGCACTTGAAAGGACAAGTTACGTTCACAGCAGAACCATGGCTGTCATGGTTGCAGAGATCTGCACATTATAAGCAGCAGGGAAGGCTCCCTGGGGGGAGGAAATCTGACTGGTTTCCACCCAACACTATAAACCAATGACTTGGAAAGAACTGAAGCCAAAGGATAAGCACGGGTGCCTGACAAGTAGCATTTTCACAAGGGGGTCAGCTATGGCCGCTTACATATATCGGGAAAAGGGCTGCTCCACCCAGAACAGTATCATTTCTGGAATGCCGTAATATACACTGCTCTGGAAGGAATTCTACATTCTTCTGAACAGGCGCTCTACAGCAACAACACCAGAGCAGTATTTACTATTAGGCAAAGTAGGCTGCAAAAGCAAACAGGCGGATTTTCCCTGAACAGTCACTGATCACATATATTCTTCCCATCCTAGCCAGATATATAATCAGTCTATTTTAATAGCTTCACACCGTAAACCAAGAAATGGTTCTGTTTTAAAAAAGGTGATGCTATAAAGGGTGGTTCCTTTGGACATCAAAGGTTGTTTGCCTACAGGCTCTAGTGTTGAAAATACAGCCCTCAGGAACGCTACACTTACTGCATGGTGACCAAAGTCCAGACATCTGGCTACTTTGTGAACCTCAACCCATTGCTTGCAATTCCTACACAGGATACATGCATGGGAATCCAAATGGCCAATGCATCAAGGATATATGCACAGCTATTTTAAAGCAGTTGTCAATAGGGTGTTTATGAATACAGACAAATGGAAGCAGTTCACAAAACAGAACATAAAATGGAAAGTCCTGAGGAAGAGTCATTGCACATGTACCTCTCTGGCACTCAGTGCAGACGTCTCACACCTCCTGGTGCCACGGCTCCACAAAAGGCTTCAGCAAAATAGCGATAAAGCAAGGAGACAACAGAGTAGCTCAGTAGCATTGTGGACCGGCCAAGACTACGTGTTTTGCGCTTTTGGATTTTATTTGACCTGAAGAAATGCCAAGGGAGTAAAACCTGTAGTCTTGGCTAACCCACAATACAAATGTACTGAGCTACTTGATCGCCTCCTCTATTTACTTCTGCGCTGTCAAGTTCACAAAACAGTCAGTGGCATTCGCTATGTAGGCAGCGAGCGCACGGCAAACACGCTTAATGGAAACTGTGGGGGAAAAGCACAACGTGGACCCCTGTGTCTGTTCCTTCTTGATCAGCTACAGAGAAAGGATGAAACTTGCTACGCCTTGTTGTAAGGGGTTGTGGGAGGTCGGCTGCTTCACGACCGCTTCATACGTTGGTATTCAGTAAAAACAAAATATCACAAGACTGTAACAAAAATAAATCCAATTCATCATCGGCAATACATAGTAAAAGGATTGATATCCCTCACATTTCATATATTAAGAATATTTCTCCGAGCACCTATGATATCTATTTCATGACACTGTCTAAGGATACCAGCCAGCAGTGTATACTTCAGGCGCTCCCCCCTCCTACATTAAACAGCCTGGCGGAAAGATATTAAATACTAGTGGAGACACAAGATGCTTGTATGGCGGGATGCATTGTGGAAGATTTGTATAGAGCAATGTTCAAACTGCTCCCTTAAGAAACACATCCTGCCCAGGAAAATAAGGCAAACGGTATGAATCATCCCCGGTACAAATTCATTTCATAAATTGTGCAGAAAGCAGAGAGCGGTGCGGGAGGAAATGGGTGAGCGTGAGGGAGAGTGCACTTACCTTTTAGTAGTCTCTGCCCCTCTTTGATGTTTGGTGATACGTGAGCGGTGTAGCCTTGTTCTGAGAAGCCCGGTGTACAACTGTGCTGTGCAGTACCATTTCCACCGTATGCCTGCAGGGAGAGAAACACAACATTCGGGTCAGTTAGAACCTATACCGCATTTTCTGTGAGCACGCATTTTGATTTATTATCTGAACCTTTGGCTGAAAGTTACATTTGCGGTCGATTTCACGTTTTAACATGCACGTTGGGCCATATTTTCAAACCATAGGCCAGATTATTTTCAGCCTGGGCTGACTGGTTTGCAAAGAGAGAAGAATAGGAAAGCATTTAGAATCCATGCACACCAGCAAACCATGCTGAATGGACTGCCGCTGGTGTGCGCTAACAGGTACGGTGCTGATGTGCCCATCCTAGTGCATCACGCTGTTTACTTTATTAGGCCTGGTGAGCAAACTTGCTAGCTGGAGCTCTCCGTAGTGCTGAAACTGTTTCTACACACACACAATCTTTTTTTTTTCTTTGGAAACTCAAAATTAAATAGCCAACGTGTACCAACCCTATCACCACTGCTAGAAAGACCCAGTGGATCACATCAAGCATGCATGCAACCTTTTGGTGTGTTGATACAAGCTCACATAACCTTCAGCACCAGGGGAAGGGGGGTTGGCGGAGTACAAACCTTCAATGGGATTGTGCGTCTGGCACGCATGGGCCTAGTGGAGAAGTGGCGCTGCGGGACCAGTGAGGCCTCACAGGAGATCTTGCTTGGTCGGGGACATGACAGTATAAGCCCTCAATTACACTGGCAGCACATGCAAAATTGCATTATTGTGCGCATGTTCACAAAACTTGCAAAAAGCATCTACTGCACCTGTGCTACTATTATAGTTAATGACACCCCAAACGCAGCAAGCAAGACACAAATTATGGAAAAAAGTTTACGAAACTTGCATCTCAAACCTCCAGTCTTGAGCTGCATGAGCTTCTTCGCCACACATAGGGCAAGCCATTGAAATACTTGGATTTGACGATGTACAACAAACATGCTACACATGTTCACGCGTATGAGGGTTAAGACAGACAGGGGTTACAGGGTGGGGGGTTAGTAACACGGGCAACACTTGAGCTTAGGTTCCCTCATGCACTGCATATTAGGGTCTGTTCACACCGCGCCGCCAGTGTGCGCTGTTAGGAAGCGGTACAAAGTGCTGATTTCAGCACTGCAACCCTGAAGTACTACATGAAGTTCTTTATTGCAGCATGGTGGTGTGGATTGATTCAGTAAACAAGGCAAAGTGCATGGGGACTGAGCTGGGCAAGGGTGCCCATACCAGCCCAATACATTCGAGTTGATGAGGCCACTGGAGATGTGGAAGCTGGCAGGTCCACATTTGTGTTCAGGAGCTGCATTCCGTATCTACATAACTAGGATCTGGCAACTTCAGCCGCTCTGGGTGTCTGCATTTATGTCCTGCTGTCAGTTTATTTGCTGTGAAAATAAAACAGATTTACTAAAAAAATATTTTTATACAAGTCTCGCGTTCCAAGATAACTGCAGCATCATACCATTGAGAATACCAGTTTCTATTAAGATTTGTAGGCAATAGAGGGTGCGCCAATCTATACTTAGCTTACTATACCCAACTTGTAAACAATATCCTTGAAGAGGAACTGATGCAAGAAAACAAATACAGAAGAAAGCCCAAAATTTCTGAATAAAATTCCAGAGTATGTTTAGACTTTAGCTGCAAAGAATTCACTCAATTACATCCCCATAGCTTTCTGTAAAAAGAGGTAGTAGATGTAGCCTAAACAATACCGCAAGTTCCCAAACCAAGGATACAAAGAGAGAAAATACACAAGTTAAACTGAAGGTTGATATAAATATCTTTGTCAGTTAGAACTAATGTCTGCTTTTAAGACAATCTGCTTTTACAGACGGGTCACTGGGACAGGAAGTGTTCAGTTGTATACGTGTCCCATCGCACTCCAGACCGGAATCCCAATATGTAGTCAAATGGGTACTGGAATGACTTGTGGATGGTGCTGCACAAAGGGCCCACTAACCACTATGATTGCCTGATGAAGTACTACTGTAGGTTCTGAAACCTTATATGGGATGCCATATATATCTGACATCAAATAAAGATGCTTTAAAACACTGGACCCTGGTGTGCGGGTGACTACCTTGTTGATGTCTGGGACAGGAAGTGGACACAACAATGCAGTAGCACAACTGGGAGACAGGAACAGAGAGGTGTCACCAGATCATCAGGTTATATATTATTTTTAATTGTAGGGTTTTGTTTTTTAATTCAAATTACTTATGAAATCCCATTAACATGTTAATTGTTATATAAGATCTTAGTGCTTAGTTTCTATGTATGTTATTATTAAAGTAAATCTAAAGGCAAAACTTGTTTCCCATTTTGGAATCAGGGAGGGCTAAAACTCTTTTTGCTATATGTGCCTATTTAGGAATATTTCCTTTCCTGTCAGGTGAACAAAAAACGCAAACTGAGAGGATATCTTTCCAGTGTGTGCGATATCCCCTTAGGCAGTTGTCATGGAAACTAGTGACCCCATTGGAAGATTTCCCCTCTCTTCCTGTTCTGGTGGCAACTCAAACTCTTCGATTTATCCAGACTGTTTCACTTTACTTCCTGGTAACAATGATGTATGCTGTAGCACTTTCATAATGATCCCACGGGACGCTTAAACAACTGAATAATGGTAGAATGTGAATGGAAATGTTGCTTCCGTACATAATGTAATGTGAGCGCATACTGTAATAATAATTGTGTTGTATCGGTTATACGTCTCTGACTTTATGGGCCCTGTTATCGGTGCACCCTCTGCACCCCCTTTAGTTATGGCCCAGGACCTATAATCAGTGCAATCTAACTGCAGGTAATACTGTAAAATACAGGAGGAAATATACAATTACAGGGTCTGCTGGTGGCGTCACTCTTATAAAACAGACTATATATAAAAGAAGCTGATTTGAAGGCACATCCATCGTTCTCTTGCCTGAAGATTTGATTTGGCCAAATTTGACATGAAATTCATGAAGACCTTAAGTATTTGTTCTGCGCCCATCTCCTTGGTAGCAGCTCTCAGTCTGCCTTTGGGGACAGTAAATGTAGCTGTAGACAGTGAAGAGTATAATGACCCTGATTAGCTGTAATAGCCTCCGCGCTCTTATTTACGGGGGAATAAAATATTGCATTTCAAAGGCGCTGTCCTTTATTACATTGGGACAAAACATGCTGCAATTCTCAGATGGTCAGAAGGACAGACTTCCTGCATTTATTTCCATTACCATTCATGTAAAAAAGAACATGTCCGGATACCAGAGACTGAGGTGCAATGACAACTGTTACCATGACAATTGCTTTGGAAAAAATAAGTTTAAAGAACTTTTGCGGTTATTCAAGGAAGGAGAAATATGAGCAGTGATGGTTTGTACAGCAGACAATGCAAAGGAACAGTGCAAGGAACTGCCATCTTGCATAAATAGGGTCCTATGTTCAAGTCCCAAAACCAATGCAAGCTGTACACAACTTCTGTCTTTTGCCGGTGTTTTTGTGGTGACTTTCTCCCAAGACCGAAATCCCTACTGTTACATTAAAGTGACTGTCTAAATTCTAAAACGAGCTCCCTGAAAAAGCAGTCTCTTTTTGCTTACCCTCTACGACGGGGAGCCAATCCTCACTTTGCTCTGTTGAAGATCCATAGCCTACGGGAGAATCTTCACATCCGACACACTTCCAGATTACGTCAGATGCCTGATCTACCATGTGGTGCTGTGGTTGCTTCCGCCCACCCCTACGTCAGTACTGTGCCCTGGCCGCATATTGCAGGGGGCGCAGGTATCAGACACTCCCGGAAGTGTTGGATACTAAGGATTCTTCACAAGGTCATAGCTCATCAAGGGAACAAAAGTTTGCCTGAACGCTCCCTGGAGAGGTACGCTTTAAAAGTCATCTTCTGAAGGTAACTTTTTCAGAATTTGTTTCCAGAAATAGAGTTGTTTTAGCCGCTGTCTACATTGACCGTAGAGTGTAAATGTGCATGTTTGTACAGTGTGTTACAAACATCAAAATGTAAGTGCCTCTGTTCCATTCACTCTGTAAAAGGCTACATAATGGAGTTGAATTATGAAAGAAGTAGACTCTGTTCACTTAGAAAAGTAAATGTTTTTTATTTATTGTTTATCCGATTAACCGATTAATCGAACTTAGTAATCGGCTAACTAATCGATTTTGAAAATAATTGTTAGCTGCAGCTCTAGTTCACTTAACTTTACTTAGTAAATAAAATGATGCTGTTTGAGTTCATCTCGAGAAAAAAAAAAACCTTCCCTTTGCAGTTGGTTTTCTCCCATACTTCCAGCGTTAAGTGTCTTTTTTTTTATGTCTAGGGGACCGGAGTTAACCTCTTTAACTTATCTGATCCTCGCTCCAAACCCAGCGCCTCAGTTTCTTCCCCCTCCGGTGTGGTGTTTGGAGGCCAGCTGACGTCATCACCTCTAATGCATGGCCCATAGACCTGCAACAGACGTGAAGGCGCCGGGGAACAGTCCACAAGCAAGAGCAGAGGGGGAAAAAGTGAGCGCTGACCCCCAGGGAACAGGGGCTTTATGTAAGTAAATCAGCTCTAAAGAATCCAATAGACATAAATGAGCAGTTAATGCGGAGTGTAGTCTCATTGCAAGGGCAGGGGGCTTGTTTGGCCAGCAATAGGTCTAATCTACTAACTGTATATCAGCTAGAATTAGGGATGCACTGATACCACTTAATGCCGATACTGGGCATTTTCACGAGCGCTCGTGAAAATGCCCCGATACTCACCTCCAACACCGGCGCTTTAAATGTTTAAACCTAAGCCGGCGCTGGAAACAGGTGCCACGCTTCACAGGATCTCCAGCAAGGTCCCGGTGGCCTTCCTGTATAATGTAACGCTTGTTTACAATGCCGGAAGAAAATCGCCTCTTCCTCCACACCAGCATAGAGCCGGTGCAGCCCAGCATAGAGCCTGCACAGCCACCCGAGAGTCTGCACAGCCCACCATAGACCCTGTATAGCCACCTGAGAGTCTGCACAGTGCACCATAGAGCCTGCACAGTCCACCAGAGTTCACACATAGCCCACCATAGACCCCGCAGAGCCACCTGAAAGACCGCATAGCCCACCATAGAACCTGCACAGCCAACCTGTGTGCTTTGTAGCCCTCTATTACTGTACGTATTCTGCATTGCTGTATAATGTATCACTGGGATTTGTAGTCCTCTCTAACTGGTGTTATTCTGCATTGCTGTATAATGTATCGGTGGGATGTATAGTCCTCTATAGGTGGTGGTATTCTACAGTTGTATAATGTATTGCTGAAATTTGTAGCCCCTCTACGGCTTGGAGTCAGTGGCAGAACTACAAAAGGCGCAGCGTTTGCAGCTGGAACCAAGCCCTGGCACTTCACCACTATCCTAAAATCATTAGTGTGTGTTGTTTTAGAAAAACTGTCACATGACACTAAAGAAAAGGTATAATACATAATTTAAAATGAATTCATACAGTTAAAAACAAATGAACTGATGATTGGCAGGCTTTCTATGGCAGAAGAGCAGAGCATGCTGAGATGAAGTATTTCCCATGCGCATGCACAGGAGTTACGTCATAGTGGCCCGGCAAATCAAGTAGTGAACATCTGAAACCCGGAATAAGACCGGAGAGTAGATAGAAGATGAGGGAGGAGCGGAGCGCTGGAGGGGATCACTTTGGCAGGTAATTCTACCACGAATAATGTGCTGTGCATTGTAGCACATTATGGCTAAAAGCTCAAGGGAGCCCTTAAGTGCCTTTACTGTGGCTTTAAACCAGCAGGTCCCAACAGATTGAATATTTGTGATTACAGCATGACCATCAACTGCTCTTGCAAGCTTGTGCAATGCCATTCAGTGTCTTTACAAGTGCAAAACTGAACCTTCCACACAAACCCAACTCATTCTTCTCACTACACTAAAAGTTCACACAAATGGATTTTCAATGTACATTGAAATGGAAAAAAGCTTTTCTAAATTGAGAGGTGAACTTTGAGCTTTAGCTTTCCTATTACACTTGTCCTGTAAACACCCCACTCATGTGGCATCCTTGCTTACAGGGGACTATGACTTTTCAGGGGTAAACATCTGGCTTTGTGCTAATTTATTCAAAATAAGAAACATTTACCAGGCAATATTTTATGTTACTTTTGTTTCCTTACTAGTGGAAATTCATAAAATAGAAGTATTCAAATCTGCTACCGACTTCAAGTGCTCTCACCTTCCCGCAAAAAAGAGCCAAAATAAGTTCTGAAACTGCAAAGGTGAAAAGTTATTTGGAGCAAAACTGATATCTTGAAAAAGGAAAAAAAAAATCTGGTTTTATGATGAGAAAAAAAGCGGCAGTCCTAAAGTGGTTAAAGCACTGGCCGTGGAGGGGTCAAGAGTTGAGCTCTTCAGAGGGCTTAAAAAACTCCACTTTAATGATTCTAAAGAAAAGGGAAAAATAGTGCGTCACATCGGCCAGGCCTGGGAAACTATTGTGGGAGATCTTCTGATGTAAACCAATGAGTGGAGATCTTTCACCACCCAAAATTTGCTTGTCTATACCTGGTCTATCTGCACTGTATACTGTTACACTGACCTATAGGGACAAGTTCTTCAAATGTATATGCAATACAACTTATTATAATATATGGTCTATCTAAAATCAATTCAGTGTATGCACAACGTTGGTGGTCATCATTATGTCAACAGAGTCCAGTATCTGAAAGGCTTGAGACTTCAGGGGCTATGTGATATGGCAAAGTGCAGTGCCCCATCACAACTCACTGATTACATCACAGTAAACTGCAACCTGACTTGATGGTTGCTGCATTTTATACAATATTATTGGTCCATAGTTTTTGTTATCAAAAGAGATGGACCAAGGTTACAACATCTCTCTCTCTCTCTCTCTCTCTCGGCATTTGTAGCCAGTTACCAATACTTTGGAATACATATAGCCATCACATATAATAATTATATTAAAAAAAAATGATCCAGAAAAAAATATCCAATTTTCTGATCCTTAAATGACAGGCTGAAAAAAACTTGGTTTTAAGGCTTTGGAACCTGTACATAGACAAAGGCAAGACGTTCAATGTAGGAGCTAGCAGACACTTCTAAGGGACCAGGGAACCTTGCCTTTCATTGACAATAGAAAAGTCTCCTCAAGTTAAGGCGCCAGTTTTAATTTTTTGGCCACACGGAATGCCTGGTATATGTCTAGTTTTTAATATATTAACGCAGACCTCCGGAGCCAGTTCAATCCATTCTAAAAGACAGCAGGCACTTTTACAGAGACGGGGAACATTCACATATGTGCTATGAATGACATCTAAGGAATAGCTAGGATGTTAGGCACTGGCTGGCTCCTAGGACGTGTCTAGTTATTTTTTTATGCAGGAACATATTTAAGTAGAAAGGCAAGCAGAGACAGACAGACAGACAGGAAAAAAAAAAGAAAGAAAAAGATAGAGAAGGAGAGAGAGAGGGAGAGAGAGAGGGAGGGAGAGCAAGAGAGAGAGAGTGGGACAGAGCAAGAGAGAGAGAGAGAGAGTGGGAGAGAGCAAGATGGAGAGAGAGTTAAATACAGCAACCAATACTATAAAGTGGAGCTGTCCAGTGCTGTAAATCGTATACTGAACTAGAGAAGAGTTAAACATAAGAATAAAACTGCTCTGACAAAAAGGTAAAGTCATATAGGAGAATAATAAAGGGCAGGCAGAGATAAGTGTACTTAATTTATTAAGCATCTCCATCGTCTCATGAAAAGTACATCTCGCCGATGCCGCTAAGTGCAGAAAAGCAGAAGGCTAGAGCTGAATGCTGTATATTTCCTTGCTTAAGAAGCCTCTCTGCATTTCTACATTACTATTCCGTATAATGCCAAGTATCTGCAGCACATCGTAACATTGCTAGAACCTAATACATTGGCGACTGCTAAGAAAATTCAAATGGAAGAAGTGTATGATCATTCAAACAGACCAGATACTACGACAGACTTCCCAATACAAAAGGTCTATGTTTTTCTCTATTTTAGACTGCTGCAAAACAAGGATGGCACATTCCAAAATACAACAAATTATTTTTACAGTAAACAAGTATATTTTATAAACATCTAGCTGAGGGAGTCAGGAAGGCTTTATGGCAGTGTTGAGAAACCAACATAATTCCAACTGTTGAGGAACCAACCTAAGTCCAACTGTTGAGGAACTACCATAATTCCAATTGTTCAGGAACTACCATAAGTCCGATTGTTCAGGAACTACCATAATTCCAATTGTTCAGGATCATTCTAATTGATGAGGAACTGACAAAATTCCAATTGGTGAGGAACTACCATAATTCCAAAGTATTGAAGACCTAACATCTTTCTAATTGATGAGGAACTGACATCATTCCAATTGTTCGGAAACTAACATAATTTAGGTTGTTGAGGACCTAACATAATTCCACTTGTTCAGGAACTATAAGTTCCATACTACGTCGCCAACTAAACGTAACAATAAGATAAAATGCCACGGGGAGTCCTATCTGAAGAAACATCTAGCCCTTAAAGAGATACATATGTACAGCAAGAAGAAGTTAGGGTTTAATGAGATGTCCTAGCCATTGCACCAGTAAAATCACAAAAAGATTTAGAATGACATATTCTTACGATATCAATAAAAATACTTTTTGCTGTACATACGTCACCAACTACAAACCTGCACCTCAGCCAATAACTACAAGTCCCCTGGGCTGGCAAGGCATGCTGGGCCTTTCTCCATAGCTGGTGGGTCTCCGGTTGCCAATTTCTGGGCCCCAAGAGCTCACATAAGTACTAGTGCAAATCATCAAAAAGCAGCAAGGCATTAAAATATCAAACTGCATCAACTACGTGATTGCTTCAGCCTACTTGATTCTGCCGCTGGCTGCAAGGAAGCTGCTATTTTTCTAAATCTAAAAGAAAGATAATGTAGGGTTTTGAGGAGCGCAGATTCAGTAGTGTACCCAGACGAGCATGAAACTTTCTCCTTTGTGATTTTAGCAGTCAGGTTCTGAAGCGGATCTGTCAAAGGGTCAAAGATGCACGATGTTCTTGCTGAACAAAGCCTGTTAGGCAGTGACAGCACAGAACTTGATATAGACCTAGCTAGCACATTAGGCACTTCCCTACAAATACATTCTACGCTTCCACCAAAGATCTACTCCAAAAAAAAAAAAAAAAAAAAAAAAGCCCCCCTTTTTTTCAAAAAAAACGCTTTAAA
>NW_017306285.1:376396-402884 GCF_000935625.1 Nanorana parkeri | reverse complement strand
AAATAACTTCTCCGCTTCCCCCAAAAATCTCCCCCAAAAAAAAAAAAAAAAAAAACAGAGCTCCCCTTATCTTCAGATAAAACGTCTTTAACAAGCGTCTCTAGGGTGTATACAGCTGATGACACACCAGAGGCTGAAAAATAACAATAACGTATCATTCAACTGAAAAGCCTGAAAACTATTGTATTTAACTTACACTGCACACCTATCTATTCATGAACTGGGAAAACACCAACATGTAACACGGTACCCTGTGATGACTACAAGAAAAGCTAATGTTGTCTGTATCTGGAACGTAGACATCTGCTTTACTTTTTAACACATATGCTGCATTTCTCATAATGTATAATATTAATACATTAGAAATGCTTGCATTCATTTACACTATTTCAGCATGCCATTGTCATTTTTTTTTTTGCCTGAAGGAGCCAAAAGCCTTTCAATTCCAAAATGGTCACTCCGACTTTTCTTATGCCCAACATGGGTACAGATCGTTACTGTGAATCGCACGTACGGAACACAGACGGCAAATAAGCAGTCAGCCGTGGCTTAATTCACACAGGACAATCGGATGAATATTTATGATGAGAGGGCTACGCTTTTAATTCGGATTTGGCTTTTTTTTGCTCCTTCAAACCGAAGGAGGCGAAAACAGATAGCTCTGGTCTAATGCACATGTGCACTTTTCCAGTGAACTCATTTTATTTCATTATATAGTCAAGAGTTATACACTGACAGGTCAACACATCTGTGCTTATGTCCTCCAAAATAAACACATGGGTCACCTAAGACAATGGCGTTCTTTATTCATGTAACCTTAGAGGAGTGGTTTCAGGTGAGGTCTTCGTGGACTGCTCGGTGTGTGCCCCCTTTTAGGTAGGAGTACAGGTGGGCTAATTAGCATAATTTAAGAAGCCCCCCTACCTCACCTGTGCACAGCCACTGAACTTTGAGGGTTGCAGCTCCAAAATATTGTTCTAGCTGAAGCAGATTTGGGGTTTTAACTCAAGACAATACAGAAGAGAAAAAAAAAAGAAGAAGCCCTGCAGACGGTTATCCTCTATCTGTGTACTAGCGGAGACTCAGCCGGCTCGAATCACTGAACCAAAGAAGACGGGGAAGAGAAAGAATAGAGGAGAAGAGAAGTAGAATTTAAAATTCCAATAAAGACTGATCCGTGCAGCCTAGCGTGAGGGACGCCTCGTATCTAGACTGATCCGTGCAGCCTAGCGAGAGGGACGCCTCGTATCTTGTGACTGATACACAATCCCTTTACGATGGACAGTTATCGGTCAATAAAGGCTTTTTTTTTCCTCCCTCCCTCCCTTCCTCGCAATAACTGCTTTGTGCTCGGGTGACCGAACACATTTTAAGAGACCGGCGCGGCAAAGTGTTACGTTCTTGGCAGGGCGAGCGTGCCGTAGAGGGAGTTCCTGCCGCCCGGGCGACACTTTGCAAAGCGCAAAAATGTTTTTGTGCCGCTGGTCGCCCCAGTTCGGCAGCTGAGGAATCCGCAGAGGATTCAGAGCCGGAGCTTCCCTGCATTCGGGTCTATTGAAAGGCAGGAGATCTTTACTACGTTCTGTCGCTGCCAGTCGCTCTTATTGTCCTAGACGGGGGGAGCTTCCGAAGCAGCTGGTCGAGCCATTAACTCCTGCGAATCGCTGGCTTGCGGGTTTTGAATCATAACCTGTAACGCCGGAGCGTTCAGCCTTAAGACTTCCTGGATGATCACCGCAATGCACAGACTTCTACACTGACAGAGCACAGGAAGGGTAAAGGGTTAATCGGGGGGGGGGTTTGGGAATGAGTTATCCTCTGAACAGTCTTATTTACCATTGAATATATAATGGGCTGTAGAGCATTTAAGCAGAAAGCAGGCTTTGCAGATGACTTTGTACCTTCCTTCCAGCTCTCTACGGGTAGGAGAAGATGATGGGGGAGCTGTGCTGAGTCTGTCACTGCTACCCACACACACACTGAGGCTTAGTATGTATCAGTGCCAAAATGTCGGTGTCTCTCGTCAATTATCAATGGGTGCCCTGGCGTTAGCCAAGTGGGTGACCGTGCCCTCCATCCGTAGGTTAGTGCCATCTCCTTTTAGATGGGACCCCCTGCCCAGCTTTGTAGATGTAAAATGCTCTCAGACCCCCTCTTGGGCAAGATGTTTAATATTATTATTTATATGCATGCAAACCTGCTTAAAGGGGCATCCCCAGATAACCCTTTCCCACCCGACCACAACATGCATGTTTTACCCATTGCTCCCACTAAAAGACAGGCATATGACAGGGGTACCAGGGTGGGGTGCAGACAGCTTGGGAATAATGCACTATATAAATGAGGTGTGTGGGAACTAAAGAGAGGAAGGTGCCCACTTACCCCCAGTGCCCCTGGCAGGGCCAACAGCAGCAGCAGAGCGCTCCCCGACCCCCTTGGCATCTTTGCACCCAGACGGGACTCTTGATCCTGGCAGCCCAAATGTCCAGCTCGCCCAATTCCCAGATGTTTTGCTGCAAATGCCAGTTCCCCTCCCTTTTTCCAGTAATGTCCCGGTGCCGGTACGATGGGTTCGCTAGCTGACAAACCATGACCGTCAACGACGACCTACAGCCACGCCCCGCCAGCGCTGTGACTGACGGCGGGGCACCGCCCACCTAAGCGAGTATGAATGCGGGCTAGGCCAAGCTACGCAGCGCCCTCTCTGGTGGTTGTGAGCAATGCAGTCTGCCGGCTCTCGGTGATGGAGGGGGAATGAGCGGTTCACGGAGGGAGAAACGATGAGCCTGGACTGGCAGACCGAGCGTACAGGGGGGAAGTTATGTTTGGTGGAGGGGGGATTATGGTGTGGGTTGTTTTTCAGGGTTTGGTCTTGGCCCCTTAGTTCCAGTGAAGGGAACTCTTAAGGCATCAGCATACCAAGACATTTTGGACAATTTCATGCTCCTAACTTTGTGGGAGGAGTTTGGGCATGGCCCCTTCCTGTTCCAACAAGACTGGGCACCAGTGCACAAAGCCAGGTCCATAAAGACATGGATGGGGGAGTTTGGGGTGGAGGAACTTGACTGGCCGCACAGAGTCCTGACCTCAACCCGATAGAACACCTTTGGGATGAATTAGAGAGGAGACTTCCAATCACGCAATCACTGTGACAGCCAATGAAAGTGATCACGATTGGTAAACCCTCCTCCTCCACATTAGGGGTTCTTAATGCCCATCAGTGATAACCCCTGAAAGGGCTCCCACCAGCTAATGGGTTAATAGCATGATCTGCCTGCTGTGTACACAGCCACCTCAGAGTGGTGCACCATGGAGAGATCTTGTCCAATCACCTTACACTTCCTGTAAGCTAAAATTAAAGTCCAACTCCAGCCAATGTGTATTTCTTTCATTTTGACTAGAGGGAAGAAAAGGTAAGATTTGTGGTAGGTTTTATATCTGTGACCACCCTGGAGAGATTTTCCCTCACTTCCTGTTCCTGTGATGTTTACTGCATGGGTTGTCACCAGGCCAGGAAGACATGGACGACATCATTGTCAGGATCTTTAACCCTTCCTCTCTCTATTAAAAATGTTTCCATTTGTGGAGACATTTCCCATCACTTCCTCTGCTGACAGGAAGTAAGAGGAAATCCCTCCACGAGGGACACAGCCGGCAATATAGACCCTGTTTTTCCAGCCGCTGTGCACATGTGTAACTACTGTATATACTGATTATCGAGCCACACACATTGAGGGGAATTGATCAAAACTGGAGCAGACAGAATCTGGAGCAGCTGCTCATAGTAACCAATCAGCTTCTTTAATTTTCAAAGCATAACTGAAAACACTGAAGAGAGAAGCTGATTGGTTGCCATGGGCAATTGTTTCAGATTCTGTCTGCTCCAGTTTTGATCAATTTCCCCCCCATTGTATCATCAATGTATTTTCCTACACCCCTGAGGAAGGGGGTAGCGTTCCCGCCCCCGAAACGTGTTGCAGCGGCTTTGCAAACAATCCTTCTGATGTCTTCATCCATGCTCGCTCGGACACAAACAGCAGCGCATGTGAGACCAACCAAGTCTCTGACAGGACGCCGTCTCCCTGACTAATTGACAGATAATATGCTGGTTATACGACGTGGCGCTCAGGCTGCCACCGGCCCCTCAGTATTTCATTTCCAATTGTCTCTAAGGAGCTGAGTTCAGTATATAAAAGGTCTAGTCCCCAGGGGACCAACCTTGCGGCCCCAGGGCCACTTGTGGCCTTTTGGCATGTATTGTGTGGCCCCTACAGACATTAGTCTGTGTTGTCCATACTTTGGGGCATACTCAGGACTGTGAACAGGAAAATATTCCTCAGACTGGCTTCTAGTAGAAAGGGTCCAGTCACACTGTATCCAGTGTGCCCCAATCTGCCAGGCCTGATCTATGTGAGACACTGCGTGCTGGATATGGTGTGACGCGGCCCTTTAGGGTTAAAAAACAGCATCTGGAACAGTTGCCCAGGGCATCCAATCAGCTTCTCTCTTCAGTTTGTTCAATTAAGCTTTGAAAATGAAAGAGAGAAGCTGATTGGTTGTCATGGGCAACTGCTCCAGTTTTGATAATTTCCCCCTCATTCTTCTATACAGAATACTTATATCACATTAGCATTTCAAAGCTGACTTTCCATGATAAACGGAAGGTTTTGGGGTTTTTCCAAGCCCCCCTGCCCCTCATTTGTTAACAAATAGATCGCCGGATAAAAAGAAAAGAAAACTTTGCCCCAGGCCTCCAACGCTCTCCAATGTCACCTGCAGAGATGGAGCTAGAAATCCCGCCAGAATACGCTCCAGCCTATCGCAAGGCTGCATTCTTGCGGGATTTGTAGCTCCCCAGCTATCCCGGGAGGATGCGCTGAAGTCACCTGTGCAAGGGCTGAGGTAACCCATTTTTTGTGTTCAGCTGACGTGTTTAAAAAGGGCTTTTTAGGCCTCAATCACACTGTAAGCAGCTCCTGGGATGGACAGGTGCTGCGTGTGATTGGTATGCAGCCCCTGTCCTACTACGCGGCCGTACGCCCCCCCCTACGCTCACCTCAAGTGCAGGTCTGCGTTTCCTGGCTCAGACGCTGACAAGATCCATCCCGTCAGCATACAAGTACGCTCACCCGCACCTGTACGGACGTGCAGGGCGGGTGAGCGTAGGGGGGCGTACGGCCGTGTAGTCCCATAGAGAAGGACGGGGGCTGCGTACTAATCACACGCAGCACCTGTCCTTCCCGGGAGCTGCTCGATACGGTCCTGCACGCAGCACGGATCTGTACGTGTGGGCCGATTACAGCGTGATTGAGGCCCTAAACCCACTTGTGTTGTGGGAGGAGCTTGCAAAAAAGCGCACCTTCTGTTTGGCATGGAAAGGCCGCTTTCATTCACCTTTTTTTTTTACCTCATTTCTTCTTATGTTGGATGTTGTTTCTTTATTTCCTGTATTTTGATTAAAGTACTATGTAGACAGAAGCTGAAACAAAAAACAAAAAGGAGTCAGACTTCAAAATATTTACCAGACTGCTACCTGTACACTGACCCGAGCCGTGACGTGCTGAGCTGGGAGGAAATAAATACAGCGCTTTTTATTTTCAGTTTAATATTTTTTTATTTCAGCCAGAAAAGGTAAAGAATCTCAGTAGGTGACACGGGGTGCGGAGATACTTTCATTGCAGACCCTTCTACTCACACAAGGGGGTTAGCACCTCGTAAAATAAAATGGCCACCAGTCATCCATTCTGTGTTATGGAAACTGTGTGAACATTACAATATAACCTGCTCATGACATTACAGGTGGATTTAATTGAATATATTTCATTAAAGTACCACAGGGGCGGTGCATTAGGAGACAGTTGGTTTATATTCCTTGCCATGGTTTGTATGCTGTTTTCTCACACGATGCCCCACCAGACAAAATGGCTGCCAGAGTTCTCTGTGCATAATAAAAATGCTGTAAACACTGGAAATAACCTACTTATGATATTACAAGCGGATAAAACTGTATTTATTTCATCAAAGTACTACAAAAACAGAGTATGAGGAGGGTTTTGGTTTATATTCCTTGCCATGGTTTGTATGCTGTTTTCTCACACGATGCCCTACCACACAAAATGGCCACCGGAGTTCTCTTGTGCATAATAAAAAAGCTGTAAACACTGTAAATAATCGATTTATGATATTACCATTGGATTAAACAGTATTTAATTCATCAAAGTACTACAGGAAGAGAGTATGAGGAGGTATTTGGTTTATATTCATTGCCATGGTTTCTATGGTGTTTTCTCACACAATACCTCACCACACAAAATGGCCACCAGAGTTCTCTTGTGCATAATAAAAAAGCTGTAAACACTGGAAATAACCTACTTTTGATATTGCAAGTGGATTAAACAGTATATAAAAACAATGTTGCCTATTTTACCTTTCCTGCAGTAACAGAAGTTGATATTTCTTTTTCTAGAAGATTCTGCTCTGGGCTTCCTCCGCTGCCAGTCACATGACACACAAGCAGTAGGCCTGGTCACATGACACACATGCAGTAGGCCTGGTCACATGACACACATGCAGTAGGCCTGGTCGCATGCTGCAAGCAATGGTTTTCAAGCCGAATTGCTGACTGACTGGTGCAACCATAGCCTCACTTCCTGACCTGCTGAGATCACATGACCAATGGTCTTCCTTCAGTCATTGGGTCAAACTCCAGTGCAGTGATCTCTTAAAGCGGCCCTGATTTGAAAAACTTGTGAGCAGGAAGGATTTTTAGCACAGAAGAGATATACTGTGGGGTGAAATATTCGCAGCACTTTACAGCCACTAGATGAGGCTGCAAAGATTCCTATGCTCCTCAGCTCCATCTAGTGGCAGTAATGCAATGTGAATGTCGTTCACCCAGCTTTTCGCCACGCACGCTTTATATACATTAGCCCCATAGTACATCTCTTCTGCACTATAGACTTCTTACCTTCCTGTTCACAAGATTGAAAAATGTAGCACAGCTCAGTGTATGCAGGGTAGTTATCATATCATCTTGGCCAGTCAAGATGGTGGAACAGGCCAGAACCTGGAAGAAGCTGCTGGCGCCAGCTGATGGCAGAGATCTCAACTCTCCTGGACGTTCCGGGAGCCTTCCACTATTAGATAGCAGCTCCCTGAGTGAAACACAGTATCCTGGAAAGTAGGGATGTCCCGATACTGATGCTAGTATCGGTATCAGGACTGATAATGGACCTTTTAACAAGTACTTGTACTCTGTAAAATGCCCCAATACCAAAGGCTGATACCGGCCATTTAAGTTTTTAAACATGAGCGCCACACTGCAACACAACAATAACATGCAATAAAAATAATTCAACTCTCTGCTGTATATTTATAAGAAAATAAACAAAACAAAAATGACAGTTTTATGTACTACATCCCAGGCCAGTGACAACATGGAAATATATCAGTTGGCAACGAAGGCTCCGGAGCACAGCCGGGTTTACTGAAAAGGGGAATCTAACTCTACATTAAACTGATCAGTACTGAAAAGATGGAGTGCCATGTTTGCAGGTTTTCATGCCACTACTTACTGTATCTGAGCCCAGCTCACTTGTGTGTTGGGCTGTCACTAGCAGCTAAAACAGCTCTTGGTCTCTGTAGTTTTCATTCATTAGAGACATCTCATTGATCTCTGACAGGCCAGATCAGGATGGTGTGTGAAGCTGACCATACAGTGTACAATCTCTAAACAGAGGAGGGAATTTATCAAAACTGGAGAAAACTGAATCTGGAGCAGTTGCCAACAGCAACCAATCAGCATCTCTCTTCAGTTTGCTCAGGTAAGATTTGAAAATGAAAGAGAGAAGCTAATTGGCTGCAGTGCAAATCTGCTCCAGATTTTGTCTGCTCTAGTTTTGATAAATCCCCCCCAATGTGCTTTTAGAGTTACCAACACAATGTTATATGATGGGAAGCCTAAGCAATTAACCACCTGCTGTCCGGCCTTTGTAATTAAACGGCCGGACAGCGGCTTCTTGAGAGCGGGTGGGCGTCTTTAGACGTCCCATCCCGTCCTGCTCCTGGCCGCCGCTAGGCGTGCAGTACACGAGCTCCGTTTGATCTCCTCTCCTCTTCTGAATGCAGGCAGTGATGTGTATTACATCACTTCCTGCATTCAGTGTCACTCTCCGGTACAGAAACCATAGAGAAGCTGGTGAAGCAGGTCACTGCAAATTGGCTATCACATAGGGAGCGTGTTTGCTCTTTATGTGATAGCAATAAAGTTCAGTGAAAAAGAAAAGGTTTGAAAAAATTTAAGTTACAAAAAAAATAAAAAAAATCACATATCAAAGCAATAATAAAAAAAAAAAATTAAAGTCCCCCGCCCCCACATGCACACGCAAACATGCGTCAAGCCCGCCTACGCGTGAAAACGCCGATTACATCCATTGCGCCGCACATGTTACATATAGCCGCGAACGTCGGAGTGAGACCAATAATTCTAGGGTCATCAATCACTGATAACACTAAACTGATGAGCGGTAAAAGCTTTTAAAGCGTCGGCTATGGTCAATTTTGAGTAGGTTTTTTTTGCGATTTAACGGGTGAGCGCAATTTTAAAGCTTGACATGCTTGTCATGCTACTTACCCGATGTGACCCCGACTTTTATATTTTACCAAAAAATTGGGTAGTAATAAATGTTTTATAACATAACGTAGGGAGAACAGGTTTTTTAAAAAAAAATTCAGTACTTTTTTCATTATATAGTTAAAAAAAACAAACCTGCAGTGGTGATTAAATACCACCAAAAGAAAGCTCTATCTGTCCCCAAAAAATGGTATAAAATTCATTTCAGTACAGCGTTGCATGACGGAATAAATGTCAGTCAAAGTACCGCAGCGCTGGATACTGAAAAATGGCCGGGACAGGAAGGGGGTCTAAACACCACGGTCAGCAAGTGGTTAATCGCTAAGCAGATAGGATGATGTAAATAATAAATAAAATGAAAAATAGACAAACGCTAGTTCACACCAGCCACAGTGCGTTCCAACCCGATCACATCCCGGCCGCCCCACTGCGTTCTGGGACATGGCAGTGCATTGAAGTCAATAGCACAGCAGCCACACCCCCCTCATCCCTGCCGCAGTGCAATCGCCCACACCACAACGCGTGGCACATCAATGCCTGCATTGCGGTCAGAATAAATAGCGCATGCAGCATTTTTTCTGACCGGACTGGAAGGTAGGCATTAATGTGCCACGCATTCCAGTGCGGGCAATCGCACTGCGGCCGGTGGGGTGTGTGGCTGCGGTGCCATTGACTTCAATGCACCGCCACGCCCTCTCCCACCACAGAATGCAGTGAGCCGTCTGGGATGCGATCCAGTGTGTTCCGGCACCGAAATGGGCCAGAACCCAACTGGTGCTGGTGTGAACTAGCCCTAAGGGCCAGTTCACACCAGATGAAGTGCTTTCCGACCCGATTATAGCTAGAACGCACTGATTCGCATTGCGGCCGGCTCACTTTTTTGTGGGGCAGGAGGGGGCGTGGCGGTGCATTGAGGCCGATGGCACCGCAGCCACACACCCCACCGGCCACAGTGCCATCGCCCGTACTGGAATGCGTGGCACATCAATGCCTACCTTCCATGGCGAGCCATTGAAGTGAATGGCACTATAGCCACGCCCTCCGGCCGCAATGCAATCGCCTGCACGGGATCACAAGGCACATTATGCCTGTGGTCCGTTCGGGTCCGGTGCGATCAAAATGCTGCAAGCACTATTTTGATCAAATCGGACCGGAGCGCAAGTATAATGTGCCTTGGGATCCCGTGAGGCTGATCGTATTGCGGCCAGAGGGAGTGGCTATGGTGCTATTCACTTCAATGGCCCCACAAAAAAAGTGAGCGGCCGCAATGAGAGGCAGTGCCTTCCGGGACCGAAACGCACTGCTGCTGGTGTTAACTGGTCGTTAGAGATTGTTGATCCCGGGAATATCCGATTACCTCATGGGATCAAGGAGGGATTAGTTCCCCATGTTGGAGCAAACTAAGCATGCTATATAGGGTTGTTGTCACCTTCCTCTCAACCGACTGTGGCCAACTGCGGCCACAGTGTTCTCTTCATGGAGCTTTTTCTAGTCTCTTATTTTTTTCTCTGTAGGTTGAATTTGATGGACTTTTTTTTCACTAAGAAAAAATGACTGAAATAACAAATAAAGGTCCGGCTGTAAATGATGGGGCAGGCGTGCAAATTAGTAATGTACGTCAAAATCATTTACACCAGCAAGAGAACAGTCAAGTCAGCAGCCTGGCTGTGCTGTCTGGCAGGGCTGTAGAAACCTCCAGACTGTCCAGGCACAAATACGAATCACTTGGCAGGTGATAACACTCCCGTAGGTGTACTTCATCTGTGGATTCAGGTGTTTGCCTGGAGGTTAGCTTTACAAGAACTGCATTGCTCAGGATTTTCAGTAATATGGTAATGGTGTTTTTTTGTTAAAATGCAAATGCTTATGATTCCCCCCATCTCCTGCAATTTATGGTGCTTCAACGGTCTCCTGAAAATTGTACATTCAGGTTTTATGCTAAGTGAAAAATCGCTGACTGTCTTTGAACTGTGCTGTGCGCCGTGACGCAGCTCTCTTGGCTCTCGTCTCGCGGGTTCGGTGAGCCCCCCTCAGTGTCCACTACACAGAACGACTGTGAAACGCAGCTCAGAGCAAACATAACAAAGACACGAGTGAAGAGCCTGATTGTATTAGCATTAAATCAAATGAGATTAGAAGAGTAAAGCGATTAAACAGGATTTTATGCAATTAATCTCGGGAGATTTAATCACCCAAGGGAGAAAAAAAAAATAAAGATTCAGTATTTCTAATGAACATTGATTTGCCGGAATATCCTATAGTTACCGCGAGGGCAGGTGACCTCATCCTGGTGTATTTATGAATGGCAAGCCAAAAGCCTTTTTTTTGTGGAGTATCCCTTCCCTGTCTCCCATTGATCTCTATTTCTTAGTTTGCTTTGGTAGGATTGTCCCTTGATTTTCTAAAAAAAATCTCTGAGTAATAACATTTCCATTTCCAAGATTTATTATAAAATCATTTCCATCATTTCCTCTTTGCTGGAATGAATATTGACTGCCTCTCCCGATCTATTTTTCTCCTTCCTCTACTTCATTGTTCCACAAGTATATGATGTAGTTTATTTGCTCACTTCCCCACCCCAGCCTGTGATTGGCCAGTGGAGGAGCAGCAGCAGACTTAGGAGCTAATGAGATTGTTATTTCCTCCTATCATCATGTTCCGTGTCTTTATATCTGCAAGCACACCTCATTGGTTCCTGGTGCTGCCTCTCCCTCTTCTGTCAGAGCAGGGGTGTAACTAGAAATCAAAATTTTGTATGGGGCCCTGTGATTTCTAGTTACGCCCCTTGGAGAGCCTACCTGATATCCCAAACAGCCCACCTACGGGTGACCCTGCAGAGTCCACCATAGACTCTCTATGGTGGGCTCTGCAGGGTCTCAGGTGGGCTGGTCACATCCCTGCACACCTTTTACCTGCCTCCTCTTCCGTCACCGGACCCCGCCTCCTCTACCGTTGCCAGGGCTCCTCCTCCACTGCCGATGCCGGGCCAAGCCTCCTCCTCCGCAGCTGCTGGCTGTCACTGAATCAGCAGCGGCTGTGAGGAGGAACGTGCCGCTGCACAGATCACTGACAGGTTGTCACTGATGTAACAGTGACACATTCCTCCTCACACCCGCCATTGACAGCCAGCAGCCTTAGATGCCATAGCGACCCGGGCGGCCCGCACAGCATCAGGGGGATGCCCTGGCCGGGCACCCCTGTGCTCCGGGCCGCATAGCGTCCACCTGGGTCGCTATGGCGGTTGTTATGCCACTGAGACGGAGTTCTACTGTGCCAACTACAAAGGGCTGATACCAAGTCAAATTCAGGTACTTACACCAGTTGCATTTCAATAAACCTTTAAAGATTTTAATGAATATTCAACTGCATTTGTTGGTGTGGTTTTTATTTACGTTACACTTCTACTTTTCTTGTGACAGTAAACCCAGTAATTAAAGTAAAAATACATTCAAGAACCTTAACTATTAACAAAAATGTATCTTATTTGTGTATCACTCGGCTGTAGATCCTCAAATCATCTCTGAATTGGTGCTGACACTGTCGTTCCTTCTGGAGGGGGGCTACTTGTGTTCCCCATGGTCCCTGTGTGTGATGTAAAGTAGCCACCGCTCCAAGCTCACTCCCGGGATGGACTACAATCTAATGTATAGTTTACTAATTTGTATTCAGATTGTAGTCCATCCCGGGAGCGAGCTTGGAGTGATTGCTACTTTACAACACACACAGGGACCATGGGGAAAGAAAAGTAGCCCCCCTCCAGAAGGAAGGGCAGTGTCAGCACCAATTCAGAGATGATTTGAGGATCTACAGCCGAGTGATACACAAATAAGATGTATTTCTGTAATATTGATGGTATTGTGGTGGTGGTGAATGCATTTTTAAAATGTAATTCCTGAGTTTAGTGTCGCTTTAAAGTACCTTAATGATGCATGCACCTGCCCCATGATCCTTTGCGGCTGCCCTTCAGATCTTCGGACAGGAGAGTGCTGTAGAGACACAGGTAAGTTTTAACCCTTATGTAAACTTTTTTTTTTTTTAGCAGTAGATATATGAAAAAATACGCAAGGGTTTAATAATCCTTTAAGTTTTATCTTTTTAATAAAATAGCTGAGCACATGCTATGGACACCAGTGGACTTCCACAACCTCAACAAGACCTTGTACATACAGACATTGGTTAACTTTGACTGGGAAATGCAGGTCTGAAGGGCATAAAGTTCAGTGAGCATTCAACAAGCATCAAACAACTTTCTTGGTGGGAAAAACATTGTAAACAGTCAGCGGGTCAGGGTGCTGTGAGAATAAGCTGTCAGCACGTAAAACTTATTTTGACGTTTGCCTTCTGCACCTGGTGCCCTTCCAAACTTAAAGTGAACCAGTGGTTTTGTCCAAACAAGGGAAAGAACAGTTCTATTTCACCTTAGCTCTCCCCAGCACCCTATGCTTACTTTCCTCTATCTCCACTGCCACTGCCAGGAGCAAAGTAAAATCCTGTGTAAACTAGGAGTTGCCTGTGCTATCTGGCATGGCTGTGTAAATCTCAGAACTGTCTGGATAGTAATGCAAACCTTTTGGGCAGGTAAAATAACTGCCATCTATATCTGTAAAAAAATAAATCAAGGCAACTGAACTTGCTGTATTTTTTTGCAGATATACCATGACCTGGATGAATGAGAACCTTCACAGACAAAAAGCCATCTATGTATTCATCTATGTATTTATCTATGTATTCAGCTGCTCATCTGGAGTCAAAGTTGGGCTCAAAGATTATTATTTTCCCACGCCTCCCACTCACCTTCAAGCCATCCTCATTGGCTTCTGCTTCCCCTTACATTGTGAAGTCAGATATAATCATATAAGTTCTCCCTCTATTATTATTATTCTTACACAGGATTTATATAGTGCCAACAGTTTGTGCAGCGCTTTACAATATAAGGAAGACAATCACAATTACAATACAATTCAAGCTGAATACAATGGTAAGGAGGGCCCTGCCTGTGATGTTGTACAATCTAAATGGGGGGGGGGGAGTGAAAGATGAGTAGGTAGCTGGTTGTTAATATTTTGAAATGTATCTTTTGGGCAATTGAAAGGCAGTTTAGGAAATAGCAGAGGGGGTTGCAGACACTAGCTCCCCCACTACTGCTGTTTCTGGGTACAGGGACCACGATTCCAGTGATATGATGGCACCTGAGACCACCCCCTTCCACTGACATGAGTCCTCTTCTGGATCCTCTGAAGACCCTGGCCAATGGGCATCCTATAGGGAGTATCCACGTCCTGCAGGTGCTGATGCAGACACTCAAAGAAGCACCGAAAAGGAGAATATCTGATTGCAGCATTGAAAAAGCTAGTCGGACGACCAGCGAAACACCTTCAAGAAAAATACAGAAAGTCCGGTTGCCTTGATTTATTTTTTACAGGTATACCATGGCCTGGATGAATGAGAACCTTCACAGACAGACCCAAGGAGAAGGTCACTAGAAGAGGTGAAGTTAAGTAAAAATTGGATATTTTTTTTAACCTAGTGATCATATTTGGGGCATGGTAGGGAGAGGTAGGTGAGGTTGTGACATTTATCCTACAGTTGGTCTTTAAACAACACTAACAGGGTTATTCACAAAAGGGAAGAGTTTGGAGAAGGCAGGAGAAGTGAACAATCTAGGACAACGTAGCTGATTTGGAAAAATTCTCCAATTCAGCTCACTTTCCAGTTCAGGTATGTTGTCCTAGATTGTTCTCTTCTCCAAACTCTTCTCCCTTTTGTGAATAACCCCGTAAATCACATTAATAATAACAGAGTAGACTTTTAAGACTTCAGCACATTTGCAATGTGGGTACCATTAGCAGTTCACGGACAGATGTTACTAGTTTTTGACAATTGCTCACGAAATCCATAGAAAGACAAACCTTGGTATTAGCTCCTGCTAGGAGCAGCCTATCATCCGATGAGATATGAGCTATGCCTTCAGAAACAGTAACTGCAATGCAAACATAGCCACACAAAAAAAGCTATGCCAAGTTTCCTGTGTCTGTGGAATAAATTTACAGTGTTCTGGTATTGGAAGCCTTAGAGCCTTCTTAACTTTACTGAGTATTGTGAAAGTAAAAAGGGAAAAAAATATGAAATATGAATCATATCCTTTGCGGCAAAGCAGACATTTTTTTTTTGCATTTGGATGGACGACTATGTCTTCCTGTGCTTTGAATCCCGTTCATATATTGGAAAAATGGCCGGGCAGCTGAATTTTACATCTTGCCCCGACATTCTCTTAATTAGTATAATATGCTGCTGGTATATATATGTCATTTTTACAAGAGTCACTAGAGGTGAAAAGGGTCGTTCTCATTTTCAACAATCCTATGCTCCGTGATATTTTTGGATTTGTTAGACTTTTACGCCTTTTACAGAGTTTCTGATATTTTCACTGCTGATATAATCAAAGTAAACTACACCTTTTTGCTGTTTATCATTCACTGTTAAGTTGAAAGTAGCAGGTAAATGTAACACCCAAGTGTATTTTTTAAACATTTGGATCACGTCTCCCATCCCATACCCTGGCGTCTTTATAAATTTTTAACAATGTAGTACAAACTGCAAATCCAGACAAGTTAGACTTTTTCCTTTCGCGGCACGCCAGGGACTGGCCAATTGTCCGTGCAGCACTGTGGTGTCCAGCTAAATATCATATATGTTGAAGACCCATCCACAAAGAAAAACAGTGCAGGAACTAAGAATAGGAAAGGGTAGCGTTTTTTTTTTGCTATGGCCAGGCTTGTAATGTTTTGCTGGAGCACTGCAATAACATGCTGTCCAGTTCTGCATTGAGTAGTCTGACCTGTTTAAAGTTTGAACTTCAATTTTGTGGGGCAGCAGATGAATGAGTAAGGGTGCCACAGTCCCTCTGATGTTGGCCGTAGGAGAATCCAATTGATCATTTCTATCAATTTCCATTTCATTTTGAAAGAAAAAATGGTTAAATGGATTTGAGCAGTCCACGCGTCCTAGTTTTGAGCACCCAAATGAACAAAACTTGTGGGAGGGATGTTTTTCATCAGCGAAATGGTGGTTTTGATCAATTTCCACCACGATGATAATAGTTGTGTCATTTAAAACCAGGAAATGACTAAAGCCATGGCATATTGCTGTGGATCCTTCCGTTTCATGTCAATGTATTTTTGATTGAAAGCTGATGAAAAGCTTCCAAAATGTCCACAGAATCGTGTAGGGTCAGTATGACAGTCACAAACATGAGAAGACATGGAATTTTAAAGTCACGTCAGCCTTCCTCTTCTGCTTTCTGTTTCTCTCAAATAGTGTAGAAGATAACAGTTCCAGACTATTGGTCTTGTCTGAAGAACAGCTTGCAAGGTACTTCATTAAAGCGGATGTAAACCATAACTGAATGACATTTAGTTTGCTAGAATATTGTGCATTAACAATTGCCATTTTGTAAAATGTAAAACCTTCTTTCACCTTCTTTTTATCCTTGACTGCATCTCGGTGCTGCTCATCTCCTGCAGCCTCTTTCGATCTATATGCACTCCGGCAATGGTTGCATGGCATTTCTCAGGACGGGTTTTCTGATGGTTGAGAAAAGTGGATCATGTCTGTGTCATGTGCATTGTAGTCTCCATCGGAAGCCCATTTGACAGGGTGACAAAGCAGGAGCACAATGAGAAGTGTTGTCATGCTATAACAGAAAGCAGGATAGCCAGGTATTGTTTTAATTGCTAATTTGATCCTCGTGACAAAAGACATCAACACCAGATTGTTCTTGTATTCTATGTATGGTTTACGGAGTATATATGATGCATTGGATCATAAAGTTTGATAAAGACAGAGTGATGCATATAAAAAGAAACAGAGGGTTTTATACACCATCTTCAGCATTAAACCATATCTCTGGCACATAGCAAAGGGATGGGGAAACCCTGACTATTTCTGATACCATTGTTATAGCAACCTTGTATAGCCGTTGAGTAACAAGCTTATTAGTAATGTAATATGTGATGGGATATGACTGACATCGTTTCCTACATATTGCAGGAAACATCAGAAGCTTGAACAAACTAACTTATTAGAACCTAGTTCATAACCACAAAACAACTTGTAGGACATAGGTCAGGCATTAGGATTCCATCTTCATTCTGGATTCCATTTTATTATCCATTCATGATAAAAGATTTACAAATATTGAAAATAACTTCTGATATCGCATTAGCATATTAGCATAAAGCATATATCAGATTTTAGTGATTGAGTTTACAAATACTTGCAAGAAGGCAAGAACACTATAAGCCACCTAGAGCTCCAAGCCTTATGTCAGTTTTAGTATGTAGCGTCCCCCTTTTCCGGTCAGTGATACCCCAGTGTAGGATAACACTACCATTGGCTCAAAAGGAGTCATCTAATGGGTCCCCCTGTGTTTCCTCTGTAAGAAACATTTACAATGGATCTACAGCACACCAGCACATCTTGAGATCTAGGATCAGTTGCTTTGGGTTACCACAATTCGGTAATCTTCTTGTCTAGGGATAATTTTACTCACTTTGCCCATCAGCACTTACCGCCCTCTATGGTGGTCGATTAAAGCGATGTCCAGACTGTAGATATGATGCTGAGAACTTTATTGCTGAGAACTTCAGGGAGAGCGGTAGAAGGTTAGGATCATCCAGGCAGATGTAGACTCCATGATATGGCAGTATGTGGTCACTTCTCCATGCACAGCATGTAGAGCACCTGACACAGCAATACTTGAGGTAGAAGTCACTAGTCCTTGTCATCAGTAATAACCAGTGGGCCTCCAGCCATCAGGGGCAAGTGTAATCACACGGCTAGTCCCAGGCTTCAGGACTAGCCATCTCAGACAGTCCACAACAGCCTCCCCACAGACAGGGCCCGAGGGAGGAAGAGAAGAGCTCACATGGTCCACCCCACTGGCCATTAACCCCACAGTGATTGGCTGGAGAGGGATATCTACACCTAGCAATCCTTTATTGGTTGCTCTGCTCTTTGACCAGGGCACACCCAGCAGCAGATAGATACAAGCAATGACAGATTGATTAGGGGAAACCAGATGAGCATAGACTACAAATCAGCATCAGACTGCATACAATCTGATAACACTAAATGTAATAGCACTCCTTCCTACAGGGTGCCACAAGTACATTAGGGTAGTGGTGAAGCATAGCTTTACAGTTTCATTGCAAAAAACTTTTACAACATGAGCTTAGATACCACCAGCCCAGCAGGAAAGAGTCCCTGGAAACTATTTTAAAATGCTTTCCTACTATGATATGTATCTAAAAAAAACTTGAAAAGACATAATATTCCCTTTAAGCGTACCCAATTGTCATGCTGTTCGTATAGAGAGAGCAGCATTCAATAAACCAGCCCTTTGATGACTGTACCACTGTGATCCCGTCTTGAACAGACAAGAATTTAAACAGGCGCATCTTCCGAATCTAGTGATATACACAGGCCCCGAGTACAGTTCAACACACAAACCCAACAGCTGTCCTCCCAGTAGGTTTTGTGATTCATTTATTTATTTATTTGTCTGGTTAATAGAGCAGATCTTTATGTTCCTGCGTACTGCCGTTTCCTCTCTCTTTCTCCATTCTCCTGTTTAAAGTCTCACTGTTTTCAGGAAGATAGAGTTACTAGGGATGGGGTTTTGCATTGCAGACGCACATTTGCATATTCATAAGGTTTGCAGAGCCGGTAAAAGCTCAGGTGCTCCTGAAACTCAGTCTTACTGATTTGTTGGGGTCACGGAAGTTACACAAGTATATTCCTACTAAGGAAGACCCTGAATTATGGGCTAAAAAACACTTCGGTGAATATAGCATCTTTCATGAGGTATCTAAGCTGCAGTGCCACATAAGGTTTGCGTTCTCTGTGTGAATTGTATTCTGGAGCTGTCATTTTTTAAATTTGCTGAGATTGCATTGCATCTCAAACACACAGATGTTTATATACAGCCACGTGACCAACATCACCAACATCCCAGGAAGCCTGCACTGTCTTATCACTTCAGTATTCCCATAACTAGTGCAATAATGGGAGACTAGTCAGGCTTTTCACATTAGTACATAGCTAAGGTAATGTTTATATTCGACTTGCTTTATAAAGCTAAACAAACAATGTAGATTAGAATGTTAAAGTACCATTTGTTTCATACAAGGTTTTCTTTAATACCATGTGAGCATTGGGATGCATATTGGGGTGCTTGTTGCTCCATTCTAAGGCCAGCCAAGAACTTTATTTTACGTGGTCTGAAAGAATGTATTAGATGGTTGTCCCCAATGGGTTGATTTATCTTCTGTTTTATGTGCCAGTGATACCTCTTACTGGGAAAAGACGTGAGGGGAAATTGTTTGAATAGGAACAATACAGAAATAAAACTTAGGACTTTCAGTGTAATACATAGGAGAGATCAGTTAAAATGTAAAATCCAAGCAAATATCAAAATGCACAGAATTAATACGTGTATGGAGCTGTTTTTCCTGCAAAAGGATTCATATTTGATATATCCAACTGGTCCTGAGACTCCCTGAAAGAGAAGGGGACACAACATTTGCTGCAGTTTCTCTCTTACAAACAGGCCTTCTTTCCACCTCCACTCTCTAACTGGACAGTGTATGAGAAGCAGTAGACGAAGCAGATGAGCTTATCTCTCGGTCTTCTGTTCTCGCTTCTTGATGCAGCGTACTTGCACTGCAGCACAACTGATTAGCTCCTTGTGATTCTTATCCTTCCCCCTCTCTGATCTCTACTGTACAAATACTAGAGAGTCCTCACTCACTGGAGTTTTTCCATTCATGCTGCATGCTCAGCATTGTTCCTGTACTGACTGCAGAGTCATCATAAGGCTCTACAAGCACAGCGATAAGTTGCAGGGGAGCCTTATCCCCTACTGTCCATACAAGGCCCCTTGGCAAGTCCAGCTTTGCAGACCCTATTGTATTTTGGAGCCTTGTCATTCCCTAGGATGGCTTTGAAAATGTTGTTCTCCCAGTTGATGATACTCCTGATGCTCCTGATGTTGGATGAGAAGACCTGCCACGCAGTGTTCCAATATTTCCCAAAGGGCCCTGTCCATACAAGGACCCTTGGCAAGTCCAGCTTTGCAGACACTATTGTATTTTTGAGCCTTGTCATTCCCTGGGATGGCTTTGAAAATGTTCTCCCAGTTGATGATACTCCTGTTGCTCCTGATGTTGGATGGGAAGACCTGCCTTGCAGTGTTCCAATATCTCCCAAAGGGCCCTGTGCGGGCCACTCATGCTCCTCCACATCAAACACATCAGACCATGTCTATAGAGCTGGCTTTGTGCACAGGGGCACAGTCATGCTGGAACGGAAAAGGGCCTTCCCCAAACAAGGTTTTGGCACAAGGTTAGAAGTGCACAATTGACTAAAATGTATTTGTATGCTATAGCATTGTCAGATCCCTTCACTGAAAACACCTTAACTCAATAATTTGAGCAAGCTGGGTGGTACCGCCTATTATATTAGTCTCAATGCACTGATAGCACCCTTCACTAAAAACACCCTAATTCAAAAATGTTGAGGTGTCCACATGCGTTTGGTCAGTGTGGATTCCATATCTCTCTGTGGTTTCCCTAGGATCTCTACCGGTAAATGAGCTTAAGGGCCAGA
The DNA here is from genome assembly GCF_000935625.1 of Nanorana parkeri. Lineage (NCBI taxonomy): Eukaryota > Metazoa > Chordata > Amphibia > Anura > Dicroglossidae > Nanorana > Nanorana parkeri. The sequence continues at coordinate 382,585 of NW_017306285.1, read as the reverse complement.
AAGCCAAGTGAGGCCCTCATATCATGGTAACCCTAGAAGACAATGCCTACAACATTCTCCTCCATTCCTGTAGACACAACCCTACCTACATCTGCTATAATTCCACTATTGACAGTTGTGACTTACGCATATGAACTAGAATGCTCCAAGCTACATAAGCACTGACCGTTTATTTGACATTACCCTGGGAATAAACTGCATAACCACTGCCTGTCATAAAAATCCACAAAAGAGTAAGATACAATCATAATACCTCTTGTTTGATTAATAGTGAACCACAAAATGAAATAACTATGCACTGAAAAATCTGAAGAGCTGTGCAAACTTTTTATGGCATCTGAAATTATTTCATCGTAAAAAAAAAAAAAAAAAATCTCCTGTGCCTGTCTGATGTGGCTTCTCATTACCGCATGGAATGTTAATGTGAAGCTCAGCCTGCCTCATAAATTAGCCGCCTTCTTCACTGATGCGTGCCTCTGTCCTGCTGTGGACGACTGTAATTTTAGTGCCTCTCCCATCCGTCGGAGAATTAAAACATAATTGCGTGAACTTTAAATAAAACGACTTTTTAAGCGATCGCCGTGCAGCAATCGGCTAAATGCTAACGTAGATATTGCTTGTTTTAGAAAGCCTCAGAGACTATTAGAGGGGTCAGGCCACACATTGGAGAGGTTGTAATGATGTAAATAATGGTCTGCTTTGGTCAAAATGGAGAATCGTAGTGAAATGTGGGGCATGCTGAAGAGGTTCCAGAAGGAATAATGGGATTTAATTATCAAAGTGTATTAGGGAAGAACATTCGCAGTCTGCTTTATCAATAGGGCTGATGTCACACTGGGAATTCTTCTACTAGCGACACTTTGGCAAAGATAGAGTCACCAAGGCTTTTTTACCTACAGGGCTAAACAAAGATGTCCCCTGCACACCATACAGCAGTCAGCACCTGTGCTTGAAATAGCGGCGGTGCTCGTTGTGATGTCCACGGATGGTGCCGTGCATATCCAAGGTCCACAGCAATGAAGACCACCAGCACTGACAGGATGAAATAAATCCTAGTGTTCTTTATTGAAGAATCATGTCACATATATTGCATAGCCAACATTTCGGAACCAGGTAGGGTCCCTTCATCAGGGTGAACAGAGTTTGCAGGGACCCTGCCTGGTTCACAAACATTGGCTATGACATGATTCTTCAATAAAGAACACTAGGATTTATTTCATCCTGTGAGTGCTGATGATCTTTATTGCTATTTACCTTCTTTACCTACTGGACGTCACTGCCTTGCTAGCTGTAGCACTGCAGGATCTCTTGCTAGAGAGGGAGCAGTGATGTAGCAATATCTCGGTCCTGGTCATTGGATACCATGTAAGAAGGTGAGTAAACTGTAAGTGATTGCCATTGACAGAATCAATAGTGTGAATGGACCTTACAACCAATCAGATCCTTTCCAGTGCTAAATATGGAACAGAGAACAGGTAGAACCTGACTGCTTGCTATTATAGCTGTCAATATTTTAAAATAACTTCCAGGAAAAATTTTCTATAAAGCTGGTCATCCCCTATAGATTATCTGCAGATTTCCTATGATCAGATGGAAAAAGTGCAACAGATTCCTCCATCTACAACATTATGGTTGCCCTCAAAGGTATCTGTAAGACTATATAAATGTATCTAATCTTTATCATAATTGCCTCTGCATTCGGTAATCACTGGTTTTAGCAATAACTCAATACCTAGATCTGAAAGTAGAAGTCTAGGAAATGGCCTGGTGGGCCGGATTCGGCCCCTGGGCCTTGAGTTTGATACATGTGATCTACGCTTAACTGTGTGGATGGAGGAATCTCCCACTGGGCCAAGCTTCAGTATCTTGCTAGTCGGCCTTGCTGGCTCTCAAAATACCTTAATGATGCCTGCATCCAATCAGATTGTTTAGGTATTTTGACAGCCAGCTAGGCCGACATTTGGCCAACTTTTAGCTGGTGTGTCTTCAAACTCCAGCCAGCTGGGGAAGGAAGGTAAGAACTTCTGTCAGTTTTTGTATCGCTATCTGAGGAAATTTCCTCCTATTACCCATGTGTTGACTGAGGCAGGAAGTAAGTGGGGATTGTGACGGACTCCCTGATACCCCGACTGGATATCTCCGTCTTAAGCCTATTCCCTGGGTGCTGGAACCAGAAGCCAGTGAATATAGCATGGGCTTACCCCAAGAATCAGACAACACTGACTTTGGAGTGGAAACAAACTGGTTTATTGAAGAAAGCACACAGAAGGGAATTTTTCAAAACTGGAGCAGACAAAATCTGGAGCAGCAGTGCATGGCAACCAATCACTTTTTCTCTTTCATTTTCAAATCTTACCTGAATAAACTGAAGAGAGAAGCTGATTGGCTGCCATGCACAGCTGCTCCAGTTTTTGTCTGCTCCAGTTTTGATAAATTCCCCCCACAGTGTTTATACCTCACAGAATCAGATAAGAGTTTAGTGTGTTACATTGACCAATCCCCTACCCTAGACAGCCGGGTGCCGCATTTAAATTCCTTAATCAGATAAGAGCTTGATCACATCACTCTAAACAATGGCCACTCTAGACAGCCTGCTGCCTTCACAAAAATGGTCCAAATAAAGTCAAATAGGGACAAGCTCTCTCTCTAGATAAAATATTAAATAGGAAAACACACACAGCAAACAAAGTTCTCCGAGGGCAATAAATCTCTGCAGCCTTAGGTCCGTCACAGGGATCTTACCAGATGAGACAGAAAAACACAATGAAAGCCCTTTGGAGAAAGATCGAAACCCCTTTTCTGTCTGTGTTTCAGTTGAGGACTCGATGAGAAGACTCCTTTTCACTTTCTTTTTAGCCTAAAAAAAAATGATGACAGAGTTCCACTTTAGTTACACAGCTTTGATGTCTTTATTAACCGGGAAACAATGTGCAGTTCATACTTTAAAGTGAACTTTTTCTTTTGTCGGTAATGTAACATTTTAGCTTAAAATATAGCTCTGCTTATTCAAAAATGTTCTTCTCATTTGCCCTCTTCACCTGCGCGAGAGAAGTTTATGAGTTCAGCAAATTTGCAGAGCGAACGCTGGTGAATGCAATTAGCTGCAGATTGGGAAAGAAGAGCCTGAGTCTTCAGTATAAAAACAAGGTAACAGCAATAGGAAAATGAATAAAACCAATGACTGTCGGTAAAGACAAATATTCCACACACAGGCATTTGTTTTTATGCACATGCTTATTTTCCACTTACAGTTTTACTGGGAAAATTCAAGTGCCACATGCACTGATGAAAGTGGTGATGGAATAGAGTATAACTGCTAAATAAGTATTGCAAAAACTGGTCACAAGATAAGAAATCAGCAGATATAAAAAAAAATAGGCATATTAAAAGGAAACCTGCACTGAGAGTGGATTCTGGGTGATTGCCGGCATCTGGTTGACAACTAGGAGGGCTGTGAGAAGCTGTCAGCACACGGTATACAACACATGCACTGCTCGCTCGCTCACAATGAGCAAGATTGTCCTTTAGCTACCTCCTTCTACCTAGAAAAATACTTTAAAATGCATTTGTGTGGCAGCCTAAACAGGTCTCATATTCAGTTACTATGTGATACATAAGCCTGGTAAATCATAAAAGACAAAAACTTCTTTCACCTCCCTTGAGTCAGAAAAATTCATTTGTGGGTTTTATTCTTGCCAGAGGCCCTTTCACCTTTACTCCTGGCTGCTATAGCAGCTGAAAGTCAGTTTACATTTCTCGAGCCAACTCCCAGCTTTCTACTGGATGTGATTTACAGCTGCCCGATCCCTTCCATAAAAGTCCTGCAACATGCCACCCCCTTCCCCCCTTTCCACTATCCCCCACCATGCGACCCAGGAAGTCAATGGGCGCGCTTTCAGTAGGGAGAACAGGAACATATGTGTGCTGATTGTCTCTGCAGTGACTGAAGCCGGAAGCGACAAGAATTTAGTAATTTCCAATTTCAGAGTTGTCATTCCCTGACCAACAAAAAAATCAGGTTTTATATTGTGCTTATGTGCATTACAATTGATTGCACTAATATTTAGGGATGCGCCGATATCGAGTACCGATATTGTTTTTGGTACTCGCCGATAACGAGTACCGGTCCCCTGATTGCTTGTGAAGTCGATGTTCTAGCAAGAGTACACCGGCTTCACTTGCCAAGGCTGCCTGGCTTCCTGACCAATAGCAACAAGTGAAGCAGGCTTCCTAGCAAATCAGAAAGCTGGATGGCACGTCATGACCCACCTCCCGGCTTCCTAATTGGTTAGGAAGCCAGGCTGCCTAGCAATGAGTGAAGTCAACTTCCTAGCCAATCAGGGAGCCGGAAGGCAGATCATAACCCACCACCTGGCTTCCTGATTGGAAAGGAAGCCGGCTCCATGATCCCTCGGCACTGCCGGTCAGAGGGAGATCTCCCTCTGACCGGAAGTGCCGCTATCAGAGGTAAGTATCGGAGTATTTGGGTGAGTACGAGTACTCGCCCAAATACTCAGTATCGGCACCAATACTGATACTAGCACGGTATCGGTGCATACCTATTATTGTGTGACATAAATATTGCAACTGCCTCCATGTTATTCTCCATGGTCTTTGCTTTAAGAATATATATCATTCTGGGGGTTTTAAGTAACCTTCAGGCCTAAAATAGTCATATTTACATGTGTACAAAAAAATTTAAAACTTAAACCCTGGGATTCTGTAATGATACTGAAGCAGAGACCTATTGGTATGGAAGGGAACCGCTTAACACCACCTTTCCAAAATACACTTCATCATAACTGAATACAGCAAGGGGAGTACCTATCTTACCTGCCTTCCACAATATACTGCAGTACCCTTCACTGAAGTGTAAATAAAATAAGGAGTACAGCAGAAAAGGAAAAAATATGATGGTACCTATCAACATCCCACTTCTCACAATCTCGTTTTCCTACATGTCATTTAGTTGTTACATAGTAGAAAAAAATAATGTAATCAGAGTCCATTATGTCTTTCCTGCCTCCACAGGGCGAATTTTATTACCACGCTAATGATGCCGTGTCAGAATGAGCCAAATGGTTTCTAAATATCATATCAGGTGCATTTAGGGCCTCCTGCTCTTCCTGTACACGCATCACTGTTACCTCGCTCCCTCCAATCACCCCTGTCCAGAACCACTACCAAGAGGAAGCAGATGTAAACTACGCACAGACCAGGAAGAGTTCAGGGGGAGAAAGTCATCATAGCTTCATTTCACAGAGAGCACCGTAATTTTTATCTGTTCATTATCCTGGGGGCAAACATTAGAACACTGCTATAATGTGCACAGAGACTCCAAGACTGAGGAAGAATTTGTTGCAGGGTTTTGAATACACGGTAGAACACAGGCCTTTGGGAAATGATACTGCGATACAATATTTTGTTAAATTCTGGACAGACTTAGGCATTACTTATCTGATAATCACTTTCACAATGTGCAATGAAGAGAGCCTACTTCTCTGTAGTAAAGCAGGGCCTGGAATAGCCCCCTGGCAGTAGCAGAATTTATCAAAAAGATTAAAGAGGACCTTACAGTAACATTACGATTCTGCATGGATACGCTCCTGACATGTCACAATATACAGCAGGAGTATATTTTTTTTTAGCAAAGCTCTACCTTTTATTATTAGAAAACAGACTTCGAGCTCTAGCCCGTTACTTTGCTGGGCAAAGATGATACCATCAGTTTGCCACAGGCAGGGGGAAGTATTTCCTAAGTCTCTTCTCCTCTAGTGATCAGACTGCAATATTGTAACGTTGTACCAAGGTGAAAGGCTGCACCAAGGTGAAATATCTGATCTGTGTCAGATATTTGAACTACACAGACACCATAAGTTCAGGAAATAGATTACGACCATGGATGATGTCCGAACAAAGGGGACGCTTCATTTTGGAGAGAAAATAAGATAACGGCAATATCAGGGTGAGTACTGCAATATCTGTAAGAGGTTAAAAATACAGAGAAGTGTTAGGCTAAGGGCTTCATTGATAAAACTTCCACCCAGGGTGGATGTCATTGGGACAGCACTAGTGCCCATAGATGGCACCAACAGCACCGTCAAGTGGTGCTAGTGCCTTGTGAATAGCATCCACCCAGCTATAAGGTTTATACACAAAACCCTATCAACAGAATGGATGGGGCAATAC
>NW_017306285.1:369732-376360 GCF_000935625.1 Nanorana parkeri | reverse complement strand
GTGCTATACATATTATAGCTTAAAATCCCTTTGACTTTAACATCACTTTACTAATATGAAGAAGCATCTCTTCTGGTAAGAAGTCACCTGACCCAATACTGAGCCATTGATCATGGCCAGGACTAATGTTTAGACCTCTGGAGCTCAGAATGAAAAGACACCCAAGACTTTTCTTAATACATACATTTATTAGGAATCATTAGATTATAATAAGGGCAATCTGACTGGCAGCTAGGATCTAACACTGGTCAAACACAAGGACATTTTCAAGCAATTAGGGAACCTAAAGCCAACAGTTTCTGTCAACACAATAAAAATGATCTAAAGAATTTTGGTTGGTTGGACTGATCCATTCAGTTGTTTTTGGAAATTAAAGGTGGTTAAAAGAAGTTGAATTGCATCAGATTTTCATTATGTGTGGCTGGCCTTAGGCCTTGTTCACACAAGCTTTAAAAGGTGTCAAATGACCCTTGTTCTGTATGATCATTGAGTGTCCCTCCTGAGAAAGGGCATATTGAGCCAAACAGCTTGGTACACGCCAACATTCACTGTCCATTTGCTTCACTTCATGATACCTTTTTGCAAAATGGCTAGGTGTGCAAATGTGTGTACAGGAGGGTGCACAGCAGGAGTGGGTCACTGTATACATATATAACTATCCTGGAGTCTAAACGTGCAATCTGCAGTAACCCCCTGCTTAATAAAAGGTGGCATTTGAATGGTTTCCACCAGTGGCGTAACAATCGCCATAGGGACCCAGGTGGCCGCTATGGGGCCCAGGGCACAGGGGGCCTGGCCAGGACATCCCCCTGATGCCGTGCGGGCCGCCTGGGTAACTGTGGCATCTCAGGCTGCTGGCTGTCACTGGCGGGTGTGAGGAGGAACTTGTCACTGTTAGATCACTGACAACCTGTCAGTAATCTGTGCAGCGGCGCATTCCTCCTCACAGCCCTTGCTGAGTCAGCGACAGCCAGCAGCTGTGGACGAGGAAGGCTGGGCCTGGCGTCAGAAGCGGAGGAGGAGCCAAGCCCGAAGACGGAAGAGGAGGTGGGGCCCGGCGACGGAAGAGGAGGAGGAGGCGGACAGCGGATCGGGGCTGACAGGTAAGAAGTGTGCAGGGGTGTGGCCAGCCCACCTGAGACCCTGCAGAGCCCACCATAGAGAGTCTATGGCAGGCTCTGCAGGGTCACTCTCAGGTGAGCGGTTTGGGATATCAGGTGGGCTCTGCAAGGGCATAACTAGAAATCACAGGGCCCCATACAAAATTTTGCTATGGGGCCCTGTGATTTCTAGCTATGTCCCTGTTTTCCACATGCACCTCTGCTTTTTGCAATGTCTTTTTTAAAAAACTGTGTTCGCAGTCTAATCGCACAGTTTACTTATCAGTGCATTTCATATATATAAATGCTGTTTTTTTCCCTAAATGTCAACATTTACCGAGTTCTGAAGTTTCTCCGTGACATTCCTCTGCATTGTCTAGCACGCAATCCAATCGATCATCGAATATTAATAAATATTTGTCCTGCTCTTGGGATAATGCACTAATTATGTCTACTTAAGGTTTATAATGTATGGTGGATTCGGTGTGGCGCAAGAATCTTGTTTTATCGGGAAGGTAACAGCCTCGGGCATGAAACAGCTAGCAAAAAAAATTTCTAAATGTCACAGCATTGAGAGAAAGAATATATCAGTTTAGGGAACATGCCGTAGACAAATATATTTCACTGAAACATACTTTGTTTGTGGTTTCCATTAAAAATATACTCGGTTTTAGATTAAGGGCTGCGTCGCTGCTTGTGCTGATAGGGAGTGTCACCTAGGAAGAAATGATTTGGATGTGGTATTTACTGCAGGATGTTTTTGCTTATAAGATGGTACGTGAGGCTGTATCAACATAGATTCCAACTGTCCCTGATTTGAAGTAATTGTTGTCCTTATGGTACCGAATCCCTCTGTCCCTCTTTCTTCCTTAGTTGTCCCTCTTTTTAACCTGATGTATAGATTTTGGGTTAAACCAATATTTTTTGTGCATTATTTCTCATTGTGAAGCCTGACAAGGTGTGTGTCTTTTGCCTCCTTCCTATCCAACTATTCAGAAAGTTGGGAGGTATGGGGCCAGGGCTAGGATAACAATGTAGTGGCCTAGCAAGGGCATAACTAGAAATTATTGTGCTCCATAACAAAATATTAATGAGGTCTCGGCAACTGTTTTTTTATGCTATTGGTCAGTGGGATAGATTGCACCCATAAGAAGTCCATTTATATTGGTGGTCAATATGGTTTACCAACTGTGGCCTTGTTTGCCAAGTCATACACTCACTCCTAGGACTCATGTTGTATAGTTATGTGATGCAGGCAGGGAGCTCAGCTAAGAGCTGCTGCCATTGCTTGTGTCCCATACTAGTCACATCTTTGCTTGGCATTGGCAGGAACTAAGCTTGCTTGGGTATGTGGATTAATATCTGGAAAAGCATTCCGCACTGCTCTACCCCTAGTTGAGGTCTTCATGACAGTGTGGTGGAAGGTGGACAAAATCTTATTTTTAGTGATCCTAACTGGGCTTCTTACTGTCCTTGGGCCCCATAGTGAGAAAATACTGCAGAGCAGAATCTCTGACCCTGAAAAGTATCACTGGAGAAATGGAGCGGTTGGACCAGCACAGGCTTTAAAAGTTCAAAAAGACTCTACTGTGAAAATATGTTCTCATTTTTTAATATAAACTTATAATAAATGTATATTCACACTTCTTTTGTACATCATTTCTACGTTCCTGCCGTTCATAGAACAGGAACACTAGCATTCTGTATATTGTTTGTGTTTTATTTTCATTTACTACACCAGCATATCCCCTTTAATTTACCAAATCACCTACACAGAAAGTGACAGCAGCAAATCCTGGCTTCTCCAATTCTTTACAGTGGTATCATACGTACTTCGCTGTTTTGGCGGTTGCCGGAAGCACGCACCAGCAGTGAGTTTGTAGATTGCCAGATTGGTCATATTGCTCGATTGCCAGATGCTATTTTCAAGTGTACATCATAAACACAGTCATGGCCCCAGGCAACTTGGCCAGTAAATATAAGGATTTCCTCACAGAACAGGTAAGCCGTCTAATTAAATTTGGTGATGTACAGGACGGGGGATTCTGATTTTTTGTTTTAAAATGCACTTATCATAATTCTGAGTTCACTTACCGTACATTTGTTACAGTTCTATGACTAGATGAACATTTTAAATCCCAATTGAAGACTCACACTATCTTTTTGTAGTCCTGTACCACCAAATATAATATTTTGAAATGCTATTTCCTCTCAATACTGCTTCCTGTTTTTTTTCTTCAGTGCTCTATGCTGGTAGAGCTGAGTAATAGCCACACCCCTTATCGCACAGTTGGCACACAAACTTGTATTGCAGAGTAGGAGAGGGGCGTATCAGAACAGGTATGTTATTGAGTGTTGACTGCTGAGTGCACTGGGCCTATCTCTGATGCCTATTGATCCATTTTAGAGCACCTTTCCTCTCAGTGAAAATATTGATTCCTGGCTTCTTCTCCAGTGATCTATGCTGGCAGAGCTGAGTAATAGCCACACCCCTTATCACACAGTTGGCACTGAACCTAACTCTGGACTGCATAGTCAAATCTTGACACCCAGCATGACTGCTGTAACAGAAAAGTTGAATTATGATTAGAAAAAATAGAGGTTGTTGGTAAAATATTCTATCTCACTGTATTATTCTTTCTGTGACATCGATTTGGCGCTAAAGCCAGAAGATCAGAATGACAGCCAGGCAGTTTGCATTATCAGAACGAGGTCAGCAATGGCCTCCCATGTGTTTCTTCTCATTACAGGTTCCCTTTAATCATCTCAGTCTCAGTAAGTAGATCTCTCGTCATGCTTGAAACGAATCTCTGGTGATGCAACCAGAACAGACCTATATCTTTCACAATCTGTTCCCTGTGCATCAGAGCGATAGTGAGAGAACTCTGTTTTATGAAGGAATTATGCTAACTGGGGGCTGCAGAGTTGGTAGTTTGGTTCTGTGAGTGTAAAACAACCATTAAAGTTCAATGTTCTGGGAGAAGCTAACTGACGAGAGACATTCATTATTGTGAAGTCAGGAATATACAATAACATATGCCATGTGTCTGAAAGAGCTCCTTTAATGGTTTTGATGCTGCTCTCATCCAGGGCAGACCGTTCGCACGGAGCCACGGGGCACATTGCAAATGCTAATCCAGCTTCCCAGCACAGCTGTTTTCAGCAAGATTTGTTCAGTCTCTTGTCTTGCTATCCCCCCCCCCTCTTTTTTTCATTCTTAACCATCCATGCTTCTCATTACCCAATATATTACGATAACATATTGCAGATATAGGTGTCGGGAAAGATGGTTAAAGCCGATGATGGTTGTTTTTTACAAATTTTAGTTTTTTACAGGTAAAAAGTCAAAAAGGAAGCAGCAATTTACTCTGAAAACTTGCTTTTAATACGCCTGTAATTTGCGAAGAGGGTAGAAGAGGTTCTTCCAATGACAAAGGAATCTGTTAAGTTTGGAAATATAAAAAAAAAACTAGGGATGCACCGATACTGGTTTTTCGGTATCGAATATGAGAACCGATATTTTTATACCGGTATTCGCCGATACCGAATACAGATACCGGAAGTCCCATTCAGGGAGCGTGTAATGACTCGCCCCTTGGCTTCCTGATTATCCGTGAAGCCAGGCGGTGTATAAAGACTCGCCATCCAGCTCCCCGATTAGCAGGGAAGCCGTCTCCATACTTCCTCGTCACCAGGGGGAGCAGGTAATGACTCGCCGCCTGGCTTCCTGGTTGACCAGCTTCTCGACCAAATCAGGATGCCAGACAGCAAGTCATTACGCAGCCCCTGGCTTCCTAATTGGCCGGGAAGCCGGCTCCATCCTCCCTCATCACCAGGTGACAAGGGAGCACGAAGCCGGCTTTCTGGCTAATCAGGAGGCCGGGGGTGGGTAATGACTCGCCACCTGGCTTCCTCATTGGACAACAAGTCATTACATGCGCTGATTGGCCAGGAAGCCAGCTGTCACTTGATGACTAGGGAGCATGGAGCGACTTTCCAGCCTATCAGGAAGCCGGGGAGCATGTAATGACCTGCTGCCCGGCTTCCTGATACCAGAAGTTTGGGTATCGTGCTAGGCAACGGAGCATTTGGTCGATACCGATACTAATATTGGTATTGGTGCGTCCCTAAAAAAAAAACCATAGGGTATATTCAGTAAGTACACATATAGGAACTGTGTATATGAGCATTTGTGCATGCTTAATGCTTTTCTCCTCATACAGGTCAATGGGAATGCAAAGGCAGCTTGAAGCACCTTAGATGGATGTCACGTGCAGGCTACAAAAAGCTACCATGCAAGTCAAATGTAGGTCACAAGCACCTTTGAAGGAACCCAGATGGAACTGAGGATCATCTAAAATGATGTCAAATGCAAACTTATACAATTTACCTAAAGCATACTTGTAGTGCAATTTTCAATCTTTTATGCACCTACTCTATTTTGATTTTTGTGTTTCATACACAGATGAAAATGCTGTCTTTGGTGGCTTGAAACGCCAATGGAGGTGCCCCCAGCACTACTTCTTCTTAGCCACAAGATGTCTTCAGTCTCTCAGGGTGAATAATGCCTGGCATTCCTCAACTCAAAAGACTGAGGAGATACTGCAAGTACAGGGTGTCACCACAGTGCTCTTAATTCACCATATAACATCGCAGAGAATGGCACTGATGTCATGACGTAAGTGCCACACTTGCATCATCAACGACAGCAACTGCTGAAAGAATAGTGGGAGAAGAAGACTCAGCTTGCCATGTGATGGGCTTAAAGGCTTCGGTAGGAAATATTGATTTAGCCTTTAAAATGGCTTCCTTAACAGTCATTTGGCAACTATTATTTTAATGAAAGTTGAACAAAAACATCAGCCATCAGCCCCAAATATGGGTGACGTCTTCTAAAAATGGGTCAATGGAGCGCTTTTGAGGCAGAATTGTACTTCAGAATCTGATAACCTGAGCAGCAGATCACAATACAGAGTCTTACTATAAAACAAGAAAGTATTTCACTTCCATTCTCAGCAGTAATTGAAGCTTTTCTGTTCTCCTGCAGAAGTTAACACTGGCGCTTTTCATCCCCGTATCTCATTAGCATCTGCATTGTAGAGAAACACAAAAACACAGGGGATTTTTTTTTTTCTCCATATTTGTTGTTACTTAACATCTTTCTGTTAATTTTAGAAATGTTATAGTTTTCCACATGCTCACTTTTTCTCAGTTACTTCTCCTGAACAATTAGCAATTTAAATTATTGTAAAAATTATTTCAGCGGTAAAATAAGTGTGTATCTATATATATATATATATATATATATACATATATATATATATATATTGTAACAAGGACACTCCACTGAAGACCGGAGGTGCAAGTACAATGCAGTTTATTTGCTTTCAAAACGAAAGATAACACAAAATCCAACATAAATAGCTTGCTGTAGCATAACAGATAGGGGCTCACCAATCCTCGAGTTGTCACGTACACTCAAGGTGTCCCAGTCTTTTAACAAGTCTCTCTCGCAGCACTGCTGCTCC
>NW_017306285.1:357154-369002 GCF_000935625.1 Nanorana parkeri | reverse complement strand
ATATACATATATATATATATATATTAGCTTGAATATGTAAAAGTAAAGACAAAATGTTTTATTTACTTTTTCTTTGTATCAATTCTTAACGCAAAGCAATGTGCCAATGTTCAAACAAAATTTAGAACCTGTCGCTATGGCTCCAACAAACTCAATTTGAAGGTTTATCAGATTAAAATCAAATCTAAGTAATCAAGATAAAATCTGACCTGGCATACAGAGAGACACCAGGGCTCAGAGGGGGTATTTATGTGCTTGGAAAGTTTCATGAATCTGACAGTGTAAGAGATTTACCTGCAGATTGACTCCTGCCCAAAAACATGCATGCACACAAGCATGCAAACCATTGCTAAAAGTATCTGGTAAACGCGCTTTAGCACGTGGACGCAAGCGTATGGGAACGTTTATGCCCAATGACGCACACACGTCAGCATATGGGTGCACGCTCATTAGCGTGCACACTATCCTCTATAAACAGACAAGAAGCCATGACCAAGTTGATGAGTGGTCTTCAGCTAGTCCCTGTGTGCCCTGTACTCTGGTCCAGTATCCTGATTTCCTGTGTATGAACCCGGCTTGTGATCAATTGACTCCGCTTCCTCCTTCTGATTTGGTACATCTGCTCTATAAACTCGTGTGTATGACCCTGGTTTACGGTTCCTGACCCTGCTCCTGATCTGTGATTCAACACTTCAAGATTCGGCTCCCTGTGTCTGAGCCACTACATCCAGCCAGCGCTCCATTGTCCTCACACCTGTTGCCTGCTCTGGTTCCAAGAGGTCTCGGTGTCATGGCGGTCCTGCCGAGTCACCAGCTGGTCCAACGCACTCAAGCACCTCCTCAAGAACCAGCCGGCCACCTGTACCGACACCTGTGCCCCACTCTGTCCCTACATCCCCGTGTCACCACTTCCAGAGGTGTGGGACGAGAGGTGCACGGGCAGCCACCTTCTTAGCTGAGTCTCCATTCAGGTACATGATAGACAGCTTCCTGCTAAGGGTTCATTAATTGCTAGGACAGTGCCAGCCATATTTGGGTAATGATGTCAGCCAGCATCCCCCACCCCTTTGTTTACATTCATCTGTTAGCTGGGGCATCCTCAAGGTTGCAGCTGAATGGGGTCGGGGATGAGTCATTGGTTGCTACACAGCCAACAGCGTCCTTAACAAAGAGTGACACTGACAGTTGGCAGAGCCTGATTGGAATCCCAAGGGACTAATTACCCACCAGGTCCACTCTTCTAGTAATTGACAGCATATTTGGACGTGTGGAAAGAAAGGGCTGCACCCATGTGCATATTCTCTTGGTGTTTCTCCTTCAACAGTAGTTAAGTGATGTGAATATGTGTAATCTACCTAATGGGTAGGCAACTTCCATAATCTAAACCCTCTTCACAGTATCCTTGGCTTGACAGTAAACACAGTAGATGGGAGTACTTCAGGCTTGTCAGCAGCTGATTTGGCTGCTAGTCCACATGATTTCTCTCATTAAGGCCTGATGAAGGGGGTGTGTTTAAGACCCCTGAGAGGCATTGGCTACTCTACTTAAATGCCCCCCTAACCCTAATGGAGTAAAGTTGGTGTGGTGCTTCAATACCTACATTGACACTTATTGACAGCAGGCCGTGGATGGATTCCATAGTCAATAGCAGGCTTTCTATTCACCATAGAACCCTCCCACTGCCTCCTGTTTATCACCAGGGGAGCACACCTGATGGGGAACTAGTAGCTCAGCTTCTCCATCAGGCTTTGCCTACCCACTAGCTAACCCCTGTGTGACAGGTGCAGCAGCCAGGGGAGGGAATGGACAAAATGTGGTTAAGCACCACAAAGCAAGAACCTTAGCCCATAATGTAAATATGGCTGCCTCCGAGTACATACATTTATAATTACAAACCACACATCTAAACAAAAATTTTATATTAATTGTTTAGTTGTAATTAATGTTAGCAATCGCTGAGGATATCATTTACAGTAAACTGGTCTCTTTTACATGACTACCAGAAAACTACACTTCACTTTAAAATATTAGTCATTCAGCCAGAATGTTGACTGCTTTGTCTGACACAGAAACAGTCACTAGAGGGAGCACTGTTAAAACAGTGTATGAAATGTAATGAGAACATGGTACTGCACACAAGTAAAAATGTGGCATCACAGCGAAATTGCATTTAGGTAAACTTCAATCATTCGAAGCATTACATTAGT
The DNA here is from genome assembly GCF_000935625.1 of Nanorana parkeri. NCBI lineage: Eukaryota > Metazoa > Chordata > Amphibia > Anura > Dicroglossidae > Nanorana > Nanorana parkeri. Next base: position 366,795 of record NW_017306285.1, on the reverse strand, counting down.
CCTCATTTAAAGGTCTTTTGGGAATTTGCATAGCTTTGCTTTCACGATACAGAAAGAGCCGAGGATTCTAAGGGACTGTGTTTAGCAGCAGTCTTTTTAATTTTTTTCTTTCTTTCCAGTACCTGCCACTCCTGTCTATCAGACAAATACAATAGGAATTACTCAATTTAACACCATTTCAGGTCTAATTGAATTCCATTTGCTAAATCCTGAATAAATACATTACATTGGCGGTTTCGGTCAAACAGAGAGAAATAGCCATCTTTTAATGACTCCCCTGTGGATGTAATGCCTATTCTATCTGTTAGAATAATGATTCCCTACATCACTGGAATATATTGAAAGGATAATAGTTATTTAAACATGCCAAGTCTTTATGGAGCTGATAAGCATTTTTTAATTTGCATTTATGAAATAAGAAAGAAAAGCCTGTGTAACAACGGAGCAATTTTTCTGCCTTCAGAAGGAGTCGGAGGCAGCTATATCACAGCCCTGGCAACACAGAGCTCCTACAGGTAAGCCAGTGTTCCAGGCCTTCTTCAACAAAGGCTATCTTTATCCAAAACTGATTTTTGAGTTTTTTGGGGGGTTATGATTTGAATTGGGGCTACTGAGAACCTGAGATTTCCCTATAGGAACTTGTGTCCCTGCCCCCGGAAAGTCCTTATTGAGGTGGTAGTACCACCCTTTGGCAGTTGGACTTCCCAATTCAGTTTTGAGTTGAACTGGCTTACAAAGCGACAGTGTAGACTCACCTTACCTTGTTAGGTGGCTGGAGGTCCATCTTTAGAGTGCATGGATACCCCTGAACATACCCAGACCTAGGGTCGATCTTCTACAAATATCAACCACAACTGCAGTGTTATATATATTTAGCCTGCAAGCTCCTATCTCTGTGCCTTGGACGCCAATAGGAAAGTCATTTGATAGGATAGGACTGTTCTGAAGATAAAATTAGCATTTGATAAGACACCAGGAGATGCCTGTTTTTTTGGACCAGTGACTTAAGGTGAGCCCATGGGTTTACTTTAATCCCTAAAAGCTTTTAGCACAGAGAAAGGAAATGTTTGTTGAAGCTTGTAGGTATCTTATACATAGTAGAATGCATACAACACTGTGCCCAGTCTGAAGTTTTCTGGTGCCATATACCAAATCAATCAACTACCAACTGGAATATTTTAGAAGTAATAAAATGGATCATATGATGTCTTATCAACAGGTTCTGGGAATGGGCCAAAAGCTAACTGGCTATCAAGTCTGTCCTAATGGGTCCAGTTTTGTCCGAGCACTGATGTACAGGCTTCAGTACAGTACAATACTGGCAATCTATAATGACACCTGGATGGAACCCACAGACGAGTATATACCTGTTTACCAGCTTAAATTACTGTGCTGCCTTTTATATTCAATGTGACTCAGTTACCAGGCACTCCAAGACGTCTGTTATTGTAGGCTCTGGTGGCTATTAGGGAGAGAGTTGTCTTAATTATATCCTGGCTTTCTCAAAGGTTTGGTCCTTAGACCTACAGTACTAATGTCATAGAAACTACCAACCATTCAGGTTTTTAGGCTAAATGTTTTAGAAGCAAAGGGTGTAATTTACAAATGTGATTCATTCAAGTAAAGTTACTTCCACAAAGTGGGGATAGCAAAGTGTTTACTCACTGCATCCAGTGGTGTATTTTGGTTTTATGCTGCCCTAGGCAAGACTAAACTCAGGCACCCCCTCAATCTAAATTTGCCCCACCCCATCCTGGTTAGGACATTTTGCTCAACCTGTCAGTCACTGGATACAGCGCACACAGGGTCTCAGGTGAGCTGTACAGGGTTTCAGGAGAGCTGTGCGGGATCTATGGTGGGCTGAGTGGGGTCTATGGTGGGCCCACTGGCCAAGTGCCCAGAATGGCCAAAGGCAAGTCCGGCCCTGTCCGACTCATTGGTTCGGGGCAGCCTTTTCTGCTGCCCCCTTGGAAAGTGCCGCCCTAGGCAAATGCCTAGTTTGCCTTGCGGTAGATACACCCCTGACTGCATCACAATTTTTTGGCAGGTGGAGATGAAAAACATACAGCGTTAACATGGTGAAGCTAAGTTGCACATGTTGAGTGTTTACACTGAATTATGAACAGCAACACTAGAGGTAGTGCTTAGATATAAGAAAGGCCTCCATGGCATGCAAGTTTGGGAAACACTACGCTATGGTATTAGTGGACAGGAGGCCCATTTTGGCATTGCTAGCACTGGCCATCTGGGGCATGTGTCTCGCATCTCTTCCTAGGTGCCCTAGTGCATTTTTTCCCCCCCAAATTGCATTTGCAGCAGTACTGCCCCACCCCCATACATACTACAATGCTGCCTGGCAATGAATTCCTTAGTCTGGACCTGCAGATGGCGGTGGTTGTTGGCACATCTTTTGGCCCCCCCTTCAGCCTACCTGCAGCTGCGCCTACTCTCACTGTCACAGATGAGTGACTGTGGAAAGTACTGGAGCAGGTACGAGGAAAGAGTTTCGTGTCAGAACAGTTGTGAGAAGGGGGTTCAGTGTTGCAATAGATGTGCGGGGGTGTGAATTGTTGGGACAGGTGTGGTAGGAGGGGGTTCAGTGTCAGAAGAGATGTGTGGGGGTGTGCAGTAGTGACCAAAGTGTGCAGGGTGTGCAGTGGTGACAGAGATTTGCGGGGGTGAGGGTTGCAGGAGTGCAGGAATTATTCTCCATTCATGAACATTTTCTTCAAACCTTGCTTACTTTTTAATGAGATCTTGTTAGGTTATCTCCTTAAAAAAAAGTAACTTTACCTGTATCTTGGTGATCTTTCAATTAGATCTTGTTAGGTTATTTCCTTAAAAAAAGTAACCTTTACCCTGTATCTTGGTGATCTTTCATCTCTTCCATATTGTTCAGGTAGATCTCCACCTCTTCAGGGTTGCCTACCCCAGCTCTAACCCTTCCTCACTTTAAACACAACTAAATAGAAGGTTTTGGCTGGAGTTGGGCTTCAAGGTATTTCCAATAAATAAAATATCCATATTATTATTTTATATTTATCTGCAGCTGTTATTAGAAGCATATTTTTATAAAGAAGGCTGTGTTCCTTTAAATTGTATTTCATTACAAGAGACATTTCTGATCTGTTACACATCTTGATAGAACAATTGTCCAGACACAGCTCCAGCCCAACACCTCCACCAGTTATCTGTTCCATTTTCAGGTTGACGGGGCATCATTGTTCTCATTTGCTGCTTAGGCACAGTGTGATGCGATAATACGTTCCCGATACTTATATATAAGCACTGTATGACTCCTTATGTGTGAGGCTCAGTTACTGAATCCAAGCACAGGCTTCCATAATGACACGGCATTCTGCTGCCAGGCAGCTCCTAGCCATGGGCGACACATCATGGCCTGTTTTTGTCTGGTCTCCCCAAGCCAGAAGCTGTCTGACAGCTGAATGACTGCACAATTTATTTATGGAACACCTATACTTATTTTTAAATCATAGTGATAGATGTGCCTCCCAGCCCGGCAGCCTGCCAGGTCCTAGCTTGGAGATTATGAGCGGAGTATCCTGTGACTTAGGCCCCATATGATGTCAGAAAAAGAAGTTGACCAGAAGAAGCCAGCAATAATCAAACAAGTCCTCAGTTTGGGTATGCGCTAAAGACCTTTACATGACAATTATAAAGCAAACCTGTACTGATTCTCAACATTTCCAATCTAATGCAATAGCAGGCACTTCCAGGTGCAAAAATATACCATAGTTTAATCTTTCTTTTTGAGTGTGTCAGGTATCCTGTAAATACTCATTTTCACTTCAGCCTTTTGGGCTGTCCTCTCCTTTGCTCCAGATTTTACTATTGGACATTGAAGATGCCCATCAAAGAGATTATCAATTTATAAAGACCAGGCAGGTAGGAGGGTGCGGGTCAGTTTACAACTCCCTAGTTGAAGACAATATTGCATATTAGGGCACCCTGATTTCAGGGTTCCTTAATGCTTCCATGCCCAGTGGTCAATAAAGCTTAGGTACACAGGCCAAGCAGCATTAGCATGCATTGGTATGCATTAGTTAAAGTGGAACTACAACCTTCTATCCCTTACAGTCAAGGAAAGTGGAATTGTGGTCTCTATTTGGATGTTGGATATTTGCAGTTGCCATTTAGATTGCAGTTGGGGGGCTGAAGCGGAACAACAACCACCTATCGTTTACAGCCAAACTGGGGGTTTCATGGCCAGTGGTGCATGCTGGGGGAGTGCATATATACTCAGGGGATTGCCATGTACTCAGTCCAGTCCACCCCTGGCTTAACCTGGGGGTAGGATGCTCAGTGATGGAAATGCTGACTAGGCCATATATGTTGGACCCAGAGTATCTGGAACTGATTGACAAAATAGAACCAGAGAAGCTCTTAGACTACCGGAGGTGATGTGGACCTCAGGAAAAGTCTGGTGTTTCTCGTATGGAGGATCTCATGCCTATACCTATTCAGCTGTTGCTCTATTGCTCAGTGTCAGCCTATTCTCCTATTGATCCTGCACTGTGCAAGTCTGAAGGGATTGGTGAGTCTAAAGTCTTACTTTTTTATGGATATCCTTAGCCCTATACCCTCTCTCCCAGTTGATGTTCTACAATAAAGTATTCAAAAAAGGCACTTAAAGTGACTTAAAGGATCTGGCTAACGATCTGCCCCTGAGAGTGAACTGTCTGGGGGGTCAAGGGGGTGCTACAGTAGCATGATAATATCTGCCATAATATAATTTTTACATTCAGTGACAGCTTTCTGTCGTCTAATGGAATGTAATCAAAGGGGTGGTGCAAGTTCCGTGATATCACAACATGCTCCGCCCCTTTGTTTCCAATCGGGAGCAGAGCTGTCATTTTGCGGCTTTCTGCTGGCATGGGGAATTTTTTCTTTCGGCCACCGGCCCTCATGATTGACGTGGATCTACATTGCTGGACGCCGTGATTGACCTTGGGATTACATCGATTTTTTAAATAAAAGACTTGTCAAAAACCTGTGGAACTTTTTTTTGATGTGTGTTTATTTATAATTTTACTGTTTATTTGGTGAATGAGTAGGGGGAACATCTACCCCTTACTCATTCACAAGGGGGGGGGGGGGGGCGTGATCCTGGTGCCTCCTTTATGAAAGGGGGCACCCAGATTCCTATAAGTCCCCCTGCCTGCAGACACCACAACCCTGGCCTGGTGGTTGAGACTCCTGTCCTCATCAACATGGGGACCAGGTGCTTTCCCTTGCAATGCACCCTCCCCATCTTGAGGACATGTTGCCTGGTAAGATGCAGGGGGAGGGCGCACACTCACCCCCCCCCCTTTCCTGCTCTGCCAGGCTGCTGCTCAGATCAAGGGTCTTGTAAGGGATTTTAGGGAGGGGGGCCTGGCTTTTTTTTGTTTTTTTTGGCATGGGATCCTATGCAGAGGGGGGGGGGGGGGGCCCACGCTTTTTTTATTGTTTCTGTGGACTGTCAAAAGTAAAAAAAGTAAACATGTCACTTTTTTTATGTCACTTTCCTACAACACATTTTTGTTCGTAAATATCGTTTAACTCATCCGAAATTAACAAAAATTTTAGATGAATCCGAATACCAGAGGTAAATTGATTCTCGGACCCAAATCCCGATAAACGAAATAATGAAAAATCTTAAAGGAAAGAAAACAAAATGTTTTGCCGGCTTACATGTCTGATAATTATCTACACAACATCACAGAACACTTTTTGTTATGACTGGATTTCGCCTTCAAATGATAAGCCTCCAGTAGGCTCTCCACGCAGTCCAGTCCAAAGTAACGCATTGAAAAAGTTCATGTCAACAGAGGAGACAAAAAAAAACAACAACTTGTCAGATGAAATCCACAAATGATGCAGCTCAGTTGCAGTGCTTTCTGTGGATATCGAGCAGACAATCATTTACAGGATAATAACTATAAAAACCGAGATCATCATTTGGAAGTACAAGGGGGCAGGCAGGCCCAGCTCTGCCAATGAACCCAGCGTGATAATCAGAAATCTCGCCATTCCATATATCAGCTGATTTGTGAATATTGTTTTAGCTCCCAAGGCAACATAAAGCGAATGACTTGTTCGGCTGTCATAACAGGGGGATGAAGGAATAATATCTATCCTTAGTCTTTGGAGCCTGTGTATTATGCATTTAATTGTAAAAGCTGCCTTTTCTGTTTGTTAAAGATAAACTCCAGGCAGATAAATATATCCTGTAGTTATTATAAAAGAAGAATGCGGTAAACTGCCTTTTATTCCTCCTTGGTTTCAGGAGATGTATAAGTCAAAATAATACAATAGAATGTTAAGTAGTAAAGGTGGGAATAGGTAACAGTTTGAGTAGCTATAGGGTGTGAAATTTTACTTTGAGTTAGTAAAAAAGCAAGGTTTTTTATTTTCTCCTGAACTTCAACATCATGGACATGGGGTTCTGTAGCATGATACAGAAGTGAGTACACAGGCACAGCTGGGGAAAAAAGATTGCCAGTAATGTGTGGATCATATACTAAGCATGTATGCGTGGCAAGCTGGTGGTGTTCCTGCAAGTGCAGAACTTAATGCTGCAAGACCCCTTACAACCTACCACCACCCCCACTTTAATCCACTAACATTGCACCAGTCACCCTTGCCCCCTCCTGCTCTCACCACTTATCACCATACTTTCCACTTCACCTATCATCGGCCCATACCCCCATGCTCTCACCAGCTACCACCATGCTTGCCACCCCAAAAACGATGACTTGTTCCCCATTTACTGCAATTTCCTCCTACACTCCTTCTACCTCTCCAGCCTGCTCCTGTTCTCACCACCTACCACTGTGCCAGTCCCCCTTCCTCCCCTGTCCTTTCTATCTAATGCCTAGCCAGGCAACTATCCACAACAATCACACCACATGCAGATAGTACCATAATCTGTACCATAATCCTCCCCCTTACCATTGTGCATGCCATCTCCCCAGCATTCCCCTCTGCCTTGAACACCTACCAGGAGGCTGGCTATCTTTCCATACCTATATAAGAGTATAAAAGAAGAAAGAGCATCATCCAGCACCAAGTGTTTTTTACCATTACATTGTTACATAAAAAACACACATATGTGTGTTATTTACATACATATGTGATATTTTGAACGACGTATATTGGCGGTTATCTTTTGGGATACATATCTAGGGGTGCACAAATTACATAAACGTTGTGTTAGGAAAAATAACAGAAATGTTTTTTTTCAAAATGGTCACTATTTCTTAAAAGAAAAAAAAAAAAGTCCTAAGAAATAAAAATATATTTATACAAATGAAAGCCCTACCTGTCCTGAAAATAATAATAATAATAATAATAATACATAAGGTAGACTACAAATAATAAAGGCATATTGTGCTGAACCAAGACATCTATAAAACGAAACAAATGCTCTGGAACGCAAAGGGATTAAATGAGAAGAAAGCCCTAGGATTTAAGTTGAAAGAAAACTTGAAATAAATGGCAAACCTAAAAGGAGGTGTGCTCCCTAGAAGGTGCGCATGTGGCATGAGACCTGACAGGAAGCCAAACTGAAGCACTGACTACTTTTTCAAATAATGTCTGTGGGCACAGGTGCGGAAGCCCACCTTCCATCCCGTTTGTTCCAGCTGCACCAGACATAATATGACTGAGTTCTAGTGAAGGGCACCTTATCTTGAATATAAAAGTATTTCTTCTGTGAAGTGTTTCCAGCAGTCACTGCCTGGAAAGGTGGTCCCTGTTGCGGTAAAGACCATCAAAGTCGTACCATGTGTGTGTCTGTGTGGATGTCCCTTAAAACTAATGATTAGTAAAAACAAAAAACGTTTAAAATCATTTTAAACTTACCTCGTTATCGCTGCTCGCTCACGCGCCGAGAATCAGGAGAATCTGGCCGCAAAGGATCTTGGAGCGGGCGCATGCGCAGTTCCGATTCTCGGCCGGGAGACGAACAGAGACGCCTGCAGACACCGCTGGATCGGAGAGACAGAGCAGTCAGCGCTGGATCGGAGTGACATCACACCGCTGGAGGGACAGATGAAAACACGGGGAAAGAAGAGGAAGATCGGAAAAAGAGACATCATTTAAGGTAAGTGCTAACATTTACATGGGGGGAAGGGAAATTTATTTTTGCCTTTAATGTCACTTTAACTATTATCAAAAATATTTGTGTATCACTCGGCTGTAGATCCTCAAATCATCTCTGAATTGGTGCTGACACTGTCCTTCCTTCTGGAGGATGGCTACTTTTGTTCCCCATGGTCCCTGTGTGTGGTGTAAAGTAGCCAACGCTCCAAGCTCCCTCCAGTGATGAACTACAATCACGTTTAGTTTACTAATTTGTATTGAGACTGTAGTCCATCTCTCTCATGCTCTCTCCCCTCGCTCTCTCCCGTATCCCTCTCATCACTCTCTCAGCTGCCTCTTCTCGCTCTCTCTCTCTCTTCTGGCTGTCTCTTCTCTCTCCTCGCACTCTCTCCTCACTCTCTCTCTGCCTCTTCTCTCTCTCACTCTCTGCTGTCTCTTCTCTCTCTCTCCTCTGGCCGTCTTGTCTCTCTCTCTCTCTCGGCTGTCTTTCCTTACCTGCACTGCAGCAGTTTCTCGGCTCTTGCCCTGTCCTCCTGCAGTGCTAGTGTGTCCAATGCTACAGACCGGGAGGGGCGTCCCACCCTGCACTGGTGATAGTGTGGCCGAGTGTGGCCAGACGGGAAGGGGCGAGACACGTCTCCCCGTCTGCAGCGTCTGACACATCTGGTCGCACTAGCACCACGGGAGGGAGCTCAGGTCAGTGAGCCGATTGTGATCTACCAATGTTTGCTTTGCCGTCGACTGGCAGATCGCGATCAACCTAATGGGCACCCCTGGGCTAGATGATGCTGAATGTCCTCCAGCCAGGAAATGATGTGGGCTCTATCTGACTTGCATCAGCTTCTAATGCCCATTATGAGAAGCTCACAGTGTGCAGTGAAATCAGCGTAAGCAATCTCAGCACAGCAGAGGAGCCGGTACAACCATGCAAGACTATAGAAAAGGGTGGAGGTCATTTTTTTTTTTAAATAGCTATTTCCCCACTACCACCATATCATAATATTTCTAACACACAGGGGCAATATAAAACAATGGAGCGCAGAATACTGAAGCAAATATGGTACAACAACCTACAGTGACGACCTGGGCTTCACCGTTCCAATAAGCTAGTAAACATACAGTATTGCTGGCTGAGTATAACTACTTTTTTCTGAATCCGCCAACCAGTCTTTGCTTTTTTTTGTGCATTTCAAAACTGGGGACACATGAACGGTACTGGAATGAAAACGAGGACACAAGGCACTGACAGGCAAGCATAATACCATAAAAGTCTCCGGCATACTAGCATCGCAAGCTCTGGAAATAATTCAAACTTCATGCTCAAGCCTAGTAAATCTTCTATCGGTGTCGCAGCATTTAATAGGAATCACTAGGGTGTCTGGTACACGCGTACGTAGACAGAACAAAGTGATTCTTCCACTTTAACACAGCGTTGCTCCATTTAAGGTGGAATACCATTAAAAAAAGCCAGCAGGAAGCTATGCATTGCTTGTCACTTACCCCCCCCCCCCCCGCCCCCCGCCCCCCCGGCCGCC
>NW_017306285.1:341637-356973 GCF_000935625.1 Nanorana parkeri | reverse complement strand
GGGAAGATCCATTTCACATATCAGTAAAATGTAAAGGCAACACTGTTTTCTATCTCTTCTCTCTCTTGCCGTCTCTCTCTTTCGCGTTTGCTGTGTCACTGTGATTATAAAAGAGACAAAATAGGCAATGATTTTTCAAGCAACAATTAAAACAGCCGTAATCTCTGCAAGACGCCTTGTTTAACTCATGTGGAGGAAGCTGTAATGAATGACGATGCCACAGTCTCTCTCTCTTGTGTAAAGTTTATTTTTTTTTTCCCCCTGCAGCTCGGCTTCACTAATTCTCTGTCTGCCCTCCATCTGACAATGAGATGCTGTAAGAGTACATAGGAACTCCATTACAATGCAGCAGAATGTTGTGCTGTGAAACAGAACTGGATTGGAATGCTGAGCCATTAGGATTGCACTGAAGTGGCCATGCGGGCACCTCCCTGTGCTGCACCTACAGCTGCACTAATCTCCGGAGACAGACAGAGTCAGTTAACTAGGCCAATGCCACCATATTGGGAGCAAAGCGGAATAACAGAGTTTCATAGGAGGACTAAAATTGAAATAAATAAATTGGATTGTTTGAAAATGATTTTAATAACATTTACAACTGGGCATTAAAAAACACCCAGGTCGGTGTGGAAAATAACCAACAGTTTGATGTGAAGCTCTACCCATATCTGTAAAATAACAACAAACACACCTTTAGAAATGTTTAGTAATTAAAATCTACAAACACATACTTCTAGATAAGTGCCGGCTTTGTATTCTTTGCATACCTTATTTCTCTTTTTTCCCCCCTGTCTTCTGACCGCGGCCATGTTTACTAAGGGCAGATTACTGGCTCTCCTTTTACTTCCTTGAGTTCTGGCATATTTGACTAGGACATGTGACTAGGACATGTGACCATGCACATAATCTCAGGTGCGGAAAATGCCTCGTGAGATTACAGATGAGATTTCCCACCAATGCTCTGCTGATGACAAGGCAATCCCAGTGTGCATTGTGTCGGCAAACTGAAGTCATTTTGCCCTTTCAAAGCAGGAAGTGAATGCTTTGCAGGTGTAAGTATTTCACGATCATAGCAATTTTACACCTGACATGTCTATGTTATTAATAATCATCATACATAGAGGGGTGCATCGGTAGAATTAAATTTTTTAGTGTAAAGGACCAATTAAACTCATCAGTTGAGCCATAATGAGACAATACAATTGCAGACTGTAGTTTTCACAAGACAGGATATCAACACACCAATTTCTTTATGAATATAAAGAAAATGAATATAAACTGTTATCTCTGGGCATAGTGGCGAAGTGGGGAGTACTCTTATCATGCAGTACTGGAGTCTTTGCTTTGATTGAGGTCTATGAGAATACCAGACTTGGTTTTTTATAGGTTCTCCCTGTATCCATGTAGGATTTTTTTAACGACAGGGTTTTATAGCAAAAGGTGTCCATACCCATTGGGGGTATGGGAAACAAAAGATAAAAGGCATTAGCCTGAATCTCCAAATGATAAAAAAAAACATGAAACAAAAAATTATATTATTGAGCCTGAATTCAAAGAGACATGGAAGTAGCATTGTCGAACATAGGTTCGACTCGAACGCGAAGCTCATCCCTATTGTCAATCACTGGACCTCAATTCCATGTTTTCATTGCACAAGCAAGGTCTGCCAAGCTTTAGCTTGCTTGTGTTTTAGTGCTTTTCTCTTTTTATATATACATAAAAATGACACAAATAAATATTCACAAGGACTTTCCTCTTCACATGGACATCCTCCCATATTAAGCACTTGGGTGTAAACCTGCCCCCCCCCCCCCACACACACACACTCTAAAATGACTTTTGAACTTAATTTCCCACCTTTACTCTCACAGGTCAGATCTTAAAACGTGGGAAATATTGTGCTTTCCTGTCTACTACAAAAAATGTCATAAAAATTGATATGTTACCATGACTGCTCTATGTAATACAAACTGTGCCAATATTTATTCCACCTGTCTTCTTTTAAACCCTCAATACACAGCTAAGCCAATTTTTCTGGCTTAATAAACTGCCTAGCCCCAGGAAAGCAATTCTCCAAGCCTCTAGAGAAAATAGGAGGTCTATTTGACATAAAAAAAAATACTATTAGGTTTGCTACCTGATGCTCCTGGTACACTAGCATCTCCCTAAGACACTAAGGCCTGGACAGCCATGGAACAAGGATGGACCTCCAAACCTTTAATTACACTTCCATAGTCTGCATGAGAAACAATCTTGCATATGGTGGATAATTATCCCTTGCTAGAAGCCTCACTTAAAATAATCAAAATGTTATAAAGAAATACAACATTCTGGACAAGGAGGATAGAGAATAGAGAATTACCACCAGGGAATATGGCTGAATTCTCTAGACACTGGACAAACTACTGTCCAACCTTTGGCAGGTAAATTCTTTGAGAAGGGTAATCTTCTCCCACAATCAGAGCTGGGACCTTGGACAGTAAAAGGAGAGCTACTTTGGTGGATTTATCCTCAAGTTAAGCATTGCATAAAACAATCTTAACATATGCCTAACTATATTAGATCCTTCACATCATTTGAAAAAACAAATTGCTTGGGCAAGGGTCTGTAGAACCACTTAATATATTGGGTCTACTCTCTTCTGAGAGACAATGTTTAGACTTAAGACTAGACCTTGAAATTATATGGGAGTCTGAACTCAATACCTGTAGAACAATGGCAAGACATCTGCACTGTAACTCATAAAAGCTCATACAGCACTCGCATTTAGGAAACAAACAATAACATTCTGTCATTTTGGTACAGAACTTCAGTGATTTTACACAGGATTGAACGCGACTGCCATCAACATGTTGGTGATGTCACAAGGCTGAGGAGTCTTTAGCACATAACATCTCGTATTGCCAAGAAATTAAAAAGTACTGGCGAAAGCTACATCCTTTTAATGCACAAATTACTGAAGGCACCATCGCTTTAACACTCACAACGTATCTCCTACATGTCAATACTGGTCCTCCAACCCAGTCCATTAAAACCTTCTTAGGACACCCCATTAACATTCCTGCACCATAATTCCTCACCATTGAAGATTGGATGTAGTCCCAACACTGAAATAATGGATTGACTATGTAGATTACATTCACAAAATGGAATCAAACTTCTACTCAAATCATCAATAACTGGTTTCATTGGACAGGACAGGCCTTCAAACAGAAGGAAATTGATAAAGATATTAAGACAAAGGGGTGACCAGGGGTGGTATATACGGCATTAATATTGCAAAAGTCCAATTGGCCTTCAATATCACTAATCCTACAAAAATAGCATATATAGGGGGTTTCTCCCTTTAACCCTCTACTACAACCTGAACCTCCTAACCCTACTCCCAACAGTCTCACCTTTAAACCCCCACACACCTCTTTTCCTTTGGCTACTCCCTTCAGATTCCATTCTTCATGGTCCACAGCCTGAAATCCCTGCAAATTGAAACTTTAAATAAATAAATAAAATAATACATTCCTAAGCTGACCAGGATGAAGGCTATGCACTGCATTATAGGTTGCTCCTTATTTCTGGTGGCACAACTGCAAACTTTAGCCAATTGTGATTTGCGTACTTGACAAATCCAGAATATTCATTGCAAACCCCTGGTAGAAGAGGAACTGATAGTCATTCCTAATATAGGGATTATTTTCTTGCAGTATCAAAAGCAAATACAATAAAACAACTTTTCACTTTAAATAATATTATTGAATGTGGTGTTTCACCAGGAGTCCTCCTTTAATATTATCTGCATAGAATGAAAAGACTGCTGCAGGTCATATCAGTTTCTCCCCCCTCCCCGTTCCCTTTAGAAGAACAATGAGGGGGATTATTAGCCATGACAATATCAGAAGTTTCTTTCTTGTCTTCCTTGGATGAAGGAGCTTGGCACTGCTCATTTGTCACATGACATCAGAAGACATTTGGCAGATACCTGTCTAATGAAGTGTACCAGAAATACGACACACGGAGGCTTCGGGGCACGGGCTGCGAATCAGCCGGGATATTACAGCGAGCTACCCATCTATCTCTGTGCCCATCTACCTGTCCTGTTTATCTCTGCAACTGTTTGTCTATTTGTCATCTCTACTTTCTGCCACCTTCCGAATTCTGATTACCTTTAGCTCTGCCTTACAGAGAATTGTTTGTCTATTGTGTCAGAGGCTTAAAGGAAATTTGCCACCTAAAAAAATGAATGTATGTACAGAATAGTCATCAATTAGACAAAGTAACACCATTCCCCCTGAGATTGTTAACAGATTAAAAAGCAATTCCAGACAACAAATTGAATCAACCAGTGAGCTACTAACGCAACTTTTTTTCTAGTTTTTCTCCACTGCCCACCCACCTGTTCTCTATTAAAACATTATTTTTCACCTGTTTATAAATAGGATGAAAACCATACAAGAATTGAGTATGCCATGAAACTATCACTTTATCAAAATGCTGTATAAAGTTGAGGAAAAACAATAGCATTGGCTTTAAAAACAGCATAAAAAGTAATTGTGGCTTTTATAAATAGATAGTCTCCCGTGAGTCATTCCTGAACATCAAAATGACTTGTGAAGGCACCAAGTATAAGCAGCTGTATCCACTAGGGGCTGCCAGGCATTTGAAGGAGGACGAGAATGGAAGCCACACACAAAAGTTCAAAAGTGATTTATCCCATTACAACTATCCAAGGAAAATCAACACATCTACCCAACGTGTTCTGGGTGATCAAAGTCCGCTCTTAATCAGGGCTTCTAATATTGGTTCAAATCAAAAGTGGGCTCAGGGGGTGAATAGTTGCCTTGTCGCATTCCTTACCTGAAATCCCCAATAACAGGGGGGGTGCTCATAGTGACTGTTGATGGCGGACAATGTTTGTAGATAGATGTCACCAGCACACCAAATTAATTTGAAATCCAAAGTGTTCAATTATTAAAAGGTCATGTCATCCGAACAAGCGCTTTCGGGGGCCACGCAGGGTCCCCTTCATCAGGCTTCGCAATGACTCATTGCTGAGCCCGATGAAGGGGACCCAGCGTGGCCCCCGAAACGCTTGTTCTGATGACATGAGATTTATAAGTCAGCCCCATCATTCTTGATACATGTATTCTGTGCTTTCTGTAGCCGTATGACTTCTCAGCATTTACAACTAAAAGAAAGTTCAGGTGCAGACGTGATTGTGCCTTTCGCTAAGTAAAATTTCTGGGTCAGGTGCAATGAAAAATTGCAAGAAAAGTATTTTTAAAAATGCTAAACATTTTTTTTTTATATAGAGAAAAGAATGCGAGCCTAACAAGTGAAGCGTTCTTGGAAGACCTGAGCAAGAAACAAGTGCATCTCCGAGGTCTAATTTATACCGAGCAACTTTAAACTATCCAGCGATTCCGTTAAATAATGAAAAACAACATCGTTAGATCTCTCTGGGAGAGAACCGTACATGAAAGCTGTGCTAGCACTAAAACTTCGCACTGAAACATTTCACCTACGAAGGAGAAAGTAAACAATCCAAAAAAAGAAACTGGAGAGAGGGGGGGACAGGACTGAGGAAAAAGAAAATCAAGGAGAAACAAATAACGTAAAATTCAATTCAATTAATGTATGATGACATAACTTGGTTCTATTAAAAACAATTTGAGACATTAGTCTTGTTTCCAAAGACAAAACATTATTCTGTAGGAACCTCCGGGGGGGAATTTCAAGACTGCTAACATATGAGGCGAGAGTTACATTATACTAAAATGAGTCAATTACAAATGACAGTAGGAGCGCAAAAAAATGATTACACTGGCTTAACCTCATCCTTGCTGGTAAGAAATTGTTGGATAAATTAGTATTAACAGTCTACTTCTGGCTGGAATAGGGAGCCTACTTGTGTAACAGTTGACCTGACACATTTCCATTTACTACCATTTCAAATGGTAGTTGATTGGACATAAGATGACTGTTTATCTAAATTCAGTAGATGAAGATTCCATGACCTATCCCAATAGGCATACTAATGAGATCACAAAACCCACTGCAAATGTCTTTTAATAAAAGGCCGTCACACATTCCAAGTAGCAGTCTAAGAAACAGTACACAGCTCATGCCATACAACAGCTGATAGCACATTATGGTCCAGTTAAAACCATGCCTGTATGCATCCGCCTACTGGTAATTATCATTGGAGTACCGTAGGCATCTATAGCTTCCAGTACTTTGGATGTGTGCCAAGGGTCTCCTGCTCAATGTCCTAGGTCTAGTGAAATCCATCTGACTTGCAGGCACTGCAAGGAGGAGTGATCTCTCACCCTACAGTGCCTATGCAGTCTACTGACCACTGATGTAAAGGGCCAGTACACAGTTAACCAATATACAAGGGCATATTTTTATTGACCATCAATGTAAGGGAGTATACACTGACTACCAGTATACAGGGGCACTTCACCACCTATGGGGGAATATTTCCATTTACCACCAACATATTGGTCCACTTCTCCAGTGATTATCATTATATGGAGGCACTTCTCCACTGACCACCAAAACAAAGAGGCACCTCACCACTGAGAACATTCTCCCATGACCACCAGTGTAAAGAGGTGCTTTGTCACTGTCCACCAATGTAAGGTGACACTACACTTACTACTCTGCCCAGTGCATGCCCCAGACATACCCCTGACTGATGCACCCTGTACACTATGCTGTACTTTTCATACTCCTGATTGGTACTCTCTGTAATCTGTGCTGTACATTACATCACCCTAATCAAAGTGTTCACACTTGCTGGTAGTCATCAACTATTTTAATGAAGTTCCCCTTCAAGGTAAGGTCAGAGAATATGATAGCTCCATGTCTATATTCATCTGTAGAAAAGCACATATAATAGTGTTATTTTATTTTTTGTTAATTATCCCTTCTCTCTTCCTCCCTTCTCTGCCCCAATGATCGCCGAGATCACTTCTACAAAACAAGTGGCGGCTTCCCCAAAGCAGGGCTAAATGTAGAAAACTACCCACCCCGGGCATCAGAAGATAGGAATTCCATACCCTTGCTGCCCCTCTACTCCATGCTGCCCCGAGGCCGGGCCTTGGTTGGTCTTGTGGGAAATCCAGCCCTGGGTGTGTCTGTGAGACTCACACTTGTGGAGCAATAATTAAAGCACATTTGGTACATGGACTGCAACATATGTGCCAAACTTTGCCCCAATTATGCCACACCTATACCCACCATTTGTGATTCTTGTTGATGGTCCACTCTTGTCTATTTGACACTTGGCATTTCTGCCTCTCCATTTGGTATTAGGCACTGTGTTCCACCTCTGGGGTGCTCCAGTCTAAAGAGATGCAATAGAAGCCACTTTCATTACTTAGCCTCCAACTGAGGTATACGACACCTACATCAGCGGGTGGCAATCTGACACAGAACCATGTAAGATACATTCGGGGTAAAGCTTCAGGAGTTGTTACAATGAACTGCTCAATCTCTTGGCTGGTATTGGGTTAAAACTTCCCATTACAATCTCAGCAGGCTGATAGGAAGAACTAGGGATTCTACAATTAAGCGCAATAGAGGACATTCGATAAGTTAATTTAATCATTGAAAGGGCTCTCTTTACCAACATCATTAGCCGAACAAGAGATTGGCCTCTTCAGTCATTTGTTTACCGGTCAAATCAAATCCTTGGACGTTTGCAAATGTCGGCCTGACATATAACAATTAAAGGGGCATTACACTGAAAAATGACTTGTAGTGAAAGCAGTTTTACAGTCACGCTGGTAGACAGATTGAAGAGAAGTGAGCAAAAAAAAAAAAAACTGGAACCATTTTGTAGCTAATAATCCGATTCTAAGCCTAATTTTTCTAGTGATTGTTGGAAAATTAAATTTAAAAGGTGCGCTCAAGACATATAAAAGACACCGATGAATGCAGTTATGTGTTCATAAAAATTGTAATATATTTTTTGTTTCCTGAGGCTTTTATTAAATTATTAATTTAAGTAAAATTGGTACATTTGTATGAACCTCAGCCATTATTATTAACATCAGGGTCCAACACAAGAGGGAAAGCAATAGACCCATCATTTAACAAATTACAAGAACAAATAATGTATGAATGTGGGGAAAATATGTCCTGTGGAATCTCTGCATATGTTATATTGATAACAGGGACAGGGAAGCCTGTTCTTACCTTACAAATTGAATTTTTTTTTTTAAAGACTTTATTAGGAAACAAGTGAAATGAGTGCATTTGTATGTATATCTGTGATGTGCCATGCCTTCTGTGCTGGGTGAGGCATTCCCCAGCCCCGCCCTGCCAACGCTCCACCCCTGTCCTGCCAAATGCCCGCCCCCAGCTCAGTAACCAAGCTATGTGGGGAGAAGGAAGGAAGGAAACAGGGAGGAGCCTCCCTGTCCCTCACTTGCTCGTCACTGGTGAGGCATCGAGATCAATGTCCTTACTGGTTTTTTTTTGCCATTGGTCCAAACCATCCACAGAGCTCACGCCTCTAACACAGAGTAGAGGCTGTGACAGCTCTTGCCTCACTAGGTTAGGTTACACAAGTAGTGGGGAAGCCCGCTGCTGTGTAACCTAACTAGCTCTCAAAAGCCGGATGCAGAGCCGCCTGTAATTAACAGGCAGCGCTCCGTCCTTTTACACAGCGGGGAGGCTTTCCCTGTTGTGTAATCTGCAACAAGCCGCTCTGAATGGAGAAAAAGCTGTCAGCTTCAGACTTGAAGCTGACACTTTTTTCCTCCATAATACTAGGTGAGGCTCTGCCTCACCATTCTCCCCTGACCGCACATCCCTGGTGTATATAAGCCATATGGAAACATTATCAGCTACAACACAAGAGGAAAAGCAAAATACATCATTTAACAAATTACACCGATGAATGCAGTTATGTGTTCATAAAAATTGTAATATATTTTTTGTTTCCTGAGGCTTTTATTAAATTATTAATTTAAGTAAAATTGGTACATTTGTATGAACCTCAGCCATTATTATTAACATCAGGGTCCAACACAAGAGGGAAAGCAATAGACCCATCATTTAACAAATTACAAGAGCCAATAATGTATCAATGGAGGGACAAACATGTCCTATAGAATCTCTGTATATTTTTTATTGATAACAGGGATAGGAAATTCTGTCCTTGTCCTAAAAATTAAATATGTTCTTAAATCGAGCCAAATAAGTACCTGAATCTGACTTGGTGCCAGCCTCTTGTAATCCCCTTAAAGTGGAGCTCAGACTGTGAGAGATAAGGAAACAATCAGACACATGCTAATCCCACACAAGCTAATGCCAAACAACCCAAACAACCTAGAAATGGCAAAACGTGTTTTTATGTGAACTACTATTATTTACCAAAATGTTTGTACAAGTATGCCATGATCGCCAGGGGTCCTAGGGTATATGAATCCCTTGTTGAGAACCTGTAATGTACAATATGCTCCCATATCAGGGGGCAGTTACTATAAGCAGGGTAACTATTCCAGAAGCACTGTTCATAATCCCTATATTATAAACGTTTAGCACTTCTATCACATATTTTCACAGAATTGGAATGAGACTAGCGGCCCCGCAGACACGGAGTATGATGCCTCTGCTACTTAAACGTTTCGAACAATTTAGCTTTTTTTTTTTTCTTCTTCTTTCGCCTTAATATCCCCCATTGCGTCCCAGAGTGTTTGGAATTACAGCAAGCAGAAGACAATATGAGAATGGAAAGGCACTCGCCCACACGCTGTCTTTCTAAATGCATTGTCCACATTACAGCGACTGTCTGATGTATCGGAGAAGGCTGAGGAATGCATTGCAAATCATCATTGCTGCAGGGCATGAGCGCTCATCTCTAATGCAGTGTTTGCCAGACCATGTTTTTATACAGGGCTTTGTCTGTGTGTGTCTGTGTGTGTGTGTGTGTATGCTTTTTTCCTTGCTAATACAATTTGCACGTGGGATACAAAAGAATAAGCGAGAGTGGGGTGTCGCAGCAATGTTCAGATTTTCTCCTTGGTGATTTGCTTCTTAAAATAAAAGAAAGGAGGAAGAGATTCTAATTTTCAAGGATATTAAGGGAAACTCCAGTCAGCAGAAATCTAGCCAGCTGATATAATGGCCACCAACACTTCAATTTCTTTATGTACACATAGTTATCAGCAGATTTACAAGCCACTGCTTCATTGAACTGCATTGCACATACCTCCCAACTTTCTAAGATGAAACAGAGGTACACAATTGGGGAGGGCGGGGGGATTTATCAAAACTGGAGCAGTTGCCCATAGTAACCAATCACCTTCTATCTTCAATTTGCTCAGTTAACATTTGAAAATTAAAAGATAGATGCTGATTGATTGCCATTGCAACTGCTCCAGATTCTGCCTGCTCTAGTTTTGATACATTCCTTTTTTCAGTTGTGCAGATCATTAAGAATTTATATGCCGAAATTATACTGGCTTTTCCAAATAACAAACAAGATAATTAGGAGGTAAGATGAAGGTTTTAGTGCAGAATAACACTTTTAGTAGATAAATAGTATCTTTTCATGGATATCTGTATATCAGATCAAAACGACAGAGGAAAGAGAGACGGGGTGATTTGGTTCCCAATCAGGGACAGTTGGGAAGTATGCATTGTGTACAGAGGCTAGTTTGGTGTCTACCAATAGAGTGCTGAAGGAGGCAAGCCTCAATTAATGCCAAATATTTCCCTAATTCCTACATCTTATTTAAAACTGTGCATCAAAAAACAAAAATCAGGCACTAGTAAATGGATCCATTTTTTTAAAACTTATTCTGTGTTGTAATTTATTTTCTCTTCTAGGGCCATGTAGTAACTCACCAAGAGACCACTTACCTACTCCAATGGTGACCCCCCTCTTTGTTCCACTGACAGCTGGATCTGTTGCTCCATCACTGCTTCCTCTTTAGGAGCTCTTTAAGGAAGAGTCTGCAGAGTTCCAGGCCAGTAAGGGAGCGAGATCGCTTAGGTGAAGTAGTTTCTGGACCTCACTGATTTTGGCAATGTTTACACACTGTTTCGGTGTGTAGTTAGTATATAGGTACAGTATGTGGTGGCAACCATATTTCCTTATTTACATATGCAAACTCCTGCATAGTATAGAACTCGATTCTCACAATGTAATTTTCCCAGTCAGATATGATACTATTATACATATATGATAGTATTATCATACTAGAATCTAAATCTACATAGCTGATGTATTTTTCTAAGCAGGTAATTAAGAAGGCTGAGCGGTTGAAGTGAAATACAGATTGCCACTAGAAGGAGAATTCACAAATCTGTATATGTAAGGATAGACAGTAATCATGTTAAAATGGTAAACAAATCAAAATATATGCACATTATATATATATATATACACTGAGTGGCCAGATTATTATGACCACCCCATCAGTACTTTGTTGATATCATGCTAGGAAAACATGCCCCAAACCATAACACTGCCCCCCCGCCCCAAGCTTGAAAGGTATTACTCATGCATGTGGGGTGCTTTCATGCTGTTCCCGCCAAATTCTCACTCTGCCATTTGCATGATGCAACTGGAAACGTGATTCATCGGACCACATTGCTTTTTTCCAATGCTCAACTGTCCAATCCTTGTGTTCCTGTGCAAATTGGAGATGTTTTATCTTGTTAACTGCAGACAGCAAAGGTGTTCGAACAGGCCTTCGGCTTCCATATCCCATACAATGCAGTGTACGGCGAACAGTGCGTTCAGAGATCATTTGAGAGGATGCCTGATTAAGATCTGCAGTCATTTGATGCACTGTTGCCCTTCTGTTGTCTTGTACCAGTCTTGCCACTCTCTTCTGCCCTAACATTGACTAGTCGCTGACAGGCACAATTTGCACGTTCAGGCCCAGATTTTCGGCTGACAGTCCAGTCTTTAAACACTTCAACAACAGCTTATCTTGAACATTTCACAAATTCTGATGTTTTGCTGATTTATAGCACAAAAGCACAATTTTGTACAGTAAGGAAGGGTTGGTACTTCTGACAATGTCCTGGTGACACCCACACTCCCCATATTTTAGTACTGGTGTCACAGAAGCAGAAAATTAGGGAACATTTCCGCGACAGGGTCAAAGATGGAAATAAGAACCTATATAAAGGGGTGCAAAATAGCCCCAGGATAAGAAATATCCACCCATAAAATGTAAAAAAAAAAACTTTCAAGGGACACCATAACTTCAAAATAAACATGCATTCAAGGAAGTCGCTAAGATAAAGCTTCAGGTGTCACCTTATTGAACAAAAACTAAATCAACCAAAAGAACACCAAAGAAAAAAACTAAATAACAAAAATAAATTGACTTATAGAAAAATACATTTCCACTGAAATTAAAATGTCCGTAATTAAAATTCTCCATCCACATCCATTCGAGTATATCTTATTACATATAATACATGATATCTACCAAATGGACGGTCTCAATAAATATTCCATACTAAGAATAACTCTGCATAGCAATAGACTAGATACCTATAGATATACTCCAAAACAGTGGCGGAACTACCAGGGTCGCAGAGGTCGTGGCCGCGACCGGGCCCTGGAGTTCGGCCACTTGGAGGAGGCCCAGGACAGGAGGAAGGGGCCACTGGTGACCGCTGATTACCAGTCCTGGGACCTCTTCCTCCCGTCCTGGGCCCTACATGCTTCACGCTGCTCCCCTCATCTTGTTCCGGGCGCAGAGTGAAGCATCATCCAGCCGGGCAGCAGCCAATGAGAGGGAGCGGTGTAATCCCCGCCCCCTCATCACACAGAACTGCCGCCCAGTGCCGAATAGAGTTCTAATGTGTTTCTTCTTTGAGGGGGTGGGGGGTGGGCCTTCATGGATTCTTGCATGGGGCCCTGAGGTCACTAGTTACGCCACTGCTCCAAAACATGCGATTTCTGACAAACAAATGTCCATTTTAGACACCCTTAACATTCTAGTCTAGTTCACATATGCTAGACCTATTGGTGATAATCACCACGGTAAATAAAGCAGATAACAGAAAAGGGTATTATACCAACATTGTTGTAAATCACAGTTGGATAAAATCTTAAACCATTCATTGTAGTAATGACAATCTAGTCAGAAAAATACTCACATTGTATATAGAAATTCCAATGAGAAATCCAGCAAACATCAAAAGGAATAATATAGAGGATTATCAAGGGGTAATGTAATCCACAAATCAATATGTAGTCTATATCCATATAATTTATCAGTCATAAAGAATTACCCAGTAAAGTTTGGAACTCTCAAATCAATATATAATAAATGAGTAGCTTTTAAACTTGATATTGAAGCACATATCGTGATCCGGCCACACGATCTAGTAGTGATACTAAGCCTGCCAGGATCCAATAGATAAACGTTGGTATCACAATGAACTCATGCACAGTCCATAGTCGCTGTGTGTTCATTAGCTCCATCAAGTTAGAATCATTGAATGTATAACATATGTTAATACTCCTTGCTGAAGAAGACTTAGATGGATTTATTGACTTAAAGGGTTTTTCTTTGATGATCTTCTGGTTGATTTAGGGGGTTATTCACAAAGCTGCCAAGGGCAGCCAAGTGAATATCCCAGCTGAAGTGAAGTGAGCCACACGCTGTTCAGCTTTTCATTTCTGGCTTGTACAGCTGATTTCAGCCATACATCGGCTAAAATCAGCCGTACATCAGCTGCCTTCGGTCAGCCGAACATGCTATGCATGTTCGGCTGAGCCGAAGTGCAGAAGGTGTTCAACTCAGCTGATCCATAATCTGGATCGGCTGAGCTGAAGCTCTGGCAGCTCACTCACTGCCGTTCACCCCTATTCTCATAGGGGCCGAACGGCAGTAAGTGATTAGCCGAATGCAGCCGAGAGCCATATGGCTCGGCTATTCTGCTCGGGTACCTCCGTAGTACCGAGCTGAATAGAAAAAGAGGGAAATGAATACAAATTTAAAAAAAGTTGAAAAAGAATTAAATAATAATAATAATCAAATGTAAGAAAATAGGAAAATTTAAAAACAATTTAAATAGTTTAAAGAAAATAAAAATAAAATTTTAAATAATTTTTTAAAAATGCCGGCAAAGATGCTGGCAAAAGAAAAACAATTGGGCAGAGCTAGGAGTGAACTGTTTCCTATTGGCCGGCACCTGCTGGAGTCTTCTAGCAGGTCCCGGCCAATGAATAACAACCATTTGTTATTGTTTAATGACAGATCTTTTGGTGATCTGGTCATTTGGTGACGCTGATTTGTCATTACAACTGGGCGGAGTGAGCCGTGAGATCACAGCTGGCTCTGCCCAGCTGTCACTTGCGTGGAGATCAGGCAGCTTTAGCCAACCTTTTTCCACGCTTCGGCTGTTACTTCGGCTCAGTCATGCCGAAGCATATACCTTCGGCTCGGCTGAGCCACTCGGCTGCTGTACTGAACTGAAGGGCAGAGGCAGCCGCAGAGAGCCGATGGATCAGCTGAAGCTACGGCTGTATCCTTGGGCTCCATAGTGAATAACCCCCTTAGTTTTTGTTCATTAAGGGGACACCTGAAGCTTTATCTTAGCAGATTATGGAAATAAGGACCTGACAGAAATTTTGACTCTTCCCCACTTTATCCAAAACTGAAAAATAAAGTTTTGGCTGATGTTAGCTCTTTATAGTAAACCTGTCAGAATATAATTATAGGAGCTATCGCTGATTACTTATTTGTGATGGTGACGGTTCTGGAACTGTCATGCTTACCCATGCCTTGCTTAACTACCATCTTACTCTCAATTTGAATATCACATCGTAAACCAAAATTTTGGAATCTGATTGAAGATACAGCTAACTTGAAGGAGGAGATTGAACAATAAGGGAAAATGAATACGGGTGTGATGTAGTAATAGTTCTGACTTTGAAAAGTCAGCTCAAGTCATCACTAGTGGACCCATTTGTTGAAGTAGCGGGGTTGGTCATGTATGTGCATTTTTTACACAACTTTTTAAAAATTGTTTTTACATAATTTTAATAAACAGATTTACGCTCAAGTTTATTTCACATCATTTATCGGGAATTGCTATATGAGATGTTATCCACCTTGTTAGAAGAGGAGGAGAAGTGGAGAAACATTATTACCTGGTTATAAAGTAAAGGAGAAATTGTGGAAAACCAAAGGGATTATTGATTGAGCTTTTTTACCTTTCTGTGATGGGAAAGTAATAACATTGGTGAGTGTGTTTCCAATCTGTTACACATGAGCAATGATCTGGGAGGAAGTTCAGCAAGTAGTTTGGAGTGAAAATAACATCATGATTATATAAGAGACTTTCACTAAT
>NW_017306285.1:339534-341604 GCF_000935625.1 Nanorana parkeri | reverse complement strand
CAGTGTTTCTTGCACACATTTCTGCATTTTTATATTCAATATATAAAGGGGATATGGGGTAAGAGCTGCAGTTTTTTTTGTAATGGAGTTGCTTTACGCCTTTTATGAACTGTAGTTGCTGGATTAGTTTATAAGAGAGGATAGCAGTGCACTTCAGATACTGTTTTATATATATCTCATTTTTACTATCTCGGTGACGTTACTGCTTCTGCAGATATAATATTCACAGCAGCCTCTGCAATATGAATGTTTTAGCACCACTGAAATAGCATCTAATTAGTACCTGTGCATTTGATATGTATAGTTATTAAAATTATTTTTTTACAACTTTACGTATATCTTAATGTTATAAAACTTTACGTATATCTTAATGTTATAAGGCCATCTATCGGTTCTGTTTTGAATCTGATGGACATATTGTGTATATTCTTTATGTAGCCCTGATGAAGGGGAACCCCTAACCCTCCTGAAATGCTTTAGATTGCACTATTCACATTTTGGTGTGATACTAGTTCCAATTCAATCACTACTTACTAAATAACTGACTCAGAATAGGCATGGTGTCAGTGAAGCATCTTTGTGCCGTAGAGGCTTATACTTGATCCAGGTCAGTGATTCACCAAGTAGCCAACGAAGGAGAAGTATGATAGCTATGATGTTTGAACCTTCCCAACCAAGTCAGCAATTCTAGCTTCCATCTATTAGCTTCCTTTTAAAACCGCTAAAAGATACTGACTAAATGAAAACCTACTAAAATAGCATTTGCTTTTAGCTGCTGTTTGCAACTTTCTTCATGCATATCTTCTAGCCTTGGATTGATAATTTATGGGTATTGTGCTGACATGGATGTATAGCATCAATTACCCTTTTAGGGTGCCTTGAAGCATGCGTCTCTACAGCACAGGCCACATAATTCCCCCGACAAGGAAAACTAGAGCACTTGTACAATATGACGGCACTTAGGCTACATAGACCGAGTTATTTGTTTATGCAACTTTAATGACTCACAGTTGAAATAATCAGTGATTGCTGGGGTGCAAATGAGAGAAGTGCAATGTAAGTCCCATCCTCATTGTCCTAAGTATTTGAGTCAAAGCAGATGTCATCTCTTCTAAGTGCATTTTGTTGTACGTAGCCGTGAGAGGACTGCTTCCCCTTTGTCAGAGCGATACAAATAACCTCCGACTGGCTTCTAAACAAGAAAGACATTTTAAGTATTTCTCCACCGTCCTCTTTTGCTTTAATATTAACAGGATTTGAATTATGCACAATATCACTTGGAGGTTACATTCTTCTAGCTTTGGGTTCCTTGCAAAGAGCAGGAACAATGTCTTACTTTATTTAAAATATTTATTGTTCTTCTGAAAATGTCCATCTGTGACTCAGATCTTTTGTACGGGGTCATACACTGTCTAGGTTACATAGACTAGTGTACAGTATGTGGGTGTCATGCAGAGCATTGGCTTCTCATTGCCTTGGATAAAAGGGACTCTGTCATGTTGTGCATTAAGGTAAACAGGACAGAGTCTCTTCCAAGAACAACTTCTAAACCACTAGCAGATGCCCTTCCCTGCACTCCTTCACTGCTCTGTTCCTCCACTGGGGTGCAAAAAGAGCATAAAATGGGGTAATGAGGTCACTCTTCTCCTCAGCCTTGTGAGGAGAAGGAAGACATCACTAGCCCTGTAAATCACAGGAGTAGATCAGATGATCCCTGCACGGTCTCTGAGGAAATTGTCCAAATGCTTTTTGAATGAATCACACTCACAGCTGAAATCACAGCTTCCGGCAGTGAGTTCCAGACCCTAACTGGTCTAACTGAGAAGAAGCCGCTAGGCCCCTTGTGCTGAAATCTTTTCACCATCAATTTTAGGTGGTGGCCTCTAGTCTTTGTTATGGAGCTTACCGTAAAAAGTTTATTGCTGATGTTGCTATCAGATATTTTGCCAAGGGCTCCAATACAACAACAGAGCTATGGGGGAGAACAATGAAGGTAAGTATAGTGGGCTGAGGGTTGTTCTTTAAACTTTAAAGCCTAACTACTGACCATTTTTCTCTTTTTTGGGGGGG
>NW_017306285.1:302333-338263 GCF_000935625.1 Nanorana parkeri | reverse complement strand
GGGGGGGGGATAGGGCAGGGAATGAAAAAACAAATGTTTATTGCTGTCCGTGTCAGTGCTGGACAGATTTTTCTTCTAACTTCCTGCATTCCTACAAATGGAACAGAAAGAAATTAGACATATTGCCAATGGATATACAAACGGCCACAAAGAGTCTTTTTAGAGTGACAAAACCTCTATCAGATTTTCATTGCCGTTGGTGTCACACTAAGGAGGGTTCATTTCACTTCCTGTCCTGAAGTTGCCTTGTTACACTATGATGTTCAGGGTCTCATAGGCACAGGTAAATCCCCCCAGTGGAGACACAGCAATACAAAAATAATGTTATCCTTCCCCACTCTTATCAGTCTATCGACACTAACAAAAAATGTTTTGGTGGAGTATAAGCTTTACTTATTGAGAATCTGTCATGACAAACCCTCCCTTACAAAATGCATATTTCAGGGCAGTCTACTAATACTATGGCTCCACTATGAGTTAAGTCATTTACATAGTATAGGCTTGCAGATGGATTGACCTAATAAGTGTTTTTTGGGAAGGGTGTTGCAAAGTACGGTATTACTCCTCAGTGTCTTGACCACCTAACACAAAAACTGTCTGCTAAGTGCACATCAGTTTGGAGGCTTCCAGGACACACCATAGACAATTTGTTCACATAGAATTACACAAGATGGCACCTTGTGGTTTCTGCCCTTAGGGAGCAGTGTCAGCTTGGCAAGTTATTTTTTCATGATTAGCTCACTGTGATACAAAACAATAAAACTGTTTGTCAATGTGCATAGGCTTCCAGTAACTGCTAAATCTACAGCTAGTGAACACTCACACATTTGTCAAAGTGATAAAACATAATACTTACTCAAAAAAGAGACACATTGCTTCCAAAATTAAAATTAAAATACTTAAAATGTAAATACAAGATTAGCCTCAGTGTATTACACACATTTATGATTTAAAAAAAGAAAGGAAAAAACAAACAAACACATGTCTGATGCAAATAAAAAAGGGGGGTTATAAAATAATCACATAAGAAAAATGGAATCAACATATACAACATACAGTATATATATATATATTTTTTTATATATATAATATTGTTAGAATTATTTTCTTTTGTGTACATATAATAAAATCCAGTGGGCTATCGTACCAGTCATTAGTAACTCACCTGTATTAGGAATAAACCAGCCATTAATAGTTCAAGTATATCTAAACCCTCAGCACTTAGGTGCACGCCATCTACATCCTAGTTTGAGGCAGTGATGTTGTAGGTGTGTGTTGGGGAGGTTTCTGTTCATTCTCTAGCTAATGTGCACTGCAGGTTATACCTTTATCTAACAAGCTAAATATGCTGACATTGGCACGCAGGCTTGTAGTCCCCGGTCGGACAGCTCATTGGGAGGGGGGCAATGTTGCTCCTCCATAGGGAGCAGGATGTGACCCTTACACAGGAACTGAGTAGGTACTATCTTGAGTGAAGCAGGATCTTACCCTTAGGAGTGGTGCTAGTACTTCAGCAGGTACTGTCCTGAGTGAATCAGGATCTGACCCTTGGAAGTAGGGTTAGTTCAAAAGCAGGTACTGTCCTGAGTAAACCAGGATCTAACCCTTAGGAGTGGTGCTTGTTCTGCAGCAGGTACTGTCCTGAGTGAACCAGGATCTGACTTTTAGGAGTGGTGCTAGTTCTGGAGGAGATACTGTCCTGAGTGAACCAAGATATGATCCTTCGGGGTCATACTAGTTCTGGGGAAGTTACTGGCCTGAGTGAACCAGGATCTGACCCCTAGGAGTAGTGCTAGTTCTTGAGCAGGTACTGTCCTGACTGAACCAGGATCTGACCATTAGGAGTAAATCTAGTTGTGCAACAGAACACTGTCCTGAGTGAATCTGGACAGTTTTTTTTTTTTACTGTCCTGGCACTAGTACTGGTCCCAGAAGGTTGCAGGAGCAGGTTGGATAGTGTTGTGACCATTACACATGAAGTGGCCAGTCACTGTCCTAAGTGCAGCACGAAGTCACTCTTATGAGTGGTGCTAGTTCTGCGACAGGGTACTGTCCTGAGTGAATAAAGACAGTTTTGTGCTGTCCATAGTATAGTACGAATCCCAGGAGTCTAATGGTGGCACCATCGTGGACTAGGTAGAAGCCATAGCTGATGCAGGTATCCCATTTTCTGTAGTTCTTGTCCTGCCAATCGGAGGTTCCTTCCCCATTATAAACGTCACCATGACTGTTCCAGAACAGTAACCCGAGAGGTAAAAATGGCTAGTGGAAGAGTTGGTACTGTCCCCTAAAAGCAGGGATAGGCTGTAAGATGTATTCAGAATAACAGAACAGTCATTATCCTGCATAGAGGCTACCACTTATATTGATGTATATTTATATAAATGTACTTATTCGTATGGAAAGCAATTTATTTTGACCGGGGATCTCAGGCACCAGACTGTCCCTTTTCATATAAATGGCAAATTTACTGAATGAATGCTAATATTCCGTCAGGGAACTTTCTCCCTGCTCTGTTTGATTTAATAACTGTCAGCCTGATGTTTATATTGTTTGACTTTATCAAATCAATAGCTCCACAGCATCGTTGTGTTTTTCTCCCTTTTAAAAAAAAAAAAAGAAGACATTCTGCCCAAATGCTCCTTATTTCATTTTGCAAATATCTGCAGTTGGAAATATTAACTGTCTAATCAGCTAATGTCTCCTACATCGCAGACGCCGCAAGCCACACTTCATCTCCTGCCACGAGTCAGATGTATTATTCTTTCCGTGTACCAAATACATCATCTGTACTGCAAGTGTCCTTATTCTTGTGTCTTGCTGGAGCAGATTGTAAAGTCAGAGAAAACCCAAGACAAGCAAAGACCAAGTCTTCCATCCAGCCTGTTATATATTACTGATTTGTTCCTTTTCTAGAGAGATCTCTGTAATCATAGATGGTAGGTTAAGGCATGCTTATGATGTTAACGCCACATTTGCTGGTAGCTGGTTTCAAGTCTCTACTACTTTTTTTGTAAAGCAATACCTTGTTGCATTATATGTGATCTTGCCGATTTCAGATACTACCCTTTGTCACAGAGCAGACTGAAAAAAAATCCTACCTCCGACAGTAGTCATGGATTCCTATTTAATGATTTCCCATCACCTCTTTAAAGATAACCTTACATTTTGGATCCTCTTCATTTTCTGTCCCGGTGATGATGGCGGCCAAGACAAATAAAGAGGGGACATCTCCCCAACAGGTACACAGACAATGATAAAACCCTGACAGAGCATTTAAGCCTTTCCTCACTCGAAAACTCAGTCGAAACTCAACAAAAGTCTTGACTTGTGTTATACTTTATGTTTAATTGCGTGTATCAAGGATGACAGGATGTAGGACAAACACAATAGGAGTCACTAACCAGTACAACATACATATCTGGTCATAAAGTAAACCATTACCAGTCTCCTAAGAGTCTGCTATTATGCCTACCCAAATTTGTGTAGAAAACTCTCCTTTGAAACCTTTTTTGGATGTCTTCTATTGTTTGGAACTTTGTATAGATGGAATCTCCAAACATGACTACAATATTGCACAGTAAAGTATATCTAAACCCAAAACAAACATAGCATATTGCAGTTCATCAGTCCTCTGATGTAGTGGCTGAATTAGTTTTCATATTATAGGCTTGGAACAGTTTTAGTAAGTTTAAAAAATACTTATTGATCTTGCCAGAAATGCCAAGTCCTTGTCGTGACAGTAATGAGGACTGGACACCCCAATACTAATTAAAAAGCCCTTTGCTGCCAATATGTCACTTATGGATATCACACCACAAAAAGTGCATTCCAGAGTGTTTGGCCTCTGGAATGCACTGGAAGGCAATCCGGCTGGCTCTTTGCGTGCAGGGGCGGGAGGGGACATGGTGGTGCATTGAAGTCAATGGCACCGCAGCCACGCCCCCCGCCCACAGTGTGATCGTCCACACCCGAACATGTGGCACATTAGTGCCTGCGTTCCGTTCCAGTGCAATCGGAAAAAATTGTGCATGCAGCATTTTTGCAGATCGCACTGAAACAGAACGCAGGCACTAATGTGCCACGCGTTTGGGTGCGGGCAATTACACTGCGGGCGGGGTCCATTGACTTGAATGCACTGCCATATCCCCTCCCGCCCCTGATTGTAGGGAGCCAGCCAGGTTGCGTTCCAGGGGCTAAACACTCTGGAACGCACTCTTTGTGGTGTGAACCAGCCCTAAAACAGATCAGACATCTGTATTTGTGGGATAAAGCTCTCCAAAAGAGAATTCTTCACATTCCACAGCCTGGCTACTAATGGTCTGTTTATGGCGGGTATAATAAAACCCTAATCACACCACTAAATGAGAAAATCACCAATTAATTACCACTAGACAGCTCAGCTTATCTCCTCGCCTACCTTGATGAGAGCAACTGACCCTCAGCTCACCTCTAGTAATAACCTTGGGTCCCAAATTTTTACTCAATATTCATAACTTTGTACCTGGGGCCGATACAATGATAATGAATATATACTGGATATATACAGTATATATATATATCTTTTAAAATGGAACTTGGCAATATGGCAGACATACCCCGCCGGCACATCAAATTGGATATCTATACATGGCTAATTTCATGACATACAACAGTCTATGGTTTATTAGGTGGTAATATGGGAAAATATAGAAATATGTTAAATAAAGCCCTCCTGCTTAACCTTCTTCGATTCCTTCTGTTTGGGTTAGGGGCCGGCTCAGATGGGCATCACAGACCATGTATAAGTTTTGAATTGTCACAGCATTTGCTAGGAATGGTGCGTGTTTCTGTTAACGAACGTGGCGGCAGCTATTGTTTGTGTGTGAAGGGTTAACTGCAGAGTTAACCGAACCCCAGTGATGATCACTCTCAGTCTGCTGGCCTTAGATTGTAGGAAAATCTCTGTGCAGGGTGAGGCGGAGTGTGATATCGCTGTCTTTGTGACGGCTTGGTAGGAACAGAACTACGTATAGTGATGTGTTGGTGACGTACAGTGGGTTTGGATCGGCTGCACTGTCACACTTGTCCCTTCCTGTCAGCTGAAAAGAACGCACAGACATCCTTATCTTTCATTGTGCAAACTACTTATACCATCAATCCACCATGTAATGGGAGACGAACAATGGGCTTTCTCCATAGATACAGTGGAGAAGTGTGTGTATCCACCCAAGTGTGTTATTCACAGGATTTTTTCAGGAGAAAAGCCTGAAAAAAAGAAATCAGCTACCACATCTAAGGCCTCTTAAAGTACAACATATTAAACTTTTTTTAGGGTTTAAATGCATTCTAAGGTTGGACAAAAGTTGTATAAAGTGGAATCAATCCCTTTACTATGGCATCTGTTTTTCCTACCAAAATACTCCATCTCACCTTTGTTGTACACGCCTGCTGCCTCTCAAGACAATTGGAAAGATTAAAGACTGTATAACTATACTAAGATTAATTAGAACCACCTCTGCAGTTCTTTTCTTTTGAGGAGAAGAAAAAAAAACGCAGCATGCTGCATTCTGCTTTTTTGCATCGGAAACAAGTAGACATAAGTGGGGACTCATTGTATCCCACACGGAGGTGTAACTAGATTCGAGTGTTAGTTATACAGGTGGTCTAATGTATGTATGTAAATTGAGACTACATCTAATTGCCATATTCAGATGTAAAAGGTTACGTAGTGAAATCACTACCTGGGGGGAATTCTGTGCGTAGTTTACATACAGTTGCGTTCATTTAACCCCAGTGTACGCATGAAGAAAGATCTCTTTATTTTTAGAAGCGCTTCACAGAATGGGTAGCACACACTTTGTTGTGGTCAAATTGCAGTCCTTTGATTTCCTTGAGTTTCTCATCAACCGACAGTCTTCAGCAGTTGAAATGTGAACGGATCCAATAAATGAAATATCTTCAAACATGGATCCATCATAACTCCAGTCGGTGATATCTCATATACTCTTTAACATGTTCATGCAATCTCAAAACTTGTTTTCAAAACATTTTAAACACGCATCTTTCAGACTACCAGGTAATCCATGTTCAGGCACTTCTTGTTATGGGATGACAAGCTCCCAACGTGACTCCTACATTTAGTCATATGTGACCCTGGAAGAGACTACAGAAGTGATGTGCAGTCAACCTTGGCCTGTGGAGGGAACCGAGTTTCAGTGGTAGGAACGCTATCTTCTCTCTCTTGGATCTTCCATACCACACCTACTCCTGTCAGCCATGATGTCTCCGCCTTGGTGTCCACAAGCTTTTATGTCAGGAGCAGGTCTTGGGATAAATACTTAATCGGTCTATTTTTAATTATTGATTATTTTTTTAATTTAAATTTTGCATAGGAATATTTCATTCATATTTGCAGGCAGTTGGTGCAACATGAAGCTCCGTTTTTAAATGCCTACAGGTAAATTATTTGCTTTGCTGCAAAGAAACCGCTTAGTTACAAAGTTGATTAGCTGAGGCTGAAAATGTATCCACAACCCAGTCAATGACCCCTGCATTCAATCCTATCCCCGCCCCTACCAGCAAATGGATAGTAGAGAAATTTAATTTGAAACAAAAGCTTCTGTTGTGCTCTTTCTTTTTAGTAAAACCCAGATTACTCTATAAAAATAGTAGCATGGGTGCACCCTATTTTAAAGTGACATTAAAGGAAAAAAATCCCCCCCCCCCCAATGCTAGCGTAAGGACTTACCTTAAGTGATTCCTCTTGATCCAATCATTTTCTTTCCTGTAGTTTTCAGGAGTCCCTCCAGTGCTGGTGCCGGTCTCTGATCCATCACCGTCTCCTGTCTCTTCCTGTCTCACGGAGTCTGTGCGCTTGCACGCTGCCTGAAATAACTTACCCTGCGTCTCTCCTCTTCTCCTGGCCGAAGATCTGAACTGCGCATGTACCCGCCCCAAGATCCTTTGTTGCTGCCTGAGAATCTTCAGGTCTTCGGACGGGAGCATGCGGCAGAGACACAGGTAAGTTTGAAATCTTTTTAAAACTTTTTAAAATGTTTTTGCATATATCTACTGCTTGCTAGCAGCAGATTCTTGTGGCTTCAGCTGTACTTCTGAACAATGTAATTGGTTTTATTTGCATACAGTATAACTGTTCTTACTTGTATTGGTTTCACCTACAGTTCTGACAGTGCTTTATGCAACTGTTTAAATTATTTGTATAAACTTGTTGGGTTCTATATGAATATTGTATTTAAGATGCATCCCTGACACTCTTTTTGAAAAAATGCTGGACTTTCTCATAAGAAAGTTCAGCACTGCATGTGAGGAAGATTTACGTTTAACTAACAAACTGTGCAAGCACTTGCTGCATGCTTCCAAAACTTCTGCTAGGGGCTGCCACATTGGTAGTGGCTAACCTCTGGAACTGCACAGCAGGTGCATGCACATTATGCAGGGAGTTGGGTTGTGTGCTAGTCAGGTTTTCCAATGGAAATAAATAACAAATGTAGTACCATGAAGTGAATTTAAAACAGCATCTTGTGTTTTTAGACAACAGTTCCAAATGCATTGCCGAGGTGCAAACTTTAGTAACCAGTTTGGGCAGCAACATAAGTACCTTAAGGGCTGAGGTGCAGATTTTGGACTGGGTCCACCTTTGGACTTGCCATGGTGAGGAGAATGCTGAAAGGGTATGCTGGATGGCAGAGCTGTTCAGCATAGCTAGCACAGGAAAAATAACCCATACCTGTAGCCTGTGAGATAATGTCACATGACCAAGTGCAGGAGATGTTTAGGAAAGCATCGCCACATATCTATCATGTAGATCTGCCCATACAGTCTTGCCATGCAGGACATCTGTTGCCTGTGTAGTTCATTAAAGGGTTATTAAACCCTCAGGTGTTTTTGCATATATCTACTGCTGGCAAGCAGTAGATATATGCAAAAAGTTTTTTTTAAACGCTTTAAAAGTGGTTTAAACTTACCTGTGTTTTCTCCGCGCGCTCCCGTCCGAAAGTCTGAAAAATCTCAGGCGGCCGCAAAGGATCTTGGGGCGGGCACATGCGCAGTTCAGATGTTCAGCCGGGAGACGAGGAGAGACACAAGGTAAGTCTATGGACAGCGTGCATCCGCATGGAGATACGGTGGGACAGGAAGTGCCAACAAGCACAGAGGAGTCAGCACTGGATCGGAGAGCAGCGCTGGAGGGACAGATGAAAACGACAGGAAAGAAGAGGAAGATTGGATTAAGAGACATCATTTCAGGTAAGTGCTGACATTAACATTGGGGGGAGGGAAAAAAAATTAGACTTTAATGTCACTTTAAGGTGAGTTCATAGCAGAGATGTTAAAATGGCATGGGGTCCGGCTCAGAACCACTTTGGAGGCGGCTCTAACTATGGTCTCTGCAGCACTGAGTTTGGAGCTTTTAATAAGCTACTGTTGACATCAAAATGTTTCATGTTGCACAGGCAGAAATGGGGGATGAGAAAACCAACAAATACAGATAATTTCCGATGCAGCAAAGGTTTATTATTGACAGAGAACAGAATATATTGGATTTCTAGTTGCATTCTGTACCTAACAGGCATGATACTTAATGATCCTCCCATAATCCTCTACTGATCTCCAATTATCGATTTCTGTGTTTCCATGCTAGAAGGCGTGAAATCTGTAATTGTTCTTAAATTAACAGAAATATGTATGTTAGCCAGCAGTGCAGTGTACATGTCATTACTAACATACCACACATCACCACGGTTTGATTTTGCTCACAGTGCTAGCGGAGAAAATCTGATTTTCTGTTAAGATTTGTTTAGTCAGGGTCAGAATATGTTATTACTTTATCTTGCCTTTAACTGAAATGTATACTGCCAGGACCAAAGGCAACACTAAAATACTCAAGTCTCAGGGGGGTGGCAGGTTGCCCCTCATTTCATTACTGAAAATAAATGGAAGAGTGAAATTTAAAGGGGAACATTAGGCTGTATTATGATGTTTTTAAGCAACAGCACAATGCCACTCATTGCTAGCTACTGCTGTTTGTATTGGAACTTACATATGAAATGCACTTACTTCCTGAATACTGAGTGGCACTGTTCTGCTGCCATAACCATGATCAATGTTGATGCTGTAATAGGAGAGAGATTGTTGAGAATAGCAGCAAACCAACCATGAGAAGAAAATTACATCTCTGGGGGATGTATCATAAGCCCCCATACAACACAGCCATGTTTGAATATTTTACCAGTGCTAGAAAATAATTGGATGTTGACAGCTGACCAGAAAATGTATTTTTATTTCTTAAAGTAGAACTGAAGCCAGTTTTTTTGTTTGTTTTTGTTTTGGATAGAAGAATAATAATAACCGCAATCATTTTTTATTTTTTATTTTTTTTTATGCCAGTTGGGTCCCATTGGGGAGAGTTCCCTTTACTTCCTGTCCAATAGCCACAACAGGAAGTGAAAGAAAATCTATCCAAAGAGAGGGCAATCCCTGGTGCTCATCATGGTCACCAGAATTCATGTCCTCATTGGAAGATTTCCCATCTATTCCTGTTCTAATGACAACCCAAAATTCGGGATTTTCTTTCACTTTCAATGATATCAGTGTCCAGGACAAATAGAGAGAGTGAATCAAGGACACAGATAGCAATAAAAACCTGACAGGGGGTCTCTGAGAGGAAAGGGGGTGCTCTCATGTTAAGGGGGACTTCTAATGTGAAAGGAGAGGCTCTGATGTGAAGGGTGGCTTCTGATGTGAATGGGGGGGCTCTGATGTAAAGGGGGGCTAGTGATGTGAAAGGGAGGGCTCTGATGTAAAGGAGGGCTTCTGATGTTAAGGGGGGCTATGATGTAAAAGAGGGCTCTGATGTAAAAGAGGGCTTCTGATGTGAAAGGGGAGGCTCTGATATAAAGGGGGGCTTCTGATGTGAAAGGAGAGGCTCTGATGTGAAGGGTGCTTCTGGTGTGAAAGGGAGGCTCTGTTGTAAAGGGGGCTTCTGATGTAAAAGGGGGCTTCTAATGTGAAAGGGGGGCTCTGATGTTAAGGGGGGCTTATGGTGTAAAAGGGGGGCTCTGATGTGAAAGGGGGCCTTCTGATGTAAAAGCAGATATGCTTATGTAAAGGGGGCCTTCTGATGTAAAAGGGGAGACTCTGATGTGAAGGGGGCTTCTGATGAGAAACTGGGGGGCTATGATTGGAAGAGGCCTTCTAAAATGAAAGTGGATACTCTTGTGTGAATGGGGGCTTCTGTTGTGAAAGGGGGCTTCTAAAGTGAAAGCGGGTGGACTTTGATGAGACTGGTGCTTCTGATGTCAAAGGGGGACTGCACTGTCTAAGATAAGGGTTTGGTATTGATTTTGAAGTGGGGGGCGCACATTGTTTTTTTTACATGTATGCCTTTTATATTTTATACTGGGGTGCCTCGAGATTTTGCATACTTTTAAAAGGTGCCATGGTTGAAGAAAGGTCACATAGTTACATAGTATTTGAGGTTGAGTATAGACATAGGTCCATCGAGTTCATTATTTGTGAGTGGGTGCGTGTGTGTATGTGTGTGTATATATGAGTCTGTGTGTGTTCCAGGTATTCGGCGTACCTGTACCCTTTTATGTTGTAGTGTTCCTTTAGATCAGAAATGCTGATCTAAAGGAGCACTGAAAGTAAATGATTACATCTGGTGATTTACTCATATCCAAAGTGTTATTTTAAGCCTAACTCATCCACCCCAATAGATGGTTTTCAACGCTACATGACAGGTGCTCGTGTTCATCTTATGATTTGAACCGCTAACATTTTAAAATCCTTTGGGAGCCCCGGCTTCTTTTCGGCGATGGGCACAGCAAAGGAAATCTACGGCTTGAACAGTGAGATTATAAAATGATCTTTCCTCTGGCTGGTGGCTTGGTGCTCGCTCTGTCAATGTAATG
This sequence comes from Nanorana parkeri, assembly GCF_000935625.1. NCBI lineage: Eukaryota > Metazoa > Chordata > Amphibia > Anura > Dicroglossidae > Nanorana > Nanorana parkeri. Next base: position 327,350 of record NW_017306285.1, on the reverse strand, counting down.
AATGGTCCATATTCCGGAGGTGTTTTGCTTTTCATGAAAACCAACTTGTCTTGTTTTCACATCAGCACTCCAGAATGGATCTTTTAATGGAAACAAATATTGCGTGAGTCTCCCGGATCTGGCAATAGGTGAGAGGTAAATTCTTATGATTTACTGCCCTCGAGTTCGGCAGCATAGCGTAAGTAAATGCAATCCATCTACGACGGCTCTGTCCTTACCGAAACTCATGTCCTTCCTTATTCCCGGGGCAATATCATTGCAGATGGGCTATTAACTTCCTATCCCGTGGAAAAGGCTATAGGGAAAGCCAATGTAAATGAGATTCTATAGGTGTCAGAGTCGCTACGGGGATCGGGACTTATGATAAGGAAGGACTCCTTGATAATGTACATGTTTATAAATGGAATGGAAACTGTTAGTCGGAATCCTAAGGGGATTGGGAAGAGCACATCCAAGGTGCAGTATATTGTGTTAAAGGAGGGCTCCAAGCAAAACAAAACATTAATTATATTATATACCTCAGCACCCCAGCTGTGATAAAAAATACAAATTACATCAGGCCTCTGCCCCTGGAAATTATGCAGATGACTGTCAGATTCTTGCAAAACCTCTGTAGTTCCTCAACAGCTGGAGTGCCAAGGTTGCCTACCCCTGTGTTATACAGTTAAACCAGCAGAAACTTACCTACAAGCTTTAACAAGCAGTTCCAGCAAATGCTGGTTACAGGTCATGTGACTTGAAGCCAGCTTGTTAGGTCACATCACCCACAGAAGGTCTGTATTGTAAGCGCCAGCGTCAAAATAATCTGCATTACCTTTGAAGGGTCTGCTGACATCAGCACTTTGCTCAGGTCACATGACTTGAGACCCAGAACATTGTATAACTTACAGTTGACAGGTTGGCTTATTCTGATTTTGCTGCCTCTACCATAACTCCTTAAAGTATATGTAAACCATTCCAAGTGACATTTAGTTTGCTGTGTATCAGAAACAATTGCCACTTTTGTTAATAAAATGTTAAAAACATTGTATCCTTTGTTGTATCTCAGAGCCAATCTTCTGCAACCTCTGTGCAGCCATTTCCTGTCTACATGCACACTGCATGACATTTCCGGATGGTGTATTTCCTGATTTTGACAACAGTGGTCCATGCCTGTGTGGTGTTTGTTGATATGGCCACTTGTAGTCTCCATTGGAAGCCTGTGTGACGGGGCTTTAGTGTATTGCACCATCGAGGTGGATTCTTTTCCAATGGCACCTCAACGCAAAAGACAACATACTGCTATTATCATGGCTGTACATTGTGGTTTGCTGCATTGCTAAAAATGGCGCATAGGCATTTTAATCTCTTCTGGTTTGATTGAAGCTCATTCAAATGATGCCACAATGCTATACATGTCATCACACAACATGGAGCACATTATCACTCATAAGTTAAACCAATGCACAAGAACAGAAAGGTGTGAATCGGCCCTAAAGTCTATATGAGATTTTGTGAATTGGTTTACACATACTAGACATGTGCACGGCAAAAAAATTAGTCAAAGGAAACGAGCCTCTGAATCCAAAACCACACACTGAAACTGCAGAACGAGCGGCGACCATATCGGCCGCCGGCACGTGCTGCTCATACGCGCGCTGCTGTCTTGGAGTGTATCTTGGTATACACCAAGATGGCAGCGCCTGCATGTTCGAGTGCCGCCTTCTTGGTGTATACCAAAATATACTCCAAGATGACGGCGTGCATGCGCAGAACACGCCAGTGGCCGATAAGGTCACCATCATGTGACCTTATATGCTACGCCTCTAAGATGGTGGCGGGCATGCGCAGAACACGCTGTCAAATCAACTACATTTTGTTGATTTGCACGTTCATCCGAATGCACATGTCTCACACATACTATAATGGCTTCTCCTTTTGTTAAAGTGGACCAATCTTTAACATATAAGTCTACTTAAAAAAATTATTGAAAGTAGAACTGAAGCCAAAACCTTTTTACGTTTTGGATAGAGGATTTTAACCTCTTGTCAGCTTTATTTCCAATTTGTGTCCTATTGGGGAGATTTTTCTTCACTTCCTGTCTAATACCTACCTGAAGAAGTGAGAGGAAATCCCTCCAAAGCAAGAGAAATCCTTGGTGGTCAGCAGGGTCATCAGAACTAGTGCCCCTATTGGTTGATTTGCCAACTATTTATGTTCTGATGAAATTATGATGTTAATAGCTACATCAAGAAGTGAGAGGAAATCCCTCCAAAGCGAGAGAGATCCTTGGTGGTCAGCAGGGTCACCAGAACTAGTGTCCCCATTGGTTGATTTGCCAGCTATTCCTGTTCCGATTCAATTCTGGTGAAATTATGATTACCGTCTTCCTAATTTACTAGCTGTACAAATAGATTTATTGCATCTACAATTACAACATACATGTAGATAGCGTTGAATTGTTGTGCATACTTTTCAGTGTACAACATATGCTAATTAAGCAGATGGGAGCCAGGAAAAAAGAAAACACCCAGTCCACATGACGCAATGGCATATCGCCCAACTTCTAAAGATGAGGACATTTAGGATATTATATAACACCTTCATTTGCTCAACCCACTCCTAGTTTGACTGCTAGCCAAAACTATGTCTGGTTCTGGACATTTCTACTCTCTTCAAGACTGAAGGAAGGCTGATGGAAGCTATACATAGTAATAAAGTGGAACTCCAGTCCGCTAATAAATATGCTAAATAATGTAGCCATGTGTTCATTAAAAAGCAGTACATGTATTTTAAACCGTATCTAAACCTGAAAAACTGTGGTGAAATATGTGGTGACTGCATTCATTTCCTTTTTTTAGGCTTTTTTCCCCTTATTTTTGTCTGGTGATCGGGCCAGTAATACACTTCCTGTTTTAGGATGTCTCCTCTCTATGGAGGAACAATGGAGCCACCCTTGCACAGAAGCATTGTCACCCTGTGGGGAGGGTAGTGTTAGATGTACTAGCAGGTTTTACATAAACGAATAAAAGCTGACCGTGTTTACACCCCTTTATTCATTTGAAAAAAAACTTGTCTCAACCTTCTATGTGCCACTTTTCCCTAGCAGCAGCAGGTAAGGAGCTGCATGTGCAGGGAAAGGGACCCTGACCATCCCACCTGAGACCCTGCAGAGCCCACCATAGAGAGTCTCTGTGCATGATATATGGTGGGTTGTGTGGGGTCTCAGGTGGGCTGATAAGGGTCTCAGGTGGGCTCTACGGGGCCTCAGGTGGGTCCAGAGTCCAGTGCATTGCTAAGTCCAGATTCCAGTGCATTGCCAAGTCCAGATTCCAGTGCGTTGTAAAGTCCAGAGCATTGCTAGGTCCAGAGTCCGGTGCATTGCTATGTCCAGATTCCAGTGCATTGCTAAGTCCAGAGCATTGCAATGCCCAGAGCATTGCTATGTCCAGAGTCCAGAGCATTGCTATGTCCCGAGTCCAGAGCATTGCTATGTCCAGATTCCAGTGCTTTGCTATGTCCAGATTCCAGTGCATTGCTATGTCCAGATTCCAGTGCGTTGCTATGTCCAGATTCCAGTGCGTTGCTAAGCCCAGAGTCCAGTGCATTGCTAAGCCCAAAGTCCAGTGCATTGCTAAGCCCAAAGTCCAGTGCGTTGCTAAGCCAAGAGTCCAGTGCATTGCTAAGCCCAGAGTCAAGTGCATTGCTAAGCCCAGAGTCCAGTGCATTGCTATGCTCAGAGTCCAGTGCACTGCTAAGCCCAGAGTCCAGTGCACTGCTAAGCCCAGAGTCCAGTGCATTGCTAAGCCCAGAGTCCAGTGCATTGCTAAGCCTAGAGTCCAGTGCATTGCTAAGCCCAGAGTCTAATTCATATACTGTTCTGCATTTCTGTATTATGTATTACTGGGATTTGTAGTCCCCCCACAGTCGGTGCCATTCTGAATTAGAGTGTAAGCTCCTCTGTACAGAAACTAATGTGACTGACTCAGTGTTCTCTGTACAGCACTGTGGTATATGTCAAAGCTATATAAATGTATAATAATAATAGCGTGAGACTGTCAGAGGACATACGAGTGTAAGCTCCTCTGGTGCAGAGACCACCAGGGCAGTTGGGGGGCCAGTGAGATCCGCTCCCATCCTTCCCTTGGGAGGGGGGCCCCCAAGATGAAATCTTGCACCAGGACCCTTTATTCCTTAGGTCCTCCACTGTCACCAACACGTTAAGTCGAGTGAAGAGTCATCTGTCTGCTGTTGTTCCTACACTGCCCATTCACAGGCTAGGGGCAGGGAGATGACCAAGCTGTATTGCCTAACTACAGCAGAGAAAAGTCAATACCCCTTACTGGTTGAAGTGTCTGCAGGGCAAGGTAAAGGTAACAGTGATGCATCTGTCTGTGGGATACAGATAAAGGATGGTTATGAGCACATAGAGGTTCATTTCTATAAGCTCCATTTGCATAGGACTAACGGCCCTGGATGGCGCTGATGAGTATTTCCTATACTCATCAGCACCATCTAGGAGGCTGAACTTTTATAAATGAATCCCAAAGCTTGCAATAGTATTGGGTTGGGATTAGAAATCAACCTGCTTCCCCACAGCAATGCATATAGGTACATTTATTAACTGTCTATGCATGGTGATTTTAACAGCTCTCATTTTAATCCAATATACTTTTTTAATTATACCAAAATTGTTCCTGCAAAAGGTTGCAGAAAAGAAGACAGTTTACTTTGTACCTTTTCCATCTAGGAAATGAGTCTGAAAAGTAAATGGCTCTCTATCCCCCCACCCCAGGATGCCAGCACACTTTGTGCTTGTGTGCTGGTCGTTTCAGCGGAGACCAACTTTTCACGTCGTAATGTGTTCTGCAGCCCCGCGCCTCCTATTCCCAGGCCTGCCTTCTCAGCAGAGGAGAATTGTATGCGCTATAACTCACTGCAAACTTGCTGATTTCCAAATGCCATTTAGCAAGCTGTGTCCTGGCTTTTTTTTTTTTTTCTGAGCATTAGCGGAGAAGATTGTCACTCATGAAATATAGCAGCGATACTTTGCTTTAACAACAGCCGGTGGGGATTGCACAGTATCCTGCGGGGATATTTTCAAAGGACGGCACGGAGGTATAGAGAAAAACAGTGACATCTCTCATGAGCCCCAAACCTGTCAGTATGGCAGTATTCACAAAACCATTGTGATTGGCAATTGCAGGTCTGCTTGACACACACTGACAGCGTTTACTGATCGCTCTAATGCTGCTAACAATACAGAGAGGAAAGATTATGTGGGAGAAAACCCGCCTGGAATTAGAAGATTGCTATGAAAATGAATGTCTGATATCAAACAACATGCAAACTTTAAGACGATGACATCAAAAAGGCAAAACCTGTTTTTAAGCAATAGCGGCCTTCCCCAACTATATTTTCTCTGTTGCCCATTCTGTATAGATGTTTTCATCCCCAAATGCATTGGCACCGGTGGTTGCATAACCCACACCCCATCATATATCAAGTTTGGTTAGTAGTAGAGCTGGATTTATATGGCGCCAACAATTTTACGCAGCGCTTTACATATTGTACATTCACATCAGTCCCTGGCCTCAAGAAGCTTACAGTCTAAGGTCCCTATTTCACATGCATACACACATTAAAGCCAACTTAGACAGGAGTCAATTAACCTACCAGCATGTCTTTGGAGTGTGGAAGGAGACTGGAGTACCCAAAGAAACAGCCACAGACAGCTGCGGTCAAACATTGCCTGTCATTTATATGTACGGGCTTCCTGTCTGCAGCTAATCATAAACCCTTGTCAATGGCTGCCCGAGAAATATTCAGATCTGGTCAGTGTACAGCTCCGCAAACCCATGTAAATGAGCCCTTATGATGTGCTGACATACGTTTCTATCGACTGTTTCTGTGGAGTGCATTGGGGTGGCATTCACAATGCCACCGCAGCTCAGTACACGTGTTATAGTAACATGCGGTAAAGGCCCAGTTACACCAGTGTGCTCACACCTTCATAATAAACCAGGGGTGGAGGAAGCCACAAGTTTGGCCTATTTGCAAATAAGCTGCTGGAGAGTGGTGCATGAAAGTAAATTTCTCGTTAAACTGTTTGGTTACCCTACATAGGCAAACCAAAGATTCACTTTATGTTAAACCTGTGGCCAGCCTATAGACATTACAGCAGAGTAGCAGACCTTGCATTTTAGGCACGATCCACTTATGCAATGTGGCCCCTCTCTCCCTTCTTTTAACGTTGCATTAAAGTGCATTTCCCTGTGGGGGGAGAATAGTTAGGCAATATGCTCACCTTTCCCTATCTTCCACAGTGCGGGAATTGAAGCCATCCTCCTGCCGACAAGATTCTGCGGAATGTTGAGTAGACCAAATCTCATGAGAAGATGAATCTGCACTGTGCCGCTTTGGGCTACTCAACAATCTCTGAGATCACGCTGGAAGTGGGATGATGTTAATGCAGGTGAAAATCTGTGTTTCCCCCCTGAGTTTTTGTGCACTTTCATCCAGCAGTTTAAGAAGGAGGTTGGCATCCTTAATAAGCAGACCTTGCTACTCAGGTGCAAGGTCCACTTTAAAGTATTTACATGTTCTTAGCTGTATGCACTGTGGAGTAAATCATGCTCAAATATCACAACATGTTCTCAGCTGCATGCACTGTGGAGTAAATCACCTCAAAGATCACATGTTCTCAGCTGCATGCACTGTGGAGTCACTCACCCCCAAAGATAACAACATGTTGTTAGCTGCATGCAATGTGGAGTAAATCACCATAAAAAAATCACAACATGTTCTAAGCTGCTTGCACTATGGAGTAAATCACCCTCAAAGATCACAACATGTTCTTAGCTACATGCATTATGGAGTCAATCACACGCAAAGATCACAACATGTTCTTAGCTGCATGCACTGTGGGGTCAGTCACTCTGAAATAGGGTGGACCGATACCAATACTAGTAGTGGTATCAGTGCTGATGCTGAGTATTTGGGCGAGTACTCGTACTTGCCCAAATGCTCCGATGCCTAGCCCGATACCTGAGCTTCCAGCTTCAGAAAGCTGGACAGCGAGTCATTACACGCTGCCCGGCTTCCAGATTGGCCGAGAAGCCAGCTCCATGCTCCCTCGTCACTTGGTGACGAGGGAGCATGGAGCCGGCTTCTCGGCCAATCAGGAACCCGGACAGCATGAAATGACTTACCGCCTGGCTTCCTGATTGGTTGAGTCATTACCCGTTTCCCACCTGGTGATGAGGGAACATGCAGCCGGCTTCCCAGCCCATCAGGAAGCTGGGCAATGTGTAATGACTCGTTGCCCGGCTTCCTGATTGGCCAGCTTCTCGACAAGTCAGGAAACCGGGTAACGGGTTATTACAAGTCGCCAGGCTTCCTGATCGTCCAGAAAGCCGGCTCCATGCTTCCTTGTCACCTGGTGACGAGGGAGCATGGAGACGGCTTCCCTACTTATTGGGAAGCCTGGTGGTGAGTCTTTACACGCCGCCTGGTTTTCTTTAATGGAACTTCCGGTATCGTTATGAGTGAGTACCGGAACAAAAAATATCAGTGCTTGTACTCGATACTGAAAAACTGGCATCAGTGCATCCCTACCCTCAACGCTCACAACATGTTCTTAGTTGCATGCACTTTGGAGTAAATCACCCTCAAAGATCACAACAGAGACTCTGCAGTCTGAACAGCTTAGACATACTGTATAGGCAGTGCAGAAAAGTCAGGCAGAAATCACACTCTCAAGGGGTCAGCGTTTAGACTACAAGAGAAGTAACTGTACTCTCAGAGAATGGAAGTCTCACCCCACAGGGTACTAGCCATATAAAACAAAGGATGCTGATAAAACCACTGGCTCATAAAAAAAGACACTGCCTATTATATCTATTGGAAGTAGTGAGTTTTTGCTTTTGTGGCAGGAATGTCTCTTTAATTTTATTAAAGGCAGAAAAAAAAAATGGGTATCAAGCAAAAAAAAAAAGAAACCTTGGCGTCCATACAGCGGGACACTCATTAAATGTTCCACTTACAGCTTGGCCCTGGGTGAGCAAAGAGCAGGTTGGCTCTCGGAATAAAATAGAGAAGGACAGAGAGGATAAATGGAAAGTCTTCAGTGAAGAATCAGTCCTTTCCCCAGGGTAATACCAGGCAGACGGCAATAAGTACACTGAGCGGAGAGAGGAGACCGTACGAATGAGAGAGGTGGAAATTACACGGCACAGGACAATGCCGAGCAACGCAACAGTGGCAAAGGCAACTGGCAGGAATTTAGAAGGATGAAGCGTGTAAAAAAAAAAAAAAAGGCAACAAAGAAAGGAGAACAATGGGGCTGAGAAATACAGTATGTTTCATCAGATGTCTCTGTAACAACACGGAAAGAATGAGTCCTTTCTCTCAGCTGCCAGCCCTCGCATTTTAGTTTTATTTACAGCTCACTGTACAGAAATTGTTAAAGGAACTAGCACAGAATGTGAAATGGAGGACTTAGGGCAGGCTACAATTAGAAGCCTTCTTCCCGCTTTTGTAAAACACAGACATAAGCCAAGATTTAATTCCGTACAAAATTTAAAGTTACGCTAAACTCAGGAGTTAAATCTTAAAAATCCATTCCAGTGCCTTAACTATTAACAAAAATGTATCTTATTTGTGTATCACTCGGCTGTAGATCCTCCAATCATCTCTGAATTGGTGCCGACACTGTACTTCCTTCTGGAGGGGGGCTACTTTTGTTGCCCATGGTCCCTGTGTGTGATGTAAAGTAGTCACCGCTCCAGGCTCGCTCCTGTGATGGACTACAATCTCACATTTAGCTCACTAGTTTGTATTCAGAATGTAGTTTGTATTTAGCTTAGTGAGAACTGACTTCCAGCATCCAATCATGTGCAAGCAAAAATGCATTTTTTTTTCTAATTTTCTTGCACATGATTGGGTATTCTTTAGACATGTGCATGGCAGAAAAATTTGTTTCGGATGAAACAAATGAAAACGAAAAACGTTTTCATTAGTTTCGTCAATAGAAACAAATTTTTCAGATTCGGGGGCAGCGAGCCTCCGAATCAGAAACTGAACAATAAACCAATATGCCCGCCGCTTGTTCTGGAGTGCATCATGGTATACACCAAGATGGCCATCTTAGTGTATACCAAAATATACTCCAAAATGGCACACACATGCACAGAACGCCGCGCGTTCTGTAGAGGAATTTATATATGCCCTAATATAGTTTTCGTATATTCCAGCGTATAATACATTTGTTTTTACAGATTCGGACAAACCGCCGAATCAACTGAATTGCTTTTGCAGGTTCGTCCGAAAACAGAATGCACGTCTACTATTCTTCACAAAGTGATCTTTTAACCACATTTACTAAACTAAGGCACAATTTATTTGCAACGTAACCAACCCCAGTGCCTCAGTGCAGAAAGTTTGGACTTTAAGTGATTGGCTTACTTAAAGAAGAACTCCAATTATGCAAAAAGTTAACTCTTGCAGTGGGGCAAATAAATGCATATGACAGATTTATTGTGAAGACAGCATTGCACAAGTCAAAAGCATATCAACGTTTCGGGGCTGCAAAGGGTTCCTTCCAAAAGGTGGCATTGGCCCTGAAATGTCAGTATTGTATTGACCTGTTGGATGCTGCCTTCACCATAAATCTGCGATATGCATTTTTTGGAGTGCTGCTGATTTTGTATTCTCCCATCAGTTATTAATCACATGTTCCCATATCCAAAAGGATGTATATCTATATCGACCATCTTTTTCCATCCGAAAATTCAATCCACGCCATATACAGTATTAATGTAAAGCTGAACTTAACCGCAGTGCGAGAGGTAGCTTAGACACATGTGCAGTACACTGACCTTGTGTCTTGAGATTCAGACACCTCTGCCAGAAAGTGCAACCTGATCCAAACCCCTACACAAGATGCAGCAACGCTTAGTCAACCCCATCAAGCCTGCTGATTAGACAATGAAGGAGCAGCAGAATATTTATGAGGTAGTGGCCCTGCTCCCTCCTCCTTTCAGCATGTTATCTGTCAGCACATGTGCATTGGCTGTTAGTGTGGGCGCTCTGTGTGCCAATCTGCTGGGCAATCATTATATTCTTTCCCTCCCACTATAATAAGAATGTCACTAGCAGAGTGCTCACATTTCCCTCTCCATTTTAACAAGGTACATTCCACTGGGTGGGTGTCCAGCTTTCACTCTCCACTATAGCAAATAGATTGTCACTACGTGAATGCCCACCTTCCCCTCTCCATTACAGCAAAGTAAATGCCATGGGGTCACTAGAAGGATGTCCACCTTTCCCTCGCCACAATAACAAAGTAAATGCCAGTGAGAGTGTCCACCTTTTCCTCTCTATTATAACAAAGTAAACGCCACCAGAAGAGTGTCCACTTTTCCCTCTCTAATATAACACAGTATATGCCACAGGGAGAGTGTCCAGCTTTCCCTCTCTAATATAACAAAGTAAATGCCATTGTGAAAGTATCCACCTTTCCCTCTCCACTATAGAAAGGTTTAGAAAATGAGCACTTTCTAAAATGATAAAGAGGAACACCTTTTAACACAAAGTATGCAGGCAAAGGACACACCGCTGCCACACCCCCACAAACCACAAATAATTAATATGGTGAAACCCACAAGTGTTTTTACTTTCCAATGACATCATAACATAACAGGTGCAATGATTTAGAGACTGAATAAAAGGTTTAGTGTGGTATAACCCTCACAGGCAGGGCCCTCCTTACCATCTTATCTTGAATTGTATTGTAATGTCTTCTTTATATTGGAAAGCACTGCACAAACTGTTGGCACTATGTAAATCCTGTATAATAATAATAATCATAATAATAATAACAACACTTGGGATGGGTAAATAGCACCTTTTCTTATGAAGCTCTACACATTAAACCAAAAAGAGGGACAATTGAGGAGGAAAAAGGGGCAGACAGATTTGCTTCTAAAAGAGTGACAGCTCCTCCAAATTAGGGACAGTTGGGAGTTGCCACCACTCCAAGCTCGCTCCTATGATGGACTACAATCTCACGTTTAGTTTATTCATTTGTATTGAAGTTAAAGTCTAGCACAGGAGTGAGCTTGGCGCAGTGACTACTTTACAACACACACAGGGACCATGGGGAACAAAAGTAGCCCCCCTCCAGATGGAAGGACAGCATCAGCATAAAATTCAGAGATGATTTCAGGATCTACAGCCGAGTGATACACAAATAAGATACATTGTTGGTAATAATTAGGATACTTGAATGCATTTTTAATCTTTAACTCCTGAGTTTAGTGTCACTTTAAAGCCTTACAAAAAAAGCACAATTACAGTAAATTTTGTCTGCAAGAAAAGTATCTGTTGCCCAAAGCATCTGATCAGATTGCATCTGTCATTCTCTCACCTACACTGGTCTTTTCCGCTGATTTCTATACATCAGCTCCAGTGATCCTTAGCATGCATGGACAGAGCAGTGCTATGAATACTTAACAGCAGCGTGAGAGGTAGCTTAGACACATATGCAGTACACTGACCTGTTTCACTAGAGGGCCTCAAACCGCTGCTGAATATTCCACACATTCCGTGTGACAGTGTTCTTTGAAATGACAAGTAATACGGAGCTCGGGAAGTACAGAGAGAGATATGCAGTAACTGATGGTGGCCAGTCCATAGTAGCCAGATCTCACTGTACCGTAGTCAGATCGGTAAAAAAACGAATGCTAATTGGCTGTTATAGTTTATGGCACTACTATCTGGGGATTAGAAAAAACTACTACTATGCCAATTACTCTGAAATTCAACTTTTATATAAGTTTCACACGTAACTTGTAGCAGCCAGATCCAGTAGGGCTCAATCAAAGTAGGCAAATCAAAGTTTTGTGATACTTCAAAAAATAAGAGTTGCCGATTCATCTCTAGGATCTTTTTTTCCTTCCGTACCTTATTACACACCGATGTCTATTAGAAATCAAAGAACTTTCGAGGCATCATTACCAATATCATTGTATTATAAGCCTATATAAATTTCAGAAATGCTAGACGAAAAAAAAATGTCATCCCTGAATGAATTATTAGCTTGATTTCCAAAGCACACTCACAATCTTCATTCATTTACATACTGACCACTCAAAGAGATTTTCCAACTTCTGACATGTTCAAGCTTACAGGTTAAATCCTGGTTTACTTAAAGCGTATCTAAACCCAAAAACAAAAATGTAATATAATGCAGCTCACCTGTGCTTAAATGTGGTGGCGGCGCCTGCATTAATTTCCTTTTTTGGTATTGGGATTGGTAAGCTGCAATATATTACATTTTTGCTTTTGTGTTTAGACACAGTTTAAAATTCTCTGTGGAAGTGTGTGCTGCCTTGAAGTGACAAATCTGATCATTTACGGGTAATTTTACGGAGACCTTTGCAATTCTTTTGCCTTTGTCCATATTCACTGCAGATTTGTTGTCCATTTGCCACACTTGCCAAAGTATCTTTAAAGTAAGATACTTTGGCACTTGTTATTTATTGCCTGGGACCTGCTAGAAGACTCTGTCCGGCTAATAGGAAACAGTTGATATGTTAAAGAAAACCTGTGATCACTTAGCTTAGGTTTGCTTAACCCTCACCCTTACTCAGCAAATACTTACCTCCCTTTCACTCCCTCAACACTGTTTCTTCAACAGGAGCAGAAAAAATATAAGTATTTCCAGGTATAGAGGAGCATCTGAGATGCTCAACGTGACATTGCTGGACCAATCATTGCTGGCACATGGGAAGTCCATAGACATGTCTCAGCTAAGAGTGAGGAGACTTAGAGGGTTATTCACTAATGAGCCAAACCGAAGGGCTGCTGTACGGGCTATTCACTATAGCCCGTACAGTAGCCGAGTGGCTCATCCAAGCCGAACCTATATACTTCGGCTCGGCAGAGCCATAGTGACAGATGAAGCGTGGAGAAAGGCTGGCCGAAGCCGACCGATCTCCACGCAAATGACAGCTGGGCAAAGCCAGCCGTGATCTCACGGCTCGCTCCGCCCCGTTTTAATGACTGATCAGCATCCCCAAATGACCTTGGGACGCTGATCTGTCATTAAACAATAAAAACTGGACGGAGCCAGCCATGATGTCATGGCCGGCTCCGCCAAGTTGTTATGTATTGCCCGGGACCTGCTAAAAGACTCTGGCAGGTTTCCGGCCAATACCGGCACCTGCAAGCTCCGCCCAATTGTTATTTTCCCTGCATGTGTCAGATTTGACATTATGCGGCAATAGTTTGTCGCGTGTAGTCGGGTCGGCTTGCATCTTTTTTTTAATTTATGCATTTTTTTCCCATATATTTGTATTATTTTTTCTTTATTTTTAATGATCGTAGGAGCATTTTTCCATAAGCAAATACTGAATTCTGATTACAGAAGCACTGTTGCAAAACATATTGCAGTCAGAAAAAGGTGTATATTAATCCTTGTAATGATAGTATTCACATTCTTTTATATTTCACATGCATTTATTTATATTTTTCTCTACATTTGTCAGCCAAGCTGTCCATCATAAGTGACAGACGATACAGTATTTTTCTCAGTAGTGGTACTTTAATGTGATTTGATTTGATTTAATTTCCTGATTTTTTTTTTTTGCATTTAATACCATGGAGAATATAAACCACATCGCTACCCCTCCTCCACCTCCTTTTCTCTTTAGATCTCCTATGAAATAAGGAAACAATACAGAGTCTACTTTGTATATCATCTGAGTAACACAGGAGGATTATCATAAGGGGTTTGAAAGGTCTCAATTCTGGGCATGGCCTTGTAGAAAATAGGTTGCTAGGGCTAAAGAACTATCTCGGTCTGGCAGATAGGTGACTGCATGGAAGTCTCTGATTACCGATGCTCCTGATTACCGAGCCCCAACACAATAACCTTTCCATCACTTTTGACATTTCATAGTCATTATTGACAGTATCTAAGGGGTCTAGACCTGCAAAGGAATGTGTATAGCGTACGAACAGGAGCTAAATTATTTCCTTTATTATAGTTTTTACACTCAACTGATGTAGCGGTTTTTTGCTTTATAATTAAAAGCAATAAAATGATACATTGCATCTTGCATTTTATAGAAAACAATACTCTCAGGAGGAGAAGGGTTGGCAGTGTATTTCAGAATCCTGCTGCACTCCTTACCGGGTATCGCTGTCAGCGTGGGTGCTCAAAGTGACTGCGAATGGCGCAGCCAATACTGAAACTTGTTAAAGCTGTCACCAGCACACCATATTGAAGGGAAGAACACATCTGTTTATTGGGCCACACAGGGTCCCCTTCATCAGGCTTGAAATGACCATTGGCAATGTAGACACCCTTTTCCATGTTCAATGTGATTTAGAAGGGTGATACTGGGGTCCACTAACACTATCATCATTCTTCTAGTAGGCTAGGTTGAGTGGAGGTAGGGACCTCAAAAGACAGAAGAAGAGAGTACATTTTGGGGGGCAAGGGGGGATGGGTTGTCAGTCTGTAGAAATCTGAGCCTAGTGTTCCCTGGGTTTGAGCCCTGGTTTATGCAATTTACAGTAAGGGAGGTTTCACAGCTCAAAATTTTAAAACAAGAGGCCACAATTTTGCGGAGTTTAAAACACAAAGGTATGCTGATTACCCTGGTGCAGTGATCCCCATTTTAAGGTTATGGTGTCATGTACTCAACATTTTAGCCAGTACGTAAAGTACTTACACCATTCTTTAGTCTCTTTAGCCTTGCAAAAATTTGGACAAGGCCACACAGCTTGTAGGGCAAGGGGAGGGTTGTACCTTGCATTTGTAGAAAACAAAACTCTCAGGAGGAGAAGTGTTGGTAATGTAGACACTGCCCTTTTCCATGTTCAATGTGATTTAGAAGGGTGATACTAGGGCCCACTTCTTTTAACACCCTCAACATTCTTCTTGTAGGCTAGGTTAAGTGGTGGTAGGGACAAAAATTTGTACTAGGCCACAGAGCTTGCAGGGCTAGGGGAGGGTTGTGAGCTGATATTTGTACAACCACTTGTACAATTGTAAACACTACAGTAAAATCAGGAGCAATAAGGGTCCGTAAGCTACTGATGGCTGCTGTTCTGTTTTTGGGCACAGGCCCCGAGGTCGATATAAAATCACAGTAGTGATATACAGGCCAGCGGAAGGATCCGCAGCACACAGCTGGGAACCAGGCATCCGACAGTCCCGAAAATGTGCTTAGTCTTGCCTACTCTGCAAGCAAGAATTGATGAGCAGCAGGACAGGTAACTATTAATTCTCTACTCATTTTTTGTTTAATATAGTGATAGTGCCGCTGTATAGTTGCAGAACAAATGTTGAAAACAGCATCTGAAATTAAAGCTTATATAATATTTTAGTGGGTTTCGATCTACTTCAATAGTATATTTTTAACTAGCATTGCCATAATAAAAGTCTATCACATTAAAGATACTGTAATGGTAATTACATGAGTTTTGCCTGAGGTATACGTTTAGAGTTAGATGTTAGCATTATGCTGATATTAAGGGCCAATAAATAATACGTTTTTAGGTATATGAAATTAATTAAAAAGGCAAAAAACCAACATACAGAATTTCCTTGTCGTCCTTCATTACAGCACTGTATTTTATCTAACACAACAGGGGCACTTTAAATTCCTTCTTCATTAGTTACAAAGATGTTACCAAAAGGACTATAAATGATGTAAGTTGGTCTGAAGCACTGTAATTGTTTTTTTCCCCTATATTCTTTCTTGTACTGTTTCATAGTTTAGGCCCCCGCGGGAGAGCTGTGTGTCTGTGTTCTGCAGATCTTGCAGCTTTTTTTTTCAGCACTTTTTTTTTGTGCTCTGATAAAACAGCAAATTCGCTAACTTCCCGCGGAGAGGCCGGGATGCTGGTCCCTCAGAAGGGTCGCTTGTTGGATGTCACGAGGAACAGCTGGAATCTTCAAGTGGCAAAGAATTTCCAGCCGAGATTGCGCCCTTCCAGCGGCCGGCTCATAAATCATGTCACCTAAATGGGTATATTAGCCACCGGTGCTTACATTAATAGCTGTCCTCCTGGATAGGAGCAGTCTAACCTTGTTTTTGCTTTTTCCTCCAGAGCCTTGTGTGCAAAGTCAATGTGGGGATCTCATTAACAGTGTAAATCTGTACAATCACTTGTGAAGTGAATAAGAACCAATTTTAAAAAGGATGGACTGGAATAAAAAGATGAGCCCAAATGCCTATACTATAGTTTTATATATTTAACTTCAAAATGACAAAAATAAAATCATATATGTACTCATTAACATAGTCGCTGATTGGCCATAAATATAGAAACCCAATTAAATAATTTCTGGCCTTAATAACAGCTGTCACATTTCATAGCAGTGACCTCATGACGATCCTGTAGGAGCCATATATTAAAAAGCATTGTAGACATTGGAGCATTGCACAACTGCCCAGCTTTTTTTGGGGAGATGAGGCATACAGATGTGTTCAGATTCATCCCAATGGTATTATACAAAACACTGAGTTGACCACAGCGGTGGTGGAGTTGTAACTAGTTTGTTTGTGACCAGTTAACATTTTTCCAGTCATGTTCCTTGCTCACTGCAAATGCTTTGAGCTTGCATGGTCATCTGTCATATCCCATGCAGCCAAAAGTGCCACTGTGTAATGCGCCTAGTAATGGATATTGATTCCTGTACTGTGGATTGGCAATTTTTCTATTATGGCCTCAACATCTTCCACATTCATTTACCAAACACGGTCTCTTACAATGCAGCTATTTTCATGAAGTCTCTTGCCTTGGTGCATTATATCTACACATTTACAAAAGCTGCTGTTTGAAAACCCAAATGTATGCCGCTACATTTTAGAGAAGCATGCACGCTGTCATTGCTGAGCTTCTTCTGGAAATACAAGTTACTGACTGGGGAACAAGCATGCAAAAAGCAGTCAGAGCAATGTTAGAACTCATTAATTGCATACTTGTTTCATACCCAAAAAGTACTGAAAGCATTGGATCAGCAACAAATACAGAACACAATTTTCTTTTTAGAAGGAGGTGGTCAGCGATGGCAGCCTAAGCCTGTGAATATTCCATCAGTATAGGTTTCCATTCAGTGGCGTAACTAGTGACCTCAGGGCCCCGATGCAAGAATCCATGAAGGCCCCCCCCACCCCCAAGAAGAAACAAATTAGATTTTTTTTTTAAACAAAATTTAGACAAGGAAAAAAAAAACACTCTCCTCTTTCATGTCCCCAGCTCCCGATTATCTCCCCCTTCATGACCCCAGCTTTTCGCTCCCGGACCCCATGTCACCTTCCTTCATACTTCCAGCTCCCTGTCTCCCCCTTCGTGTCCCCAGAAGCTCTATTCGGCACTAGGCAGCAGTTCTGTGTGATGAGGGGGCGGGGATTACACCGCTCCCACTCATTGGCTGCTGCCCGGCTGGATGATGCTTCACGCTGCGCCCGGAACCAGGTGAGGGGAGCAGCGGGAAGCATGTAGGGCCCAGGGCAGGAGGAAGAGGTCCTGGGACTGGTAATCAGCGGTCACCAGGGGCCCCTTCCTCCTGTCCTGGGCCCCCTGCAAGTGGCGGAACTCCAGGTCGCGGTCGCGACCTCTGCGACCCTGGTAGTTCCGCCACTGTTTCCATTGTGTGCTTGAAAATGTCTTAAAATACCTTTTTCTCTTAAGACCGACAAGTCTGCATTCTACCAGATTTCCAGCAGGCTAGTAAATGTTCCAGTGCGCAGGCAAATACAAATAAACCATTCCACTCGAATGTGGCTTTTGACATATTTCGCAAATCAATAATCCTAGCAACCATAAGTCATTATTTTTGCAGTATTCAATGGATCAGATAAACTGGCACCTATTCAAGCAAGTCAGTGAATCAGTTCACCTGCACTGTTGCCTGCTATGATCTGTCAGCAAGTTGGCACATTGTCAGTTTATTCCTCCATCTCTGCTATTGATGCTCTGGCTGTTTAGTTAAACTGATAGGTTTAAGAGTACATCCAGAACATACACAGCTGGTCGATTTCATTTCTCTGGATTGGGTGAAGGAAAGGACATTGGGAGATTGAACCGGGTTGCCTGTTTTCTGAGTGTCTGTTTAACGAAATGAAAGTAATAGTAGAGCCCTCGCAGAAGGCTGGAGCGCTTCCATTAATCCCCGGAAGAGAAAGCGGCTGTTTGCTCCACTGGACATTCCATGTAATGAGACTTCACTGAGGCTTCTCCCAAACCTATCATTTGTGGCTGTGTGAGAGACATGGATATTCTCATTCAGCTCCATTGGGTGATAAGAACAGAACACAAACTTCTTTCTGTACCCTAGTGATACACAGTGCGGAAGGAGAGAGAGAGTGTGTGAGAGAGAGAGAGAGAGACAGACGAAGCTGGCTACCAGCCAGTGTCTTGTCTTGTTCAGAAATGGGATTCGCTGCTATACTGTAAAACCATTAAAATTAGTATTTTTCGGTTTATTCTATAATAGAATAGCTTTCTGATAGGTAAGCAGGCCAGTAAAGTGTATGCCTTGAGGGCCCATCAGCAGCTGTGCATTACCCTGTGGTGTGGCACACATTCTAACAGTAGGTAAAGGCAGGGACAATACAAAATTCATTAATATGTATGTAGGCAGATCATCGTACTGCGCTGCAGTATTCCAATTTCAGTGATCTACAAGGGTCCATAGGATTGAGTTGTAGCTCATGATAACACATGCTTGAGATTCCATCAGTACATGTGAATGGGTCCTTCGTAATCACCAAGCATTCTTAATTCCCCCCATATGTGTGGCTGTCCCTCTATCTGTCTGTATAATAATTGTGTTCTTCTATTCCATTATTACCTTTGTTTCCCACTTTCATAATTCTTTGCTTTATGTCCATCTAACCCACCCACATTTTCTTGTTTTGTTGCCAGCCTTGGGTGTAATGTTGGCACATCAAGCCTCTATGTCTATGGAAAAATACACAGAACAAGTCATGCATAGCACAGAGAAAGAGTGCAAGAATATATACAAGATTTCTGTTTTATTATTTTTGTTTTTTTTTAAATTAAAGTCCAATTGAACTTTCATTTTAAATCAGCTAAATATATGCCAGGTGCATCAAAACAAAAAGAGTTCAAAGTCCTACAGATTTGTTTTCCTTACAAAGCAGCCACAGCCTAAATAGAAATGTCTGTCCTCTGCCAGCATGCTGCAGAGAAGGACCCTTGCTCTATGTGTGGAAGCAGTTGTCTCTCTGCAAAGGTCCGACATGCCCCCTGCTGAGTCAGAACTATAACTTTGCAGTCAGGTAAAGTCCCCTGCCTATTAGAGAGCTTTAGCTCTGACTCAGCAAGACATCAGAGAGACCACTGTGTCCACACAGAGCGCAAAGGTCCCTACCCTCAACAAAATTCATACACCTTTCTGTCACAATTTTTTCACCATGAACTTCCTGCATGCTACACCCCTATGGTAACCCACAACCCCATAAAGAGCGGTTAAGCTAAGTGCAAGGAACATGCATTTCACATACTAAAATAATACAGGTGAAACTCGAATAATTAGAATATCGTGCAAAAGTAATAGCAGTAAGTGCTGCAAAATGGGCCCAAACCAAGTACTGAGTACATATGCATGCTTGTACTTTTCAGAGGTCCGATATTGTTCTATGTACAATCCTTGTTTTATTGATTGCATGTAATAATCTACTTTTTTGAGGTTGTGGATTTGGGGTTCTTGGGGTTTTCATGAGCTGCAAGCCATAATCATCACAATTATGACAAATCACGACTTGAATTATCTTGCTTTGCATGTAATGAGTCTATCTCATATATTAGTTTCACCTTTTGAGTTGCATTAGTGAAATAAATGAACTTTGCACGATATTCTAATTATTCGAGTTTCACCTGTATGTTAAAAGGTGCTGAATGGCATTGGGTTGAACTAGGCTCTGGCTGCTCAAAAAAAAGAAAAGCTTTTACAGGTCGGTCATGGTCCTCAAGCTTGAAATAAAAACTAACCTTTTTCTATCAGATGATATTATAGAAAAGAAACCTGTGACATGAATGAGCAATAATAAGAAACATAATATAGATGGTCACAAAGGCAATGAATGTGGTCGTCCAATAATGGACACTGTTGCCTTGTGCTCCTAATTGCCTTTGACCATGCTATCCTGCAGGGGGCCTGTGAAGTTTTCACTTTGCTCTTTCAGTTGTTCCCAACCAGTTATGACCTAATGACCATTTAGAGATCACAGAACTAAGAATAACTGGATCACAAAAGAGTACAGGAGTATTGTGTTGAGTTCTATGAGTCATTACTTGCAAAATGATGTTTTAAAAGGTAGAAAAAAAAAATAGCACTTCATACACGATACATGCAGTCCTAATTGACAACCCCTGTTGTAAAATAGGGTTACATTTACAGAACAGGCCATGAGGGTACATTGTGCAAATATATCGCATATACTATTAGAATGAGAATGTTATATTTGTTTTTCTCTTTACGCACGCTACTGGAGACTACAGAATGCTCACCGAACCTGCAGCTCGTGTCTTGGTGGAGGTCTGTCAACAACGTCCGATTGCTGTATTTGACTTCTTGACCATCGCTATTAACATCCAGTGTTTGAGCTTTCCAAATGGACCTGCATAGAGAGAATATCATTATAGTGTCATTGTTTCAAATGCATAGGTATCAGTGCACAAGAAATCTTAACTAACAAACTTGTGATCCATATATACTGCATGGAACCTGCTAGGGTGCATAAAGTTTTTAACAATAACAGTGCCATGAAACCTTGGAGTGCCTGCAAGCACTTCATTTAAAATCCCAAATCCTCTTTTGTGTTCCCAGAAAACCCTGCTGCCCACAATTCCACACACACTGTAACTGAGGCCTTCCTAAGCTTAGGGGGGAATTAGGTTTGACCCACCTGCCATTCTATTATGTAATCCAGGAGCCAAATACATGACATTTTTTTTAATTGAAGATACATGGCCTCTTTAGGCCATTCACAACCATTGTGGGCACACCTGATGGGCCTAGTGGTGATTCTGTGACGTATTTATGTATTTGTATTCTATGTTTTTAGCCTATGACGTGCACCACCTTTGCTGCCCATGGAATGATGATGCAGCATTCTTGAAAAAAAAGGGCAGCAGCGGTGGGATTCCCGGCAGAGAAAAAACCTTTGCAGGCTGGATGAGTAATTACGGAAACAAGCTTTTCGTCCTTTCATGTCGTCTTGGATATTAATTAAGCAATTAACTAATGGAGGGTGCAGTGAAAGGTTGAATGTTCAGGCTCCAGAGCACTGGAAGTCTTTTTCTACCCATTACAGTCTCTTGTGACTTCCTGCCACTTTTATTTACCAAATGATGTGAAAACGCAGGACGCAGTAACTTATCAAGCGGTGTTTTTTCCATATGAAACATTACAAAATAATCAGCTAATTGAACTTTAAACTATAGATAAGAATGGGAAAAGCTTAAAGGCCATTTCTATGCAAATATTACAGTATTTTTCTGTTGAACTCGCTTTGTACTGGTAACATATTTTCACTGGAGTCTCCAGTTTTTACTGCCCACCATGGTCCCCGGTCCCGAAAACTGCACCATGACCCAGAAGGTCAAAAACCTCACACAGCCATCCAAGAACACTAAAGCTGCAAACTATGGACCATGGCAAACAATGTTTCCTAACTGCACTGTCTGTCATTTTGCACCTGTCAGTGCTGACTAACCTCCATGTTCTGGAGGTTCTGTAGATCCCCCATCATCAGTGCTTGATATTGTTGGGCAAGAAAGAATTTGTACATCAGAACAAGCTTATCCGGAATGCTCGATCTATTTACTGTAGGAAAGAAAGCCATTTAGGCTCTCAATGGCTTTTTAACAAATTCTTATATGCTGTTTCAGGAGCTTGACAATGGCTTCCATGTACCAGGGTAGCTGCTATGGGAGAAAAAACCCTACCAAAAAACAAATACAACAGGAAACATAGCATGGCAAAACAATTTCCCCACACAGTCTTGAGATCTAGACACCCCAGAAAGGCCAAGTTTGTAGCAGTATAAATATCAAGCACACATTTCATCCTGCCATACCAGGACCACCACCACACTGATGAATCAATACTGTGCTCTGCCCTCCTATGAACATGTTCACTATCAGCACATGGTCATGACAGCAGACCATGACTGGTTCGCTGTCACAGCTTGGGTCCTGCCGAGCAGTGAAACCTGAAATGCTGAGGTCAAGTGTTTTTGTACACTAGCTGCATTTATGTGGCCACAGGCAAAGGTGTTGGATCCGTTGTCCTATACATATGGGCAGTACCAAAGAGAATCATTTTGTTGAAGATGCCATTTTAAATCACAGAGTTCTTTTTTAAGAGAAAATCGGTACATGCCAACATATTCAGTAAAGAGTAAGTTACTCTGCAGATGACATGTTCTTGAATGGAAAAAAAAACCCACTTGGATGTTTACATTTCATCACCAACTTCCTTGTCTATAAAGTAGGATTGGATTGTTTTATGTACACAAGGTGGGAAAGACACTCACCTATTCTACCTCCATAGTCTCTAATGTATGTAGGTATTAGATATTTCCCATGATTTCTTGCAGCCTTGTCCATCAGAATTGTTCATAGTGCTTCTAAATAGGACTACAGCCTCTTGTGTTGTATATAAGTTTCTCCTTGATAGCTGATCTCTCTGCTTCTTGTAGACTTTAATGGAGGTGGAGTTGAGGTGTGAATAATTTCTCCTTGAACTAGCAGGCTAACCATTCATTTTGACTGCAGAAATACTCAGATGGGCAAAGATCCCTGGTGTACATAATCTCAAGAGTCTGCATTTCCCAGGACCCCAGGCTACCATCAACCTTGCATTCAAACACTGTTAGGATAAAAAAAAAAAAAGCCCAGGGTGGGTGCTGTATGCTCTTTAGCTTTTGTGCATTTCCATGGTAAATGTTCAAGTTTGACCTTAGTGTACCTTTAAGACTGTTTTCTCCAGCTGAGTATGCACAATGTATAAGGTAAGAAAATTATTTCTAGCCTCAAAACAGATCGGTATATGTTGACTGGCCCTAGTCTGTAAACTAAAGGAGCGTAAAAAATGAATTTATACATTAGAGGAGAAGGGAAAGGATTGAAACACAAATACATTTTTCTATTACACAGCTGACAGCCTCTTGGGAAAACAATTATCGTCTGGCTTTAGACATGCGCAAATTGACACATAAGCTTTTACCATGTATACTGTTGTGAAGAGCCTAAATTATTTCTTGTGACCCCCATTACCGTCATCGTGGTAATCTATTTTGTTACTCTCCAGCAACTACACAAAACTGTTATACTTTTGTGCAAGAAGGTTGCTACATTAAGGGTCTGTAAAAATTGGACACTTGGCATTGAATTTTCCTGCCTGCAGGATGCCTGCTGAGGCATAAAGTATGTATTGAGCTGACTCTGCATATCTTATTCACCACAATTCCTTCTTCTAGCACCCTCTGCACAGGGATAACACTGATGTATGGGCCAAATGTCATGCACATCTCACAGCCCGATCTCCTCCACCCGCAGCGGCAGCCCAGCCTGACGTCAGTCCTCACACCACCGGCACTTCACATTGCTCCAGCGGTGACACGGACACACTGACACATCCATCTGGTCCTGAGACCCACTTAAAGTAAGTGAACCATTTCCTCTTACTTTCTCCACTGTGCTACCATCAGTTTTTTAGTCCCCCTAGCCTTGCGCCCTCACGTTCGTTTTTGTTTCACTAGTGCAGGCACTCCTCCTGTCTCTTAGGGCTGCAGGCGAGGCAGAGCTACAGCACCCTGTTCTCTTGGCCCAATCCGAGAGCGCTGTTCGTAATATTTGTATGTGCTATATTGCAAGTGTAGCAGCCCTGTCAAAGCTGATGTACCACTAGTCTAAATTTATTGGGCAATCGGAACTCTGGTTGCTATTGTTTCTACATTTCTTGGGTCTTCCCTAAGCTCAGACCATTACTTGCTACTGCCTGTTGCTGGGGATTGTTCTCCAGTAGACAGTGCAAAAAGAAGCAATGCTATGTGTCATGAATATTTATTTCCCCTTAGCCAATCACTATGAGGTTTAGGTCAGTGAAGTTAGCAGGGGAAGGAGATAAATATTCGGGGAGCCCTTCTAGAAGGGTATTTGCCTCCCTGGCTTTGCCTGGAAAGTAGGTCCACTGTGAGGAGCCTTCATCAGTTTCAGAATACATTCCCAGGAAATAGTAAATGGGCCTGTGCTAGGGCCTGGAAGATAGGAAGGTGGATAGAAAAGTGGAGCACCTTTAGAAAGCTTGCATAGTCCCAGTCCTTTGTCAGTCTCAGCTTAAATGGTAACTATTACAGATTCCTGCCCTTGGCTTAATGTTTTTCTACCAGCCTGTGAGAGGGGATGAAGATATTTCAAGGCAGCTCTCTCCCCTGGACACTTAGTCAATATATTTTGCAAGACCAACAATGGAGCGGAAAGCTTTCTGAATGTGCTCCCTGTTTCTATCTACCTTCCAGGTCCTATCTCAGGCTCATTTCCTATTCCCTGGGAATGCATCCTGGAGTTAATGAGGCCTCCCCAGGCAGCAGGCCTGAGAGTCAAAAGGGCTCCTCACAGTGGGCCTCCTCTTTAGGTAAGGCTGGTGAGGCAAAGACCCTTCTACAAGGGCTTCTCAAATATTTACCTCCGTTTCCAGCTAACATCACTGGCCTAAAGCTTCTAATGATTTGCCGGGGGAAATAAATATTAATTACTCATAATATAGTTTTTTCTTGCCTTGCCTACTGGAGGGCACTCCCCATTCTGAGAATGTTAGATGCCTGGTCTAGAAACTCCAATGCTTTCTGAAGCAATGACCAGGAACATGTATGCATATTAGGACATTCTATTACATTCTGGCTTTCTAATCTATATGTGGACCTCAAATCAGTGATTTATAAACTAATAAAGCTAGAGACAGCCAGGTAACTAGCATTCCAAGAA
>NW_017306285.1:147569-302288 GCF_000935625.1 Nanorana parkeri | reverse complement strand
CTTTAATTTTTCCATGTCTTCCAGTTGCTGCAGAACAACAGTTAATAATGCAGCTGCAAAGGATTATCAAAGGGACTACCTAAACGCATGTTCTTTCCATAATAAGAGGCGTGCTTACAAAAAGGAGCTACGGCTAGCAAACTCCGGAGAGGAAACAGATTGCGTGGTTCATGCAAGATGTGCTGGATAATCTTTTACGGCATTAAATATTTAGCATAATCACCATACAGGTAATAGAGAGATTCCTGTAATGTTTAATTAGCCTAAAACACTGCAACGGTCTTCCCCAAATGATTCTTTGTGAAAATAATTTTCCTGTATTAATAGAGGTTCTTTGCCACGTTCCAGGCAGATTTGTAAAATGGGTTAGAGGTTTAAAGAGTAACTTCCAACATCGAACTGGCAGATTTAAGAGAATATTTTTTTTTTTCCTCCTGCACTGCCGTCTCCTAGAAACAGCTCCGTGCATTGTTTTTACACAATAATATATCATTTTAGTTAACAAGCGGAAGAGAGGTTTTAATAAAGCATGAGGATCTATCTAATATGCACCCAGGGCTGCTATGGAAATTGATCATTCACAAAAGCATGTTTTTTAGAGACAAAACATCCATTATGTTTATTAGGAGGAAAAAAACATTCAGATGGCCAGTCTAGCCAAAATGTATGTTAAGGGTGACTGCTGTTTTCTTTATACCAATGGAGTCTACCCCAACTGCGGGACCAGTGTCCCATTTAGGTGGATGTAAGTGCATAGGCACGGGCAGCTTGGTACTAGATTTGCACCGGCAGTGCTGTAGACAGTGGAGGAGGTATGTAGGCACATGCTAGGTTGTGGGTGGTTTTGGCTCAATTTATCATATGTAGAGGGCTAAAGAGTGGGGCAGGATGTTTTTCTTTAGGACCTGTGTCATTGGGCTTTGGTCTTGTGACGATGGCATTAGTTTGATATGAGTTTGAAATGTTTCTGGGATCAGAATTCATTGACAGGTGCAATTGACCTGCAGCTAACCTCCTTGTCAGAAACCACCTGCTACTGTGCATGCGCGGGGCCCAGTTTTCCATACTGCGGGTAAACGTGCACCTGCACGCATGCGTGCGACATGGAACAGTTACGCCAAACAGCACACAGGAAGTGATGCTGCTTCCTGATGGATCTGACTATTTAAAGCCAGCCTACCTAACTCCAAGTTGCTGGATTGTCTTCAGCTTCCCCTTGTTCCTTGTGCTTCTGATTACCTTGCTGACTTTGACCCGAATTATCCTTGAGCTTGTTGATTGTTGCCCGCCCCGACCTCCTGCTTGCTCATTAGACCTGCCTCTGTTTCCTGCCTTTGTACCTTGCAGCCCGACTGGTTTAACCCCTGGCTTGTTTGACCTCCATCTTAGATCCTGCTCTGCACTCCGCTGCCTGGTTTTGACTACAGATCAGCCTGACCCGATCCGTGCCCGAAACACCAGCTTGCACGGTGTGATCCCCACTGGCACCTGTGCCACTCGCTGTCCACTCAGACTCTGTTCCCAACTCCAGAGTCTTTGGGATATGAGGTGCAAGGGAAGCCTCCTCCCTACATTCAGTCTCCACCCAGGCACGTGACAATCCTCCTGACTCGCATTTGACGTGGTCCATGTTATGTAAGTTATGCAAATGTAAAAATACCTTGAGGGCGGTATGTCAGTCTGGAGAAATGGGTATTCCCAGGTAGACTGCAAACCGTCCTTGGTAATCCCAACATGTGATCCTGAGCTTC
Organism: Nanorana parkeri; assembly: GCF_000935625.1. Taxonomy (NCBI): domain Eukaryota; kingdom Metazoa; phylum Chordata; class Amphibia; order Anura; family Dicroglossidae; genus Nanorana; species Nanorana parkeri. The sequence continues at coordinate 300,537 of NW_017306285.1, read as the reverse complement.
CATGCTTGAAATAACTGAATTTCAATTAATGAAATGGGTGGGCAAGGGGCAGTAAGGCTGGAGAGGAAATGGTTAGGTAAGTCTGGACCTCTTCCAGCCAGGAAATGAGGCAGGCTCTCTCTGACTTTCTGCAGCTTTGACTGTACACTATGAGTAGCTGACAGTGTGCAGTGAAATAAGAGTAAGCAATTTCAGTCCAGGAGAGGAGCCGGTACAACTGTGCAAGACTGAAGGTAAGTCTGGAGTTCAGCTTTAATTTCCTATTCTTCTCCTTTAACCCTAGCATTCATTTTGTGTGCTAGCTAATATGGTGTGAGGTCTTGAAACAAAGCACATCGACCAGGGTTGTACTTCAATTGTCTATGTATGGTTTACGGATTTATATCAATGTATAGAAACACAAAGCAGGAATAAGGTCAGTGTGACGATTACAAAAAAAAGATAGGTGAGGGGTTTATAGATCATCTTCAGCATAAATCATATCCAAGGATAAGGGAAATTCCCAACTGCCTCAGATAACATTACCTTTGGCTCCTGTTTGTTAATGTGTCTAGCTTGGTATAAGCCGGCATTGTTATTAAAATAAAACAATAACTGAGAAAGACCACAGATATATTTTTTCAAGGATCCCAAGAGAACTCTGAAAACAGGGTCAATTCTAATCATACTGTAGGTCAACACAACTCCCTCTAATACTCCACATTACATCTGACTCCATTTTGTTTTTATTTTATTAATGGTTGCTGTTCTCTTTGTTTCCTTTGCCAGGTTCAGAAAACAACTGTTTAGATTTAAAAGAAGGTGATTGCACTACAGAGAATCATAGGACAAAAGGATGCAGTCCCCGTGAAGAACTGCGAAAAGTCTGCTGAAACCAGCTACAGTAGCTTATAGGACATTCAGATTAAAAGGCAATTTTAGAATTAAATACAGCTGCAATGTTTCCTGGATAGAATGATCAGTTAACCTATTAATGTTACTTGTTGCCTGGAATTGTTTTTTTTTTCCTGCATGATCTAATGGTCCAAGAATGTTTCAAGTGCACAAAGGTATATGTAGAGTCAGTGATGAGTTAACTGGGTTATGAAGTTCAAGAAAACCTAAAAAGAGGAGACAATTATATGAATCCATGTTCACCTGGCTACACATAAGGAAAACAGAAGAGAAATAAGTTTGTCCAGTGAAGCTGAACGTGGCCCGGTTTTCCTAGCAGCAGTGTGTGAATGTTCTGCCCCTGGGGAGTGTCAATCATTTCACTGCAAGTGGCTGACATGTCTTTGCTGACTGATCTGATAACCTGAGGGAAATAGTTCTAATGCAGAGTAAGATCGAATGCCACATCTGCCGGTATACAACACGGGACTGACCAATACTGCTACTGGCTCAGGATTAAGGACAATTAAGAGCCCAGGGACAAGCATTGTCCACCAGGAAAAGGCTGTTAAATATGGTTTACATGCGCAGGGATGATGGAAAACTCAGTGTTGCCTGATGTGAATAGAACACCTTCAGGACTAAAAATGGCATGCTCCTGTGAGATAGAACAGAGATTGCAATGTACTTGTAAAGTAATATGTTGCTAATAATATTATTATTATTTATTTCTCTTTCCTTCCTCTAGTCCCCTTTTCCTTTCCTTTCCCTTTCTTCCCTTCATCTTTTAGTAATGTCCTTTTTGTTCTTTTCCTCCTTCCTATCTTCTTTCCCATTGATCCTTTCTTCTCCTTCCTTCCTATACTCCTTTCTTTCTCTTTTCTTCACTCCTTCGTTCCTCTAGTCCAGGGGTGTCAAACTCAATTTAATCGAGGGCCGCATCAACATTATGATTGCCCTCAAAGGTATCTGTAAGACTATATAAATGTATCTAATCTTTATCATAATTGCCTCTGCATTCGATTATCTCTGGTTTTAGTAATAACTTAATACCTAGATCTGAAAGTAGAAGTCTAGGAAATGGCCTAGTGGGCCAGATTCGGCCCCTGGGCCTTCAGTTTTGACACATGTGCTCTAGTCCTTTCCTTCTTTCTTCTCTATTCTCCTTTTTCATTCCTCTAGTAATTTCCTTCTCCTTCGTCCCCCTCCTTCCCTGTGTTTCTTCCTATTGCCCTTTCTTCTCCTTTTATCACTTCTTCCTTCAGTCCCTTCATTCTCCTTCCTCTCTCTTGTCCCTTCCTTTTCCTTTCTATCTCCGGTCCCTTCAGTCTTCTTCCTCTCACTAGTCCCTTCTTTTTTCTTCCTTTCATTCTTTTTTTTATAAAAACTTTCTTCTTTTTTTCCCCTTCCTTCCTACAGTCCCTTCCTTCTACTTTCTTTAATTATTCCTTTCTCTAGACCTTCCCTTTTCCTTACTGTCTTTCTTCCTCCCTTCTTTCCATCCATATTCTTGCCTTTCATACTTTTATTTCATTATTTAACTTTCACTCTGCAAATTAATCCATCGTTTAGTACAGTTTTATTAAAAATTGCCCATAGGTAAATAAATTCAACCCAACTTCAGCTTGGATGCAATGGGCAATATCTCTCTTTTGTCATCAGTCCTACAATGCTACCTGTATGAAAACTCAAGCTTACTTCCAGGCAGACAAAATGGCTGACTCATCTGAATGCAGCTAAAAAGATTACTTTGCTTCACCTTTATGATAATACTTTAGGTATTTACATCTATCCGGGTTAAGCCATAGAGTCTTGGAGTCTGTTCATACAGCTTACTCACACAGGCCCACAATGGTTGCTTATGCTCACATTATTGTCAATCATCAGCCATTTAAACTGTTAGATGTTATGGTGGAAGGTGGCTCCTGAAGGATGCGTCAAGGATTCTATAGCACGTTTGATAATTACTTTGTTTTTCATGACATTCCAGTTGCAAAGTGGCAATAATTCTGTTTATCTAAAATGGAAACCACTTCTAAAGAAAACAGCTCACCGTTCATTGTCTCGTGGTTTGCTTCCTGCTCTCGAAACAGGGTGTCCCTTTGTCTTTACCTTTCGTCTACCATAAGTGCACAGTGAGTAGTGCCGCATTTTATCTATTTTTCTTGCTATTAATGGATGCTAATGGACTCATTGCTTTCAAATGGTCATGAACAGGTAAACACAACATACAAAGAGAGACGACAAGCTGCACAGATTCTGAATTGTTTAAAGCCGTTGTCTTCGAAACACATTTTTTTCTCCCTCTTGTAATAAAGGATTCAGACCAGGCTTTCAATGTGAGCAGAAAAAGGGTTTTGATTTGTTTTTAAAAAAAAAAGAGACTTGGGTACGATCAACCGCTTCAAATCGGGGCAATACTTTTCTTTTGTTGTCGGCGCAGGTAAAGGCATCCTTCAGATCTAAGCTTTGTTTGGAGTTCCAGGTTATGTGGATTTTTTTTTCTTTTCTTTTTATACTTCTTGCTTTGCACAGAACAATATATGTCATAAGATCTTTGTGAAGCTGCTGTTTATATTTCCCTGTGTCACATAACTATGCATGAGCTATGCATGCAGATGCCAAACCACCACTATAAGGCCTCATTCACACTGGCAATTGCATATAGGCATTTATAGGAAATTTGTAAATGTGTATAAATGCACAAAAAGGTTTTTAAGTTCTCATCCTTATTAAGCTGCATGAATGTGTAAGTACATTACAACAAACAAATTAACCTCTGTGGCATGCTACTATTTAACATTTACTAAAGTGCATGTCCAGCCATTTTTCCACACATCTCTTGGGTGTCACAGGCTCACTAAGCATCCTTGGTTTATTCCCTGGTGCCTCCAGTGCACACACAACCACCTGGCTCCACTCTGGCTTCTAAGTAGAGTCCGCCTGACTCCTGGACACAACCTGTCCCTCTTCCCAGCAGGAGACCAGAACATTTGCCAGCACCCTTCCCATAAGTGCTGTGCACAGGTGTGCAATTAGGTGCTGGCCACTACTAAACAATGGACCCAAGAATGGAGATTTCATCCCTCCCAATTGTCTTAGAAATCTCCCAGTTCCAGGATCCTAAGTTAAATCCAGAAAACCTGGAGAGAACTGCAAAGCTAGTTCTTTACCAGCAAAAGATTGTATTCCCTGGAACTGCTGAGCCCCTCAGGCTGAGAGTTCCCGGTGACTACAACACCCAGTTCTACTGTGGGATTGCCACATAATACCACAATACATAGTTTTGGATAGAGTGGTGAAGAAATAAACCTGTCTGACTTCACTGCTATCTGGAGCTCAGTTAGAGAGCTATTGCCCTCACTTACTGTGCCACTGGCAAAGGCTTCATCAGACAGAAAGTGAGAGAAGATCTTAAAAAAAAACAAAACGTGGAACTGTGCAAAAAAAAGCGCTAGACCTGTGTGGTTATGCTTTTGGTGTTTCTCATCCAACAGTAGTTAATTAATGTGAATATGGGTGATCTGGCTAATGGGTAGGCAGCTTTTGCATTTAAAAGGATCTCCACAGTATGCTTGGCTTGACAGTGAACGCAGTAGTAGTAGGAATTGAAGCACACCATATGAAATAGTCAGCGTGACATTCAAGTATTGTAGCCAACATATTTTGGGGTTCAGAACATACTTCGTTTATCAGGGTTTATTAAGAGAAATGTGTGTGGACTATAATCCCCAAAGCTTGAAAGTTGTATTGTGATGGGAGTACTTCAGGCTGGTTAGCCGGATGGTTTGGCAGCCACCAACAATAGCTTTTTATTGCTGTCTGTGATGGTGGAGATTTTCTTTTAATTTCAGTCTGGTGAAACCTTTTTCGCCATGACAGTAAGTGACAGGGAAGCTCTCTAATGGAGCCTGGGAAAGCAGTAAAAGCAGACACAGGTTCTAATACTTAGCCATTCTTTCCAGGTTAAATGTTCTGTAGTTTGGAATACAATGTGGAATGGTTTTGATTGCGGTCTGTTGGGAAGATTTTCCTCTCAATTTCTCTGTCACCGGCACTCAGAGTGCTAGGATTAACTTCCTCATTCTGCACCAGCCAATCAAGATGGCCAAACACCCTGAACCTGGAAGAAGATGTTAGAACTGGTGAGGGAGCATGTGGGTGTCACACCTCTGGAGCAGGGGTAAGTATAGGTTAAGTTTAGTTCCACTTTAATGTGAATAAAAGCCTGCAGGGGCTAACCGTACTGCAGGGGCTAACATAACCATCCTTCCACTATGCAGGAGTGTCTTCTCGCAAGATTTAGGGCACTCAGCATTCTCCTGGATCTCACACGAAGGGTAGTGATATCACCCTTATCTAGAAGCCATAGGCTGAAGACAGGGATAAGGCAAGAATATTTGTTTTCCCCCCACAGCTTTATATTTCTGTGTGTGTGTGTGTGAGAGATTAAAGCAGCTCTGTCAATTAAAACAATATCATAAAAGTTCCCTGCAATAGAAACCTCTGAGGCCAGCACCTAAAATTGGTTGAGAAAAGATTTAACCACAAGGAGCGTAGGGGCTTCTTCTCAGTTAGAGCGGTTAGGGTCTGGAACTCACTGCCACAAGCAGTGGTATCAGCTGAGAGTTTTGAATCATTAAAAAAGCATTTGGACAATTTCCTCAGAGACCGTAACATACAGGGGTACAGGTACCCGTAAAAAAACAAGATCACACAGGGATTCATACACACGCATACACATGCAGAATCCCATACATACACGCAATACGTTGAACTTGATGGACCTGTGTCTTTATTCAACCTCAAATACTAGAACTATGTAACTATGAATTATTACCCATCTGCGGTTTTCAAATACTACAGCCTCCAGTAGAGCTGTCAGGATTCATCCCTTGAGAGAGTGTTGGAAGCCTGAGTGCCCAGCCATGTGATGTGGTTCTATCAGTCAGCAATACCTTCCTACAGGCCATAGTGGTGTAGAAGTTGAAGGGAGGAACCATGACATCCTACCAGAGATTCTATACACCCAGAAATGTGTTGGATGCAAAGATTCAGCTGGTGGCTACAATGAAGACAGCAGAGATTGGACTCACCACCCATCAAAGAAGCAAGTGTTCAGCGGCAGTGGTGGACATAGACAGCAAAAGGTCCACTGGCATGCACACCAATGACATCTTGTGTAAATGGTCCCCTAAATCCTAAAGTTGAACAGTCTGCATGAATGGTGTATCCACTTGGGTTCAGAGGCTTTTATTGCACAGAGCTTTTATCAGAAGCGTCAGAGATACTTTAAAACCACATATGGTGGTTAGTAGAAGAACCTAGGAGAAGAGCTTTCCACTACAAAAGATAAGGATATCTATGTCTTGAATGCAAACTTACCTTGTCCCTTCACTGCCAGTATCAACTTGTTTAGAAAAGTTATAGTGTACCTTAAAGATGGTAAAGTGAGAGAAGGCATGAAATTGGTCACCCAGGGCTACTTGCATGCACCTTTAGTTCTTGCAGAGCACTCTAGATGCTCAGATACCCATTAATCTCAATATACAAACCTCAGCTTGCAGGTCCACATTTTTCCACTTCGGAAAAAAACTAAAAACATGTGCAGGCAAATTAAAGTGCCTGCATTTCAAGCTTGCCGTCGCTTCACCATCATTACATTCATAAAGGTTTACTTAACCAGTTTGTATTTATTCTCTTTCTCATTCTCCGGCACATCTTCATTTCGAGAGATTTCACATTGCCCCCCGCCCCTTCAAACATTAAATGTATTAAATAGAAGAAAAGTGGAGACATGCGAGTTTTGTCGACTTTTTCCCACAGTTACAGTGAACTCAGCTAATACACTGACAAGAACAGAATGACCGACAAATATTTCATTTAGTTGCAAGTACTTTTTTCTCTGTTACTTTTTTTCTTGTGTGTGTGTGTGTGTGTGTGCACAATGTGTTCCCACAGTCTAAATAACCCTGAAGATAATACATTTACTGAAAATCCAAATTAAATATACTGCAGACATTTGAGATAAGTAGAAGGTTAATTTTGAAGAACATGGCACACTTTGCCTGCAGACAAGTCCTGGGAAATCGGGGTGAAATATTTCTGAGAATCTGAAAGAAGTAATTTAAAAAGTTAACTTTCACTGAAGTTGGAAACTTTAACTATTCTAGTTTTTTTCTTTCATCAAAAAGCTCACAATGCCTCCTGCGCTTAGAATGGCGTTTTATAGCTAATGGAGATTTCAGTGGCCAGGTCTTCAGACCTAACTTGATTGCATTGTTTAAGTCTTACTCCTTCAGCTGCATTTCATGCAATTGACAATACATTGTGATTAAAACAGAAAAGAGTAACACTGTCCATTGCTGACTCAAGTGTAGAGATCTGACCACCAGATCATGGAAATAATCTCCACATACAGATAGAACCTAAAGATTTCCCTTATTGCCTATAGGGCCCTGTAGCCTTGACTTAAGTAAACCTCAGTAGACCCATAGCTACATATGAAATGAGGATGTACTATACAAATATAATTTTCTCAGAAAGGTGTGTCCACCATCTTCTGAATAAAAGTTGTTGGCTTTGGACCCCAAATGGGATCATATCCTAAGAATGGCCATGTGACAGGAGTCACCTTTTCTATCGTGGTCAAGAAAGGCATTGATTCTGGTTCCTGGCTACTACACTGTACTGTGATAACCAAGTTTTTGGGACCTCAATTTAATAAATATTACATCTCTTTTGCCAAGTTTTATTGGGAGCCATATCTATCTGTGGTCTTAGATCAGAGACAAGCTAACACGTTTGAACATAATGTAATACATTCTGCAGTGAAAGTAATGTATGGAAAATAAATTTTAACCATGCTTGAACACCTCTGTGAGCCACGGAGCAGAATTTAGACACATCAGACTGTAATTTAAGGCCATCCAAGACTTATATGTTTGCTGATGATTAACTCTGGCGTTCTCTTTTATACAATGTGTTCTTATATTTTATGGAGACTTCCAAAGCAATAAGTCTTTCCACCCAACTTCATGCACACATTGTTTTTAAGTTTTAATCCATTTGCTAAATGTATTGGAATAAATTGCTAGGGACAATCAGATCTTAAAACTGGACGTATACTGATCATATCCAGGCAGAATAATCTACCTTATCTGACTACAGTTTAATATTGGGGAACCTAGTCTTCACCAGTTTTGGGAATAAACTTGCATGGTCAAAGCTGCATTGAAAGAATAATTTGGATACTCAACAAGTCAATAGAAAAGTTGAATGATAACTGTTGAATATGCAATGGTGTAATGTATCATCCCGCATAATTTACATTATGCCTGGATGATATCTAAGTACATAATCAGCAAGGGAAATTAGGGTAGCCCATGTTTGCATTAAGTTTAGGTTAAAAAAAAGCCTCACTAGTCAGTGTGTTAATCTGGGTATTTTTATTTTCTGTCTGTGAATCATTTCCCCTTTGCAGCTTTCCCATCACTTGCTAAAAATGCAAAATTCTGTGCAATGGGTAGCTCTGGGTTCTGGGTTTTAATGTGGCCAAAGGCATTATTTGCATTGATTCAATAAAAGATAAACATGCATTCTTTCAAGTTACACCATATAAAGCAGCACACTTAAAATGGTGTACACAACCACATAAAACATAAGCAGCGCCATGAATAGTCTTTTAATAGATCTATAAACACCACAGAGAAGTTTAAAGCCAATTGAATCTTCATTAAATATTTATTACAGCCTTCCCATTGCACCATATAGTAATCTGCAACTATACAGAATATTGAAATTAGCAGTTTACCAGACAGTAAGACCTCAAAATCCCAAGTGGTCAAACTGAGGTTGTGTCAAATCAATGCCGGTATGACACTGGCCGAAATGTGTTTGGTGGAGCCAGCAGGAGTGACGTTAGAGGCTGTACTGTGAGATTGATCTTCTGAATCCTTTATGTATGTTTTTACTAATTGTTTAAAAAAGAAACTTTAATATGGGTTATACTATTAGAGATTTCTTCTATACTTTTACATTTGCTCTGTTTATGGAGAAGCTGGTTTGAAGCCATATAATTTTCTTTGATGGGATATGGTTTGGGGGAGTGTATCGTGTGGGGAGCCGGTCTGATTAAGCTGATGGATTGATTTGTCGCAAGATCAGTTTGTCCTCTTAGGATTTAGACTTACTGCCTGGTAAGCTGCTCATTTCAATATTCAGTGGAGGCGTTGCTAACTATATGGTACAGTGGTAAGGATGTATAGAAGACTCTTGACTTTGAACTTTACTATGGTGTTCATAGATCTATTGAGAGAATATTCATACATTTTATATTATTTGAATAGAAAATGTACATATGGGTCTCTTCACACCCTATTCTTTCCTTCCATAATCTGAAAAACAAAAAATACTGGTAGGGTCATTGGTATCTGATCAAATTCGGCCTAATTTTGTGTTGTCGGGATGTTAAGACAGTAAGCCTCTATGGGCATGGGCCAATGTGAATGACCCTACGTTCTCTTTAAAATCACTGTGTAATATACTGAAGCTATAAAACACAGGAAACAAATAATGTCCTACTACTTGGTTTCACATGCCAGTTTGTTGAGCGGGTCTGCCAGAGCGCTTAGAAACTAGTTTCCAATGACTCACACCATGACAGATGTTGTCTCTGAGCACTTCACAGTCCATCTTTTCTCTGTACAGATGCAACTGGAGATATCATAAATCAATCAGCACTCCCAACCTTCAGCCAGCAGCTGTACTCCGGAGACCCAGCTATTGACAAGAATCAGGAGCTCTTAACGTCTTCCTGAAGTGATGCCAGTTTGTGTCTAGTGAGGGCCAATGGCTTAGCTGAGATTTTCCCAATCCCAGCAACAGACATGCTGTTTTGTGAGCATGGCGCCCCCCTTCTTTCCTCAGGACACACTACAGCTTCAGTATGCACAATGATATCATTAACAGATGCCATCTGAACCGCAGGCATCAATCATTCGAACTGGCAGTTTAATAAACAGCTGTTTTTTTTAATGATTTCAGCATTGCCGGCAACTTTACACGCTGAGCAATTAAACTGCCAAGTATCAAAAATAACCCTGAACAGATCAATCCTGAATCTGCTGCACTAAGCTGAAAATGGTGCAAGGAAAGAGGCGATTTTACATGCTCTATGCCCATTATTATCTGTGTACCAGCATGTGCCCAGTACGTGCTCTCTATTATTAAACAAGGGCCTCTGGTTCTATATCTGCTGACATGCAACTGCAAAGTTAGAATACAAACATTATAAATATAAGAGAGAGGGAAATAGAAAGAAAAATGGAGTAAGAGGGGGGGGGGGAAGACAGACAAATTCATACCTTTACCTACCTGGCCCAAAAAAGGTTGAAGTCCAATCCAAGTTTCACATTTTAAAAAAATATAAGTAGCTCAGCATTTGCAAAAATAAAAAAAAATCCATCCTTTGATGCAACACTCACATTCACCCCAGCACTGTCCCTCAAATTCATCTGCACAAAAGGAAAAAAACTCTTCCTGCAAAAAAATTTGACCATGTCCCTCGTAGTCGGGCACCAGTAGAAGGTGCACCTGCCTGTGATCATTATTCCGTTTCAGGATGTCATGGCTAAAGCAGGCAGCAAGAACAAACTTTGCTTCCAAGACTGACCGTCTGTTATGGTGATGCAATGGTGAGGTCGGGCATGGACATGACCTCTACCGACTCCAACGACCCTAAAGCAGAGCAAGCACAGACAACAGGTCCTTCTAGTTGTCCATTAGAAGAATTCAGCTAATGTGCATATCAGTAACTCTTCCATTTTTAAAAGCTAAGAAAGATTAAAAAAAAGAGTGAAATAGAGAACAGGTCAAGGCAATTGAAATGTTTGTTTTGGTCAAGACCTTTCTTTAATAAATGAATCTCTGACTACAGGGAGGATTGTGTCCGTTCGGGTGATGTTAGTAAACGTTTTTGCTGTTGGGACCTTCCAGAACCATGCAGCTTAGATCTTCTGACCCTATGAACATTCTGTATCAGGATTGTTTTGCTTTTCTTCAACCAGGGTTGTAGCGGTTGCAGCTGGGATCTAGCTTTGGCGCGCCACCACTGTCCTGAAATTTTTAGTCTGTATTGTTTTAGAAAACAATCACATGACAATAAATAAAAATTTATCAGTACTTGTATCTGGGAGTACTTGGACAAGTATCAGTACTTGTAAAAATGGTATCGGTGCATCCCTTTGTATATATTTATTAAAAAAACAATTTATACATAAAAAAAACGGAATGCCCAAATCCCAGCTCCATATGTTTTAAAAATAACAGCTGCCTCCTAACTTTTGAGTTTTTCTCTAGTCTAGTCTTGGAGCTGGAAAAGTATCTGTACTTGTACCGAGTACGGTACTTAGTATCTGAACATCCCTAGTTCTATTTAAAAACAACTCAGAAAGCAATTTGCCCTACGAATCTCTGCGCACGTTCCATATGAGAATAGAGGCAAAAACAAACATACTTGGTATATTTCCTTTTCAAGTCGAATGTAAAATTCGGAATATACCACATTATGGCCACTTAGTTGAGGAGCACAGGAAATAAGTATGAGTGCCAAGTGCCAAAATGTACTGTATAACCGAAACATATGATGTATGACTGGAATATCCGAAAACATACTTAGGAATGTTTGTTTTTGCCTCTATTCACATTCACAGAGATTGGCTGGGTAAATGGCTCTGTGAATTGTTTATAAATAGACCTCATACTGTCAATTATGTTTTTTTTATACACTTTACCTTTTCTTTTGGCCTTTTCATGTGTTGAAGTTCCTGTGGTAAGTCCGTTTATTGCTGAGGTAGTGTTTTATTCACTATCTGTGAACCTGATGAAGGTGGGGAATGCCTGAAACTTTTGTTCAGTCTATTTACCTAAGTCTATCCTTGTTTGCAATAGACAAGAAAATAACCCATTGTGTAGATTTGCCATAGGATTGTGCAATATCCATTCCTTGGATACTATACATAAATATTTTAGAATGTTTGGATATTAAAGCACACCTTCTGTCAGCAAGTCGAGCACTGAAAAAAAAAGATGAGTCGAACGAATCTTGCAAATATTGATTCGCTTCTATTTGATTTTGTGATATTAAAAACTTTAATTTTTTTGGAAGACCCAACTACAGTCTCTCCTTTCCCCTCCCTGGACTCATCAGGTTTATTACAACAATATAGATGCTCTTTAAATGATCTCCTAATTACAGAATTTATCTCATTGCTTTGTCTTATTTCTAGTGTTAGATATTTGAACATAATGGTGTTCTTGGAACAATCAATTCAACTTTCTACTACGACCCCACAGCAACCTTTTACCCTTCGACTCCCTAAGGAAGCAAAAGAGTTGTGATTACATGGTAACACGATTTCACGGCAACTCCGAGGTATTCTGGGTTTTGGCTCTGAAGCCTATTATAGTTTAACTTCAAAAGAGTACGAGCAAACCTTGCTATGGGCAAGAACAGGAAGATAAGTCCCTCGTATGAAACATTCAGGCGGATAAACAAAGGAGAACTTTAAGTTCTGGAATTCTTCAATAACAAGGAATTGATGTATGGGGTGATCCACAGAACTGTGGGGAGTCTTACATTATTCATGTGTTTGCGAGTAACTTTATTCACACGCTCTTTGCCTAACAGCAGCACTAGAAGTGATGACTTCTCATAAGAAATAGCGGTGTTCCGTATGCCCGAAGCTTGTGTCTGTACGGGTCATGTGTCAAAGCATACTCCAGTAATCTAACATATAAGGTGGTCATAATTAAGCCGTTTCCAAGCAGCTATGCTCTGAACAGAAGGACCACCGAGAAAACTGGTGCATTGCTGACAAGGAAAAAATATAATTTCCAGATAAAGGGCAACTTTAGTCAAACTGTACCAATTGTAGAAAAACATAATTGCAAGTGTCTTGTATAGACTGGTGTACGACCCAGGTCTGTGGGCTCAATGGGGGTGCTTGAAGAGGAACTTCAACCACCAATTTAATGTCTCCCAACCCTACTTTTAAGGGGTGCCAACTGTCAAGGTTGCCATTGTGCTCATTTCAGCTTTCAACCGAACTTTTAATCCCTCAATTGGCTGGTGTCATAGCTGATCACATGTGCCTCTGGCAACTGCAATCCAAATAGAGGCTAAGATGGCATCTTCCTTGGCTGTAAGGGATAGGAGGTTGTAGTTCCACTTTAATATGCAGCTTCTGTTCCACAACCAAGCTATGTCTCAGAATGTGCAACCCTCAGTTGATCCTGTTTCTAGAGCTGAAAGCACATTATGGGCACACTGAGTTTGAGGGCACCTTGGGTACTCAGGAAGGCTACGGATTAATGACCTTTATCTCTCGATTTTGCATCATTTTCCCTTGATGAAGAAGAAAACCAGGTCGATAATTAAAAGACCATATGTGGAGTTTTACTGTGTATGCTTTTATACCTTGCGGATTATGCAAATGCTGTAAATTGATATCAATTCTTCCTTGCCTGGTGGTTTGCGCCATTTGTGTTTGCTGCTGTGCAGCCATCACTGAACCCTAACAAGAGAAGGCGAGGGGCTTGTGAATGCAAATTTTGTGTCAACGTAGAGAGACCTGGAAGGAGGATGGTATGTTTGGCTCTTTGGTAAGTAGCTTGCTGGGGGGGCAGCAAAATAAATCCGGATTCCCTTTTGTGTCAGAAGAAGAAAGATCTTTTGACTGTTTCTAACTTGCATGCAGATTGTTGTGGTAAGACTACAGTTTTACATCTTCTTATGCCAGATTAAAGCAGAGCTGACTTCTCAAAGAGAAGAAACAATCACTCCTTGTCCAATCAGAAAATCGTGGGTGTGTGTCAATATAGCTTGGTCAAGACACATCGTGGGTGTGTCTTAATCAAGCTATATTGCTGCTTCAGTGGAGGTTGTGGATCTAGTTATCTTGTTTGGGAGGGGTGCCTAAATGATAAGGCAATAAACATTTTTTTTATATCTATCTATATATAGATCTATATATCTATATATATATAGATATATATCTCTATATATCTATAGATATATAGATTTATAGCTGACTGACATTTAGGTGCATATATAAAGCACTGAATCTGACATTCCCTGCGGGTGAATCTTCCAGGTGCATGCCTGCCTTGTAAATGACACCGATTGATTCACCACCAGAGATTTTTTTTATCAAATATTTTTTTTTCACCCTTGTTAAATCTCAGTGCTATTGATTTCCTGCAGCTTCTTTCAAGTCACATCATGTCTACATGCACTCCTTTGAGCTATTTCTCAGGGTGAGTTCCAATAGGGTTGTTGACAATAATGGGACATGGCTGTGCAATGTGTGTTGCAACTTGTAGTCTCCATCAAAAGCCTAAGTGACAGGGTTACAATGCAGGAACACAGTTGGGGGACAGGGACAGAATGTTGTCACCTTATAACAGAAGTGCCTGAATAAGGACAATGTTTTAAAATCTATATAATTTGTAGTAATATATGTACATGGGAGCAGCCATATTTGCCTATTACAAATACAAGTAGCACGTCCTGCTTGGTTGCGTTGGAAATTGACCGTGACTAGATTGCTTTTAGTTGTTCCAAGAATGGCAACCGATATTGGATGAAGATAACCAAATCACTTGCCAGCACATTTTCCTCCTGGGATGTATTTGCCACTAAAGATATATATATATATTTTTTTTTGGTGCTACAAAAAAAGCAGTGCCTTTATCTGTCTCGTTACCAGATGGACGAAGTCGAATAAAGGCGCCTCGGCAGGATCTAGAGATCACATAAGGAAGCTACTGACTAACACCATGGTGTGGGTGTCAGCAAAAGTGTTGCTCTCTGCATCCTAAGATGAAAAAGATTTCAAAGGGAAACCTTTCTTTCCCTCCGACTGGCGGCTTTGAATTGGACTGTAAGAGAGAAGAAAAAAAAATGGTGAACTGTGAATTGAGCCGGCTCTGGAAGAGAACAAATTAATGAGCGCAGCCAGTTCTTACTCAGAAGACACGGGTCTGAACTGTGCTTCTGTGACAGAATGTTTTTGCTTGACTATCAGCCATTAAGATGGACTGCGTTTAAAGGCCAGGTCTAGGAGAAAGTCACAAGATGCGGACAAGCCAAGAATGTAAGGTACGGGGGAGCAATAAAATAACCTGGCCTCTATATTCTACTTTGCCCTATTGTACTATTCAGCCAGTTAGGTAAAAGGGCTATAGAGAGGGGGGAAAAAAGAAGCTCACAGGAGATTGTAAGGTTACATTAGTGACCAGCCACACATTTACATGTGATAATCATGTATCAGACAGCCTTGCTGCTTGCACTAATAAGGTGGAAATGCGTAATAATAACATTGACACGAAGGGCTCTTCAGAAAGTAGGAAAATATCTTCAGAATTGTGCTTTTCTTTTCTATAAAGAACAGATACATTTTAAGGTATATCTAAAGTCAAATCTTTTTCTCTTTCATTTCTGATAGAATAGTTAATGGCAAAACTCCTATCTGTTTTTGTTTTCCCCCCCCTCTGTGTTCTATTGGGGGACATCCCTTCACTTACTTCACTGTAGAAACAATAAGTAAGAAGAAATATTTCCAAAGTGAGGAAAATGCCTTTTCCATCTTGTTCACACGGGCGGCAGGTTAACACACACCTCTGAAAATTGATCCACGGTGGGTTGCTTTCCAGACACGGTCTACAGAGGCCCATTTGTTTACATTTCATTAGGGGACCAAGAGCGGTCACGGAATGTAAACAAATGGGTGGAACAAGTCCCGTGACGTCACGACTCACTCCGCCCCTCTGTTGACATTAGGGATTAGTCATATATATATGGGATGCTGAACAATGGGAAGGCTGGGTGAAGTAAAGCAGGTAGAAGGCACAAGAGTCTCATTGACATAATGCCCTAGATAGCAACTTTCATTGTCTTGGCTACTTTCACACCAGCAAATGGCGCTGAAGGTACGACTGCCAGTGTGCGCTGACAGTTCACAGTGTTATTGTGTCTATCCCAGTACACCAGAGTCTCTTTTTGACATAATGCCCTAGATAGCATTGGCTGTCCAGCACATTCTACCCCCTGTCCTGTTAGCAGCCATCTTTCATTGTCTTGGCTACTTTCACACCAGCAAACGGTGGTGAAGGTACGATTGCCAGTATGTACTGACAGTTAACTGTTAACGTGTCTATCCCGGCACATCACACTGTGTACTTTCTTTTTGTTTCCTTAGAACTTTATTAAAATGTCATGAGTTCTATCGGCCACAGCACGGAGCAATGTGGTTGTACTGTGTCGCACCATGCTGGGCTGAAAAAAGTACTGCATGAACAAAGCGGCAGTGTGAACTAAGACAATTTAAAACAAGGCAAACTGCCTGGTCTGTGCATTGGTGCTGCAATGTAAAAGGTGGTCATCGCAGCACCCATGCATCTGGTGTGAACGGGCCCTAAAACAGGTGAATTATACTCGTTTGCCTAGGGTCACTGCCAGTGCTTAACACATTATTTTTGATCTTTGCAATGCTCTGCAGAATAAGACCTACACAGAGTGTCATTGTACGTGTGCCATTACACTCCTGACCATTGAATCCTAAAATTGTCTGTGCTGGGTTCTACAGTGACAGGTAGTTGATGCCGCATTTAAGAATAATGAAGAAAAAGAAGAGTCCAATCACTCCAATTGTGATATCACTATATCTTCTATTGATGCATGTTCACTTTATCACAAAGCAAACAACGTTTTAGGGTTGCATGGGGTCCCTTCATTACAAACAATGCGGTGTAGTGTTTGCTTGATGACGGGACCCCATGCGCCCCAAAATGTTATTTGCTTTGTGATAACGTGAACATGCGTCAATAAAAGATGTTTTGGTTTTTCATAATTGGAGTGCCAGTGGCTCTTCTTTTTTTTTTTATATACAGAGTGTCAAAAGAGCAACGATGCTGAGAAATCACCAATAACCTATCAGAAATTTAATTTCATTAGTCTGACTACAGCACACTCCCCACTTCCAAAATCCCAATGGTTGTTGGTGGCTCAACCACTCTGTCTACTGGGTTATTAATCTTGCATATTGTTTTGTCAGAAGAAGAATAGTAGAATGTGAGTGACAATCTCCACTAAGTTTTCCTTGCAGAGATTGAACACGCTTTGTATACTAGTCTAGGAAAAAATAAATAAATGTGTAGGTGGTGTTATGTTTAACTAACCCACACTGCACCACTCTGGCCAATTATCTCCCAGCTTAAGATCTATGTAATGGCTTTTCGCATCTGAGCCTGAAGTCATACTGTGAGATGCATTGTAGCAAATATCAATTAACACCTAATCGATCAGATTTATTTACTAGAGACACAGAAAGAAAGAGAAGCGAGACAAGTGCATCAATCCTGCCGAGCCAGTGTAGTCTGGGCATAGAATTTTCTTTGGATACTGATCTTCAAACAATCATACGGCCAAAACAAAATAAATTGTGATATTTGATTATATTAACGTACCAGTCCAATAAACTATATCAAATACTTGGCACCTACCGTATGTTAACTACAAAAGCATGCAACCGAATGACAGTCATTAGTTTTATTCTATGGGGGTTACTAGTCAGGAAGGCAACTGTGGGTTGTAAACTAATGCCCCTACCCCCAAGAAAACCTTACTGCCTTTTATTTCAAGAATATCTAAACTCAAAATAATAAACAAATAATAATTCAAAAAAATATGTATAAAATAAAATAAAATAGAGTGTTTCCCCGAAAATAAGACACTGTCTTATATTTTTTTGGGCTCAAAAAAACACACTAGGTCTTATTTTCGAGCTAGGTCTTATTTTTTTTTTTTTTTAATGTACAACAATCCAAAGTTAATGCAAGTCCAAACTAAATCATTCAAAATGGCAAAGTTAAGAATAGGGTGATCAGGGCAATCGGGTGCCGCACCTTTCCAAGAGCAATTTGGTAACCAGAATGGGCGAAGCGCGCTTTCCATATTGAAAGCGAGGCGGCGCCAGAGGGAGCAGAGCCGCATTAGCTGATGCTTCCTCTACAGTGTCGGCTCCTGTCACAGAACGAGAGGGAGAACAAGAGGGAGAACGAGAGGGAAAGATAGAACACGAAAGAGAGAGGGAGTAGAGATGAAAGGAGGAGAGAGAGGGAGGGAGAGAGAGAAAGCTTCCTCTAGCGCTGGCACCACTGATTCTCTCCCACCTCTCCGGCGGCTCTTCAAGTTCCCCCTATTAGATTATTTTTAAATAATCCTGCCAAGAACATATTTCCTGTCCCTCGCTTGCTCGATTGTATCTATGGAGGGTGCCAGGTTGCCGCCCAGCCAGGACTGATTGAGAAAGACTTGTCTAAAGTTATTGTGAAGAGCACTAATGCTTGCTCCCTTGTGGTAGGCGCTTTCCCCGTCTCCGACTGTTGGACTGTACCTCGGTGTCCTCACATATAATGCAAGGCTATGGACTCTGCATAGTGTGTGACGATGTCAGCGGGCCACTGACTGCCGGAGTGTAAGGGGGGAAGAGGCTGAAGACTCCGGTCTTGGAGCCAGCGGAAGCGGAGATCAGGTAAGAAAAAGTCCTTTACACAGCCAAAAATGAACAGTTAACCCTTGCAGTACAGAGGTAGCCCCACTACAAGGTTAGGTTTTTGTTATACCCGGATAGGCTTTAATGTAAATACTAACTGTATTTGCACAGGGTCTTCCAGGGGCATTAAAGCTGAAGCCCAGCCAACTGCTGATCTACATCAGGAATACATAGCTGTTTATACCTGTCCTTAACTCTCCCTACCTTTACGGAATTATGTTAAGTCAATCTTGTAATTCAGGCGTCTCTAGCACACCACTCCCTGGGCCACCTGGACATAGGTGATAATGCCCATTTAAAGTCCAGTGAGCAGGATGGATGAGCATCAGTGGCAACGGGGCTGATTCATGGAAACTGTTGAAAAGGTAATGCAATATTAATCAATTTGATTTTTCGTTCACTTTTTCCATTCATTCACAGGTGAGATGTGATCGGTTACTGTATGCAGCGGGGCCCAATTTTGCCGCTTGGCGTGCCAGAATAATGTTCACATACACAGTATGCATTTCGTCTATGCATTTGGCTGCTGGCCTGGAGCTCAGCACTAGAACTCATCTCCTTTCTCCGTAGGTTCTTGACAGCTACAAAGCAGATAACTTGCAACCTCGAAAGCACATTCCACTTTTATTTTTTATCTTTTATTTGTGATAAAGGGCGGAGCTTTATGAAAAGCCGCCATAGTTTCCATCTACCTAAAGCAGCATGAACTTTAAATCCAGACCTGCCCCCAGATATAGTCTATTTGCAAACCTGGCAACTGCATTTTGATGTATTTTTTTGTCATCGGCCAAGGCTCAATACTCTGCAGTTATGGTTTCCATGGTTACTATCCCTCTCTAGGATTCCATGTGATTTGTCAGTTTAGACTTTGAGCAGCCGCCCATCTTTTAATTTTTTTTCTTGTATTTCATTCATAAAAAACAAAGCAAAAAACAGTTCTCACGATCCGGAAATAAGACGCCATTTAACAAGCGCTCGGGATACACGGTGCTGCTTTTCCTGAAGTGGCATTAAATACGTGCAAAACGCCGCTTTGTGATATGAAAAAGCAGCAATTATGCCGCAGTGCTGGCCGTTGTTCACGTCGATGTTTTGTTCGGTTACAAAGTAAATACTGTTATTTGATTGCAAATGCAGAGTTTATGGCCAATTATAAAAGAAGGGGAAAAAAAAAAAAAACATACCCTGTCAAATAATTGCTACGTGTTATTTGTACTGTGGCAACATAATGATACTGGCTTGAGGGTCTTTTGATGGGGTGAATTGCAGGTAATCTGTTTGTTGTGGGTGCCGTTTCTATAGTAATATGAATAATTATTAACAAATTGAACATTTTGTTCCTCTAATTGTCTGTAATGAGTAATCTGGAGCCGGAGAATAATATTGGACAAACTGAGAATAACGGATGTGAAGTGTGAAGCCACCGTCACGTTTTACCATCTGTTCCGCGAGAGGTGGGATATCAATATACTGAAAGCTGAACTAACTACCCTTAGTGGGGCTTCCCCTGCACTGTGAGGGCTCAGTGCTCATTTTCTTCCCCCCAGGGTACCAGTGAAAAGAACATTTACTTACCATATCCCTTGCTCTTGCAGGATCCTCCTTCCGTGTGACCGACCCGCCCAAGCCTCTTTTTTGTGGTGGTCCAGCTGTGATGTCATATTCCCAAAGTTCAGTTTAACCCTTTCCCTGCCACTGACATAGGGCTTACGGCGGGACGCAACTGTTTCCAGCTGGCCACGTCGGTGGCTTTTACTGTTCTGCTATAAACTCATGGTCGCTTTAGCTGTTCCCCCCAACGGTCCCCTTTAAATTAATATCCGTCATCAGCAGCTGAGAAGCCGCTGATGACAGCTATTAATAAAAAATCCGGGCAGCCTCCCCACCTGGCTGCCGGCCGCCGCCGTGATATGCAGTCTCTCCTCCACGTCTGGAGCTGCTCCAGGATGGGATCTATTTCTCTTCGGATCCCTGCTGCTCTCCCCCACCTGTATGGGGTGAGGCAGCTGGGATCTGAGAAGAAATGGCCGGCGGTGAGCGCTGAGAAGCATAGAGCCACCAGGCTGTCAAATTCAGGTTTGCCGGCGTCTCTGTGATGTGTATGTGGCCGAGCGAGTCAGATTGCCGAGCGGAGGATCGGTAAATATCTGTGATGATCTGTGATATTTACCAATGCTCTGTGTGAAGCACAAACACTGGAGTGATCAGCTGATCACTCCAGTGTTTGTAAACAACTGGGGACTATGTGTCCCCAGCTATGAATGAACAGGAAGTGCTTTACATCCCTTCCTGTTCATTCATTAATTTCTCAATTGGTGGAAGCCTCAGTACAAAGGCTTCTACCCATTCCTAGCTGGATGATGGTAAATATTTTGCTATCGCCAGTTTCTGAATGGGAAGCCTCGGTACTGAGTACTTTCTATTCATTGAGTGCTGAGGCTGCGGGAAAAAGAGATAGTGGACCCTGTGTCCTCAATTTCTTTTTCTATTTCAAAAAGGAATTGTCAGGGGTCTGTTGAGAGCCCTGATATTTCCCCCGAAGCCCCCCAACAGTACAAAAATAAGTAAAAACAACAGTAAAAAAAAAAAAAGAAGACACCCCCCCCCACACACACATTATACATATGCAACATTATCGCCATTATCGCAGGACCTAGAAAATTAGTAGCACCATCTTTTTATTCTACTGGGCCTGCGCTTCCAGAAAATATATGGTTTGGGGGATCTTTTACAAACTATAGCAACGCAGCAATAGAAAATCAAAAACAATGGGAAGAATGGCAAAAAATGGTGTGGCCAGCTGAGGTGTAAAGCCTTCGAGGGCTTGGCAGCGAAAGCGTTAAAGGGAATTCCGTATCCTCAGAAACAGACTATGATGTCTAAAGCTGAAATCCAGGCAAACAGCCAATTACACAGATGAAGTACATAAAAGAGAGCGGTTTTACCTGCCAAGGGATCTGTATGTATTTGTCAATCCAGTCCTGAGCTTGACACAGCTCTGAAACACAGCACAGCCCTGCATGGCAGGACCGTAGATTTGGCTTTTTCTCTGCTGCAGTTAAGTATCACTTACAGGTCTTGTCCCTACCCCAGCCTGTGACTGGACAGTAAAAAGACAAGCAGAAGACTAATGATCTCATCTCTCTGTCACTCTGCACTCTTCTTATAGCAGCAGCATGCCCCTTGTTAGCACATGATAGAAGAAATGTAGTCCACACACCATACACCTTCAAAGTATTGTCTTCATTGACCTTCTTGCACCGGTCCTGGCAGCTTCTCTCCCCCTTCGCTCCAGCGGTCTAAGAACCTGTGAGTCATCACATCCAATACAGTGGAGGTGAGGACACCCGAGGGACATTACATTGCTGGGGCAAAGGGGGTGAGAGGTTGCAAGGACCGGTCTAGCTGCCAGAGGTTTGGGTGAGTACATCTTTGTTGTACAGGTTGTCAGTGATCTAAACAGTGGCGCATTCCTCCTCACAGCCGCCAGTGACAGCCAGCAGCCTACGATGCCATAGCGACCCACACGGCATCAAGGGGACCCCTTTGTTCTTCGTCCTGGCTGGGCCACCGAGCCCCATAGCGGTCACCTGGGTCGCTATGGCAATAATTCCACCACTGGGTTGGGGTGCTGCTGTATGTAAGCCAAAATAATTGTAAAAAAAATCAATTCCACAGCCAAATATGTGCTGCCAGTGTGCGCTGTCACTGAGACCACATGTGAAAATCGGACTGTTCCATAACACCATGTACAGCTTTAAGAAAGGGAATCCATGCAGCAAAAAAAGCATTTCAACCTAAAATCAAGGACCTATCAACATAAAGTAAAAACCTATATACTGTCTGTTTGCCATTAGGTTTTGTATTGTATTGAAATCTTTAATAAAATCAGATTGGACTAAAAACCTATATACTCCCAAAATAAATGAAAACCCTGAAACACCACCCCCAGAAACGAAAGACAAGCAAAGAAAAAAATTTGCGGATAGGACAGCAACTGGCCTCAAATCAACCACAAAATAGCCCCCAATAATAATAAGAGCAACACAAAAGGGCAGCAACGAGGTTGATTGCCTAAAGAGCTAGCAAATAGAATTAAAGTGACATTAAAGTCACAAATGTCCCGTCCCCCCCTCTAATTGCTGCATTATGGACTTACCTTAAATGATGCCCCCTGATCCAATCATCTTCTTCCTTCTTGTTGTATTCAGCAATCCCTCCAGTGCTGGTGCCGGTCTCTGATCCAGCGCAGACTCCTTGGGTCCCACGATGTCTGCCCGGCGTGCGCGCTCCCGGCTACATGCATTCACCTCCACTCTGTCTCTCCTATTCTCCCTGCTGAAGACCTCTACTGCGCATGCGCCCGCTCTCATCCGCCTGCATGGCTGCTCAAGAAGCTTCAGATCTTCAGATGGGAGCGAGCGGCGGAGACAGAAGTACGTTTTTGGAAACTTTATTATTCGTTATGTTTTTGCATTCATCTACTGCTTGCTAGCTGACCCTATTTTCTCCCTTCAGTTTCTCTACAGTGGCTTCTGATACACTGACAATATGGCTGCTCTGTTACCCCCCCCCCTCCCCCTTTTTTCTGCATTTCACCTTTTTAAGCTAATACTTTAAAGTCTGGACAATAAAATCAGATATTAGGACAAAAACATAGGGCCTCCTCCTTTTGTGAATGAATTGCTCCTCAGTGCCTGTAGTTACAGAGATCAGTGAGGGATTCTTTATTTACAGCCTGTTTAGAATAGGTAAATATTTCAA
Organism: Nanorana parkeri; assembly: GCF_000935625.1. Lineage (NCBI taxonomy): Eukaryota > Metazoa > Chordata > Amphibia > Anura > Dicroglossidae > Nanorana > Nanorana parkeri. The sequence goes on along the minus strand of NW_017306285.1, from coordinate 277,285 downwards.
TACCCATAACCTGATGACAGTTCTCCAATCAGCTGTTACTAGATCAAAGTTTACCAGTCTCCAGTCCCATCTGACTCCATTTTGTTTCAGTCATATACAGTCTGGCATTGAAAGAGTGATGAAGAGTCCCTGCAGTCAGAGAGTTAAACTTTTTCTCGCGGATTAAACAAACAAAATAGAACAGAAGCACAGTGAGAAGGTTTTGTTTCTCCTCGCAGAGTGCTCCTGGAAACTATACTAGGGAAAGAAAGACTTTGACATTTCCAGCAGATTGCTGGTCAGTCGAGTAATCAAACATTGGAGTTTGTATCACTTGAAAAGGAATTACTGGCCCAGAGAGTATATTTTGATGTGTAAAATGTGGCTTTACGGGAAAAGAAAGCTCACCTTTACTTCCAGGTCTGCTTGAATGTTTATGTGCTTTATAGAGGACCGGTCACCTACATGATAACCAGGGGCTGACTGGCAACTTTTAGCCCAGGGGGCAAGTACAACACAGAGGCCCATGATGCAGCGACCTGGCCCCCCTCCCGCTCTGCCTCTTCCCGGCCCCTGTCTCCCACTTTGGCAATCCATGTAACGGTAGTGTGAATGGTCGCGAGATGTGAGGACTCCTAGTAAGTCCATCAAAGGGACGACTGGTTAGGGGATGGTGCTCTCCTACCACCGGGCTCACTACATGGTTCTGGCCTAACTCTGCTTCCTGTCCGCTACTTAGGCACTCTCACCCACTTTGGGCCACTGGACTTCTAGGCTGTGAGCTGTTGGGAGGATAGTGGGAGGAGCCAGACAGTGTCAAAGTCAGTGTTCTATAATTCTTCTCGACCCCATACATTTTCTCGACCGTGTCACTTACAGTGGGGCCGTGTCATTCGAATCACCTGTGTTCATGACCCCCTTTCTTCATGCACACCTGGAAGTAACGCGGTAGATACATTTTTGGGTTGAGGAAAATTATAGCACACCAGTAGCGTAGGGATACCTCGTCAGCGGGGTACATGACCGCTGTGACCCTGGTAGTTCTGCCACTGACTCCAAGCTGTAGAGCAGGGATGGCCAAACTCCGGCCCTCCAGCTGTGGTGGAACTACAAATCCCATGAGGCATTGCGAGATTCTCACAGCCACAGACATGACTCCCGGAAATAGATGCATCATGGGATTTGTAGTTCCACCACAGCTGGAGGGCCGGAGTTTGGCTATCCCTGCTGTAGAGGGACTACAAATCTTAGCACATTATATAGCAATGTAGTTTAATACCATCAGCTATAGAAGACTACAACTCCTAGCAATACATTATAAAGCAATGTAGAGTAATACCAACAGCTATAGAGGACTACAAATCCCAGCAATACATTATACAGCAGTGCAGAATAATAGTATATTAATTTGCTACATACTCTTTGCTGCTGCTCTGCTCCACGGTGTCAGCCTGATGTCTTGGTTAGAAGGTCTCAGGCGGGGTGTGGAGGGTCTCAGCAGGGGGAGATGTGCGGGCAAGGGAAGAGCTGTAAGCAGGCACCGTGTGGTTCCCCAGAAGTCTGTTGCGTGGTCCCCAGCAAACATAGGACCTAGCACAGCCAAATCAATTTGAAAAATTAAAGCACCGGTATCGGTTTTTAGTATCAGGGCACTCTCACCAATACTGGTGTCAGGGCATCCCTGGTCTGAAGGCCTTTGTAGGTGTCAAAAATCATGTGTAATAACACTAGCTAGGATTCTGTCACCCGGCATGCGTGCCCAGACTTGCTCCACTCTCCTTCTGCTTTTTCTGTGAAGAGTTTATAATGCAGAGTGCAGGGTCAGTGGTGTCATGCAGGGTGCATAAGTCAGTGTTGTAACACAGAGTGTAGAGGTTAGTGGTGTCATGTAGAGGTCAGCAATGTAATGCACAGTGCAGTGGTCAGAAGTGTAATGCACTGTTGCACTGTACAGACGTCAGTGGTGTAATGCAGTGTGCAGTGGCTAGCGGTGTGATGTTGCCGTCCGTGGCCACCGAGGAGCCCGATCGGTACACGGGCATCAAAGAATTCTTCTCCTCCTGTAAAAACGGCCCCCGCCGGAGCCGGTGCAGCGGCAATCACTTCTTTTATCTCTCCACTTTCGGCCACTGCAGCAGAACGGCCGAGAGGGAAGAGAGAAAAAAAGAGTGATTACCGCTGCGGCGGCGCCGGCGGGGGCCGTTTTTAAAGGCATCAGAGAGGCCCGGGGGGCAATTGCCACCCTGCCCCCCGGCCCAGTCCGCCCCTGATGATAACAAACTATATGTAACCCAATTACTAAAATCTCATAAACATTGGATACGACTTAAGCTTTAACATTCTAATGTCACATCCAAAGTTGCTTTCAATCTTGTTCTTCTTGTTCTATTTGCAGCTTTCATTTTAATAATACCTGGTAATCCTGACATGTGCTTCAGCAAAATAAATATCACCCAGTTAGGATATTAACCTTCTCTTACTGGTGACTGAATGTATACATCATATGCAAGAATGTGTTACACCGACTCTGTGTACAATTCCTCCATATTCACTCACTGGTCACTTTATTAGGTACACCTTGCTAGTACTGGGTTGGACCCCTTTTGTCTTCAAAACTGCTTTAATTCTTGGTGGCATTGATTCAACAAGGTGATGGAAACATTCCTTAGAGAGTTTGGTCCATACTGACATAATAGGATCACACAGTTGTTGCAGATTTGTCCATGATGCGAAGCTCCACCAACCTGAACCGTTGATACAAGGCAGGATGGATCCATGCTTTCATGTTGTTTACATCAAATTCTGACCCAACCATCTGAATGTCGCAACAGAAATCGAGACTCATCAGACCAGACAACGTTTTTCCAATTTTCTATTGTCCAATTTTGGTGAGCCTTTGCAAACTGTAGCCTCCGTTTCCTGTTCTTAGCTGACAGAAGTGGCACTTGGTGTGGTCTTCTGTGGCTGTAGCCCATCTGCTTCAAGGTTCAATGTGTTGTGTGTTCACTCAGAAGTTGACGTTCAAATCATAATGTCCGTTTATTCAAATAAATCATCACAAATAGCCATAGCCAACGTTTTGGGGGGCCACACAGGGTCCCTTCAGCAGGGCAATAAAGTGACCTTTGTATTGCCCTGGATGGACAGAAATACAAATCCTTTAGCAGGTAAGGCATGTCCCATGTGTGTATTTAAGCTGTGCATTCACAACTTTGCCTGGCGTTAAGCTTTAAGGAGCACTCAAGGGCGCCCCGCAGACAACTTTCCCAGCACTAAAGTATGTCTAACCAAGTCAACGGGCAAGCTTGGTATATACTCAGACACCTCCACCCCACACATACATTCTATTACATTTTAAAATACGGCAGCATATAACTGCATAGGAGGGACACTGTACAAGCAACTTGTTTGGGAAAGTTTTTAGCCAATATCAGCAGAAATGCTTTAAAAAAATCCAGTTTTACCTGCTGTCATAATGAGGGAGGTAAGAGGGCATGCGGATTGAATTAGCTATGCATTCATCAAATCTTATCATACAACTAATTTTCCTCCGAGAAATACAATGTAATGAACAAGAAAAAAGAAAAAAAAGCCTGCTTTTCTGGAACTAGCAGTGAGCAATAACGTGTTATTTTTAATTTTGTGGGGTAAGTCATTTGGGAGCGATCCGCAGAAGCTGCATTTAATTTAGTGCTCTAGTGGCTTGCAAGGTTTGCAAACTAAAGAAAGGTAATATTGTGTAATTACTCAACTGAGATTGTTTTTCATTAAAACTTTAAATTCAGTTGTCAGAGGGAAAGGAATGTGTTTACCCGGGCTGGAAGCTTCACACTTTACATTGTACAAGTTGGCCACGCTTGTCCTCTTAAAAGTAAGACGTATGATGGTCGTGGCAGAAGGCGTTTTGGGAGAAGCGGTCTTGCTGTGCTACATTAGAGGCCACAGTTTTATGAACGCTCGCCTCACTGACTATTATGAACGCTCGCCTCAAGACTATTGTGTACATATGTCAATGCCTTCAACTGGTGGTTGTTCACTGAAAGCTTCCGATTGAGCATTCCTGAATGGGCGGGGTAGCAACTTTTATAATGATCTTAGCGTTACAATTGTACATGTACAGATACTTTTGCAGCTCCAAGACTAGACTAGAGAAAAACTCAAACATTAGGAGGCAGCTGTCATTTTTAATTAGCATTGGCTATGGGGCTCCAGGGATTGTGCATCCCTGTTTTAATGTACGATTTCTTTATATATATTTAGAGGGTTATTCACAAAGCTAGTCGAAGGATCAGCCATAGCTCCGGCTGATCTTTTGGCTAGCTTCGGGCCGCCTGAGCCCGTTGGTTTAGTAGAACCGAAGGGCTGCTGTATGTGCTATTCACTATAGTCCATACAGCTCCTGAAGCTGGCCCAGCGGCTCAGGCGAGCCGAAGGTATATGCTTCGGCACGACTGAGCCGAAGTGAAGCCTGAATTGGGTGAACGGCGGGTGAAAGCCTCGCAACTGACAGCTCTGCCCAGTTGCAATGACAGATCAGCGTCCCCAGGTTAAACAATGACAACTTGGCGGAGACGGCCGTGACGTCCAGATGTTGGTCCGGCTGAGTTGAACTCCTTCTGCACTTGGGCTCAGCCGAACATGCTGAGCATGTTCGGCCGAACCGAAGCCAGCCGATGTACGGCTGAAATCAGCCATACAAGCCTGAAGTGAATAGGCGAACAGCGTTCGGCTCACTTCACTTCGGGTCGGTTATTCACTCGGCTGCCTTCGGCAGCTTTGTGAATAACCCTCTTAGATATATATTAGGGATGCACCAATACCACTTTTTCCAGGCCGAGTATAAGTACTGATGCTTGTCCAAGTACTCAGAGATACCAATTGCTGATACCTTTTTTATTGTCATGTTTCCTGTCACATGACAGACTAATGCAGACTACTTATTTCAGGACAGTGGTGGAGGGCCAGGGCCCAACCACAGCTGCAACCGCTGCAAACCTGGTTGTTCTTGTGAAAATACCAAGTATTGGTTCTGGTATCTGAACTTGTATCTGTGCATCCCTATCATGAGCTATAAATCATTTTCAGACTGGCACGAGTTTTATGTTTTTCGGTATATCCCATTTGCGCCGATAGGGTTGAGTAGCACCAACTTTGACTGCTATGTTGCTATCAACATACACACAAAGCAAACCAACAAAGCTCTAGTTGCTTCTATATAACTTTCTAGTTAGATGGTTTGCTTCCTTGTATATAAAATGTTTGGAACTTTGCTATCAGTTTACTGAGTGTAGATGGCCATTTTAAAGGAGAACTATGAGGTGAGTGCTTTTCACTCACCTCATAGTACTAGCCGACCTGTGACAATGAGACTGTCACAGGTCGGCTCAGTAGATCGGGAGGTGAGCGAACACATACCGGCGTTCGCTCACCTCTCGATCCTGTCACGGCTCTCTGCCGTGACAGGGGAGGGGGTGGATTCCCCCCTCCCCGCTCCGATCCGCCAGCGCTGACTGGCGGATCAGATGGGGGAGGGGGCGGGTACAGCTGGCTCTGCCTCTAGATAGTCAGAGCCAGCTGTCAGTCACGCAGCTGGGCGGATCCCGGCACAATTGTCGGGATCCGCTTCAGCTGCGGCGTCTCAATATACCGCGAGCAGCAGCTCGCGGTATACTGCGGCGTCCCAGTATACCACGTGCTACAGCTCGCGGTATACTGAGCCTAGGGTGACGGGAGGACGCTAGTTTGTGTCCTCCTGTTACCCTAAGGAGAACTATGGGGAAAAGCCTTAACCCCATAGTTCTCCTTTAAGCTACTCTAGGCTCAAATGTAATAAATGATAGTATACTTACATGTAAGCAGGAAGTTGGTTTACATATGAAATATTGTTTCTCAAACAAACATTTTAAATGGTTTTACTTATCAGATCTTTCTATACAATGTTCTTGTAGATGTACATTTCTCTGTATACAATGCTTTTTGTAGACATACATCTCTCTACATACAATGCTTCTCGTAGATGGATATCTCCTTACATACAATGCTTCTTGTAAATTGAAATCTCTCTACAGATAATGCTTCTTGCAGATGTAAATCTCTCTGTATACAATGCTTCTTGTAGATGTACATCTCTCTACATACAATGCTTCTTGTAGATGTACATCTCTCTACATACAATGCTTCCAGTAGATGTACATCTCTCTACATACAATGCTTCTTGTAGATGTACATCTCTCTACATACAATGCTTCCAGTAGATGTACATCTCTCTACATACAATGCTTCTGTACCACAAATGTTATTTAAAATTGTTAAAACTTATTACACAGATTGCTTTAAAGGTACTTAGTGATTCCTTACCAGCCAACATTTCCTATTGTAGGCCAGATTCACACCAGTCACATATAGGTCAATTCCTTTATGTCTTGTCCCCGTCTTTGTAACATTCCACAATACAATGCTATACAGTAAAACTGCCTGCTGCCTGTCTATATTTTTTTTTTGCAGATAGCAAACTTCAGAACATAGCTGTGAGCTGAGCAGGGATTTTGTTGAGCGATTAACGCGCTTGGATAGGTTTCAGTTATCTCGATCTGTGCTAAGCTCTGTTAATGCAAAGCCTGCAGAATAAAGTTTCTGGGATCGGAACGAAGAAGCAGCAGAGCAGAGATTGTGCACCCAGGAACGGTTTCAGCCCGGGCAGGAGGAAGGGCCCATTACACTTTGCCTCCGGTGTTTTGCAAGTAGCTCGGGAAGTGTTTTAAATGAATACTCAAACCTTTTCCCAGTGAGACCTGGCTAGTCAAATATGCCTAGAAGAAGCAATCTATCCTCTAGAATCTAGCATGCAAAATTGATGTGCAGATGACACAAGAAACAGCTGATTGAACTAGAACATAGAGTCACACATACTCTAAAGCAAATGTGGTTAGACATCTCTTAACCTGTCAGTATGTTTTTCTTATCTGTAAGGAACCACAGCATCAAATGGAAACAAAACACAGGGAAAAAAACATACACATGCCATAAAGTATAGACGAGAACTACAAACAGGTGTCTACTGCTACGCACGGCTACTAACAATATCCATTGGGCGTGTTTGAAAAGACTTCATGGAGATGAATGTGAGGATATGATCATGTTATTTGGGCAATCTTAAAGTATGTCTAAAGCCAAACTTGCTTTCTTTATTTTGGAGAGAGCGGGCAATGGTTGCAACATGCTGCATCAAGCGTGTGGCGATTTCTTTTCACTTCAGAAACAACAGAAAGCGAGAAAAAATCCCTCCAAAGTGAGGGAAATCCCTTTTTAAACAGCTGTCACCAGAAGAAGTGTCCCCGTTGGGAAATGTCCTCTCTTTTTCGGTTATGGTGACATTTTTGGTTGGACTAGATTGGAGCTGCTAGAAATTCTCTCCAAAAACTGTAGGAAGGTGATGATGTGAACTGTGTTTTTTATTTTTTATTTTTTACAGAAGAACATGTATAAAGACTATTTATGTGTTTTATATATTATTTTAGATGGGTGTTACCTAAAGACTGACAGTTGGTACTCCACCAACCGGCTGACTTTGTGCACATAACAAAACTGTTCCCTCTGCTGTAGTACAGGAATGCCATAACGACAGGGTTCATTTAAAGATAATGTTATAGGTACTTAGGTGCTAGAAGACAGTGGGGGGAATTTATCAAAGCAGTTGCGACAGTGTTAAGCCTCTTAGATCTGTCTTTTAACATTTGATATGAGCTACTTTTTCAATTGCATGTTTTCTGCACCTGTTTTGACCAGAGCTTGCACTACCTGTTCAATTGAATGTTTTGTGCATGTTTTTTGCACCTGTTTTCATCTGCACTTGTTTTACAGCATATTCCCATTTTTTATATATATAAAATATTGATACGCTTTTTTCTTCACTTACTCTTATATTATTTTAATGAAAGTTGCAGACTAAAAAACACTGAAAATTACTTTTGAAATTACAAGACCATGATAAAGATCGTATGAGATTTCAATGATTGGGTTTACACTTAAAGAATATTTTGTGCTTATTGAACAGATATAACAGAACACTTTCAATGGTATATTTAACAGACCAAAAGGGAACAAATAGGAGACGTTCATTGTTTGGGTTTACATAGTCTTTAAGGCTCTGGTTCATGCAATGTAGGGCTTATTTAGGGAAACACACAGAAGTGAGTCTGTACTTCACTCTTCCACAGTGAAATGGAGATCTGAAGAGCTGCAGCTTGCTAAAGAACGAAACTGACCTCAATAATTGCCCGCTTTAAAGTTCTAGTGCTGATTGTAGGTCTTACCCTGCGGTGGAATTATTCTCTTTTCACCTGCAGAGGCATTTGGTATTCTTGAATTACAGGTCGCCATAATTTAAACCTCCCAGCACTGTGCTTAGATGATGTTTTATAGCACAACACAATGACCTGCCCAAGATCAGTTTTATAAAGTTCCCTCAGCGGTGCTTGCTCTTGATTTTATTTCGTACAACCTCAGACTCTCCTAGCACTCCCAGGCCTGTTTTCTGTGCTAGTGTTTACATTCAGACAAGTGATAAATAATCACCTTTCCATTATGGCGGAATCTGCTAAGCAATAGGGAGATGCTGAGGGGGACTTTATGGTAGAAGAACCCACTGAGCCATTTCTAGATCGCTTGGCCTGAAATATTACCCACCTGCCGATTTGCTGACTACATTTTCATCTACCGATGCTGAGCGGCTTTAATGTCTGTTACAGAAATAGTAAAACAATCCTTTTTTCTATAATAGGATAACAGATGCCTTCATTTATAGGAAATACCAGTCTTTTACACAGTTTGTAATATTTTCCAGATCCATTTACTGTAATGGTTATTTACAATTATGCTTCTGCCTTTCTCGGCATGGTCAATCACAGGTCATGTAGCCTGCTTTGCTATACAACTACAAATCTGGTATTAAAGGAAACCTGTGCTATGGGAAATATACAGATCACTGTTGACTTCTTTTTAATGCAAAGCTGTGACGATGGTTCTCTTCATTTCCGATTACAGGTATTTATTATAGTGCTATCAATTAACACAGCGCTTTACATACTATTCAATCACATCAGTTTTTGCCCGCAAGGAGCTTACAAAAGGTCCTTAACTCACATGCATACATAGAAAGTCCTGCCCTCAGGAAGCTTACAATAAGTCCCTATCTCACGTGCATACATAGAAGGGCCTGCCCTCAAGGAGCTTACAAAAGGTCCCTATGTCACATGAATACATACACGAGACTGCCATCAAGGAGCTTACAAAAGGTCCCTATGTTACATGCATACATACAAGGGACTGCCCTCAAGGAGTTTACAATAAGTCCCTATCTCACATGCATACATAGAAGGGCCTGCCCTCAAGGAGCTTACAATACGTCCCTATCTCACATGCATACATAGAAGGGCTTGCCCTCAAGGAGCTTACAAAAGGTCCCTATGGCACATGCATATGTAGCGCTCACCCCCGAAGGAGCCGCTGAATATTGAAATAGGTTCTCCTACCTGTTGGTTCCAGCTACCAGTAACCTTTGATCAGCCACAGCACACCGACACTCACGGACAGAACGGCTCGAGTCTTAGGGTCTTTTTAGGGTATTTATTTGCAACATCAATAGGAGAGAGAGGGTTTAGGATCTGTAGGATGCCATTTGAATCTTCTGAGGACAGCTTTCTCCCCTAGCAACTGCTAAGGCCAAAATCACTGTGATCTGGTCCCAGGGACCAATAGTAGTACTGTGAACAGATACCTGGAATAGGGTGTGGGATCTCCCTTGTTGGTCCCAGACGAATGCCCGCACCAGCTCCTCTGCGGTACTCCTCAACAAGCGGACTCCTCCCCGACCCAGCTTCCATCAGGTATTTTCCTTAGCAACAGGATCTGGAATCGCTGTGCCCTCAGCATCTACAACTGCCAAGGAGCACTCCAGTTTAGTGGTAGTATCTTCTTAGAACAAGGCACCCATCACCTGCCACGTGCATGGGCCCAGCAAAGTATCAGTGTAACCTATGCCTCTAGGCCCCTCAGCACCTGCCATGTGCTGAGGCCCAGGCCAGTTTCCTGCATCACACACAGTCCTCCTAGGGCGAGGCCCCTAGGGGGAAGAGAGCTCTCCACAGTGTCCCCAGACCTTTTATTACCTGCCCTCAACCATGCATCTGAGTCATCCTACTCAGGGATTGGCTAGGGTCAGGTGCATAGTCATAACCTGAGGGTGGATCCTCCCTCACTGTATGCCAAGGCTCCCTTTTCCTCAGCAACAGGAGGAGCAATCAATCCAGCAGATTCAGGGACACCTATAGAATGCAGAGCTCTGTATAATCAGTATCCAGGCTGATTACAGTCCAGGTATCTCTAAATTGAATAGCGATATTTTAGAGGGCGCTACACATACATGGAAGGGCCTGCCCTCAATGAGCTTACAAAAGGTCCCTATAGCACATGCATACATACAAGGGCCTGCCATCAAGAGGCTTACAATAAGTCCCTATCTCACATGAATACATAGAAGGGCCTGCTCTCAAGGAGCTTACAAAAGATCCCTATACCACATGCATACATACAAGGGCCTGCCATCAAGAGGCTTACAATAAGTCCCTATCTCACATGAATACATAGATGGGCCTGCCCTCAATGAGCTTACAAAAAGGTCCCTATCTCACATGCATGCATACATACTAGGGTTGATTTAGACAAGAGCCAATTAACCTACCTGCATGTCTTTGGAGTGTGGGAGGAAATCCACATATAGGCTTTGACCAAGTCTCAAACCACCAACTCCAGTGCTGCAAGGCAGAAGTGCTATCCACTAAGCCACTGTGCTACCCATGCCTTCTGACTGGGAAAAACAGTGTGCTACACCAAGCACTAAGAGTTTGAATACATTATTGCATTGCCAGCAAGGTGCATTCAGCATAAAAGACAGTCCAACACATTTCAGGGGGCATCAGGGTCCCCCCTTCAGGACTGTACTTGTGCACTGTAAGACCTTTGTTTTACAGTACCGAACTCAAAACGAAAAAAGTTATAATATAAAGTGCTTATATCCCCTTTGAAACATCCTTGGAGGTTTTCTTTGTGTCTGTGAATGGCCTATGAGAGTTATTGTTCTACACTTCTGCATCTTATAGCAGGAATAAAACCCACACTGAGTCCAGAGCCTCCACTTTACGCACATTCAATACTTTGAGTCACTGACCTACAAAGTCAGAACTCATAATATGTATACCAGTTTTCAGAAATTATTGATTTCATGACATCAAACAGACAACTAGAATCCTGAAGGAACGTGTAGGTTTCCTTGAAAGGGGAATTCAAACTTTTACCATTATCTCAAGCAAGCAACACAAAAGTTTCAGAGATACCACATTGCAATATATAGTCTGCTGCACAAGGAAGCGATGAGAAGAAATAAAATCAACTGTGTTCCGGGCCCTAGTTTGTTATTGTTATCTTGCCATCCATCTTCCCCTTGTATCAGCTTTTCTAAAGCCACATAAGTCACATACACCGACTACTGATCCTGATTTATCGTTTGATAGTTAGAGATAACATCTGAATTGATGGGGGATTTTTTTTTTTTTACATGGTGTGCTACACTGTCTGAAAGAAGGCTCTCATGTAAACACTGCAGAGTCCGAGTGGCAAAGTTTAATCTGTATTGTAGAATGTGTGTCATTTAGTTTAAAAGAGACAATTGTGAATATATACAGATAAATTAGGAACCCCCTTTAAGTCCAAGGCCCCATTCACATGGGATGTTCAAGGATTCCTGCAGAATGCAGATTCTTACAGCAGGAATCCCAGGTGTCTTGTTCAGATGTGGTCGCTGTACCCATTGAAATTAATGAAATGGTGACAGCGGCCACATCTGTCAGCAGTAAGTCACATGTACTTGTATATAGTATGATTACATGTGGCTTGGAATAGAGGACTGTCGCTGGACACATCCAGCTAGATGCATCTATCCTGCATCCAGCGACAATTGCAGAATGCATAATGGGATATGAGAAATGGAGATTGCATAATATCAAGCAGCGGGGAAAGAGAAACAAAGCACACTGGGAATACAGGAAGTTGTTGAAAGTGATGGCAGACGGAAGGGATTCTTTCATGTAAGCTTTGATTGCATTATCAAAAACAACTCTAGTATGTATTCCTATTACAATGCTGATGTGATAATAGGAGAGGATGTGTGGGGGACTTACAACTCCTTTAAAGTGCTGTGTGACAGGGTGTGTAAATCTAAGGAATGAATGGACAGGAATACAAATCCAATGGCAGGTAAAGCAGCTCTCACATATGCATTTTATCAATGTATTTAGCTGTTTGCCTGGAGTTCAGTTTTAAATTCTGCCCGGATACAAGGTCGGACCAAGCAGCCCTTTTTGCAAATGCCGCAGTTGCCAGACAAGGTCTTCCCTCCTAAACCTTGCGGCTGATAGAGTTCTGAGGACGTTCTCTGGGAAACTTCTCTCGGCAACTCGTCAGAAGTATGCAGACAGCTCCCTCCGAACTGAGAAGCACCTGTCATCTACAACTTTTTACTTCGGCTGTCAGTTTTCGCTTTTTTTTTCCATAGCTGTAATTTGCAGAATTGTACCAGGAAGCTGGAAGTGTATATTGAATAATTTTTCTCCGGAAAATAGATTTGCAGTAATATTCTCTCATTTTCAAAGCCGCGCAAGGTTTTGAAAGTCATCCCAACTGTACTTTTCCACTTTGATTGCTTATTGTCAGATTTTCAGAGACTGTAAGATGATGTTTTATTCACAAATTTTAGTCATCATTGTTTGTAAATAAGCCGTTTGTGCTTGGAATTATTCAGAGCTTTAGCTTTATCATCTCGATAATTTATCCGCTAAGATAATGTTTGGGTATGCTCAATGGATTGCCCGTATTTTTTATTTGTTGACAGTGTCATGGGTACAGGGGTCACAGACTTTGGGGTCAGACTAGATGCTAAGTATGTCAATGTACATGATGTACAAAAGTACACCTGATTGTATATACCAAAGGTGCCCATAGATTTCACAGGATGATCAGATTGTATGCATGTCATCACATATCCCTGGTGCTGTTTATCCCCATCGACCATGCTACAGGTCAATTGCTCTTCCTGAGAGCTATTGACTGATCTTTGTGCACAGGATGTAAAGAACTGTGGTCAAGCTACAAACATTCTGTTAGGGTGACACCCCCTGGCGGGTTGACACGGGCTTGCCTGAGGGGTGGAGTCTAAGTACCAGCCGGTGTTCACCAGAGCTCCTGATGGTGGAGATGGGCTTGGCTGCTTGCTGGTACCAGGTCAGGGTCCCCAGGGTTGCCCTGCCAAGGGATGGACAAGAACAGGAGGGCTCCAATGAGGAGACAGTAGTCAGATCCAGGCAGAGTTCAAGGCAGACGGCTAGCAGAGGGTGGTCGGACAGTCTAAGGTCGGCAACTAGTATTCAGGGGATAACCGCAGGAGACAAGAGCAAAGACGGGTCCAGGCAGAAGATCAGGGCGTGCAGCAAGCGAAGAAGGGCCAGACAGTCCAGGTCAGCAAGGAGAAAACAGCAGAAGTATACGCTCTTTTACAAACAGTAAGCTGGCAAAAAGACACAGCACCAGCTCCTTGCAGAGCTAGTGCTTAAATATCCCTCTGAATCAGAGACAACACGCCCAGCCTCAGGATACACTGAAAGTCCTGGTCTGGAATCTGTTACTATTATCAGCCATGCTGGCCTGGACCCTGTGAGATCCATGAGTAGAGGATCTTCTGGAAATTCTGGCTGGGATTCTCAGAGGAGAACAGTAAACCCTGACAGGTACTCTGAGCTTACCATAACACATTCACATAGTTACATATTCTTAAAAAGCAGTACATGACCTTGGAAACAAACCTTCACTGATCTATGTAGCTGGAGGCATTGTGGAGTAACGCAATCTCTAAATCCACAGTACTTTCCTTTTTGTGTTGAACAGCTCAGTTCATTCTCCACCCCTTGACAGCCTGCCAGCCTTTTACTCCCGAACACAAAGCAGATGCATAGGAAGAGGGCAGTCTAAACTTGGATGACTTCAGGTCAATGAAGGCTTTTTTCAAAACTTCTTTACTGCCTAGTCACAATCCTATTTCTAAGACAATGGCCAAAAAGGGGGACTGTCATGTAATGCTCATGGATGTAACGCTTTCCTTTCAGTTGTCTTATAGAATACATCTACGTTAAGTGTGTATCTCGGAATATGCTTTCTGACTATCTATTGCACCATAGCAACTAATTCAGTTTCAAGCTACAAGCGAAAATTAAAGTTTGCATGTTTTGGTTTGGTGTGAGTTACCATGGAGTCAATCCATATTAAATATGGCCACCTGTGGTTAAAGAAAAACACTTGAGACTTGAGAAATGAGAAGGAAGGACTGGCGCTGAATGAACACAATTGCAAAAGGTGCTTTATCCTGGAGTTTGGAGCAGCAAAGATGGTGCATTGTCCCAGTGAAGTTGGCAAGGCAAGCGGGCAAATGTCCCATTGGACATTTTTACTTCAGCATGAGCTACAGGCATGGGAGACATTGAGCTTATAGCATTTATAAAACACTTACAAATTTCTAACCTACATATACAATTCTTCAGTCTACGAGTTTACAGAGAGATAAAATAGCCACAGCCATAACCATATGGCAGGGAGATCATGTTGAACTGTCACAATCCTCAGCTTACCTGTATCAATTGTAGGGGTCCTCGTACTCGCAGCATGTCAGTACTTGGCACCCTTGTCAGTGGCTTGCGTTCTATAACATCCCAGCAGGAAGATAACGAGGCTTCTTGCACATGTCTAATGGCATCCTTACATCAAAATGGCAGCACTGAAGTGCTTCTTGTTATAGACAAGAACTGCATCCCTTCTGCCACACCTCCTGACATCACTTCCTGTTTGATCATTATAAAGATTGAAGTTTCCAGAGAGAGAGTGCTCAGTTGTTTCAGAGCTATCCACAGTGTGTTCCAGTTACTAGACGTGTGATTCTGGTTACCTGGCCTTTGCTACGGTCATCCACTCTGATCCTTTGCTGCCTGTCCTGACCTTATTCTTCATTTGACTTTGGTTATTGGATTTCCCCTTTTGTACCACATATTTGGAATCTGTGCCTGATTCGTCTTTTGAGTACGCTATCCCAAGGTGTGTGCCCCTGCTATTAGGCTCTGCATATCCAATTACTGACATGAGCAGAGAACAGAGGTGCATACCTGTATGGTTCTCCATAGCTTTCTATTATTGTAAATATGTCAGTCTTGTGCTGCAGGTGCCTTCAAGGCAAAAAGTAGCCAGAACCTATACTGGGGCATCAAAGGTGGAAGCACTCACTCTTCAGGTTTGAGGATGGCCTTTGACACAAGATTAGCATTAGGCCGCAAGTGTTAGATGCCATGGTCCTGTCTCCTCATGTAATCACTGATATGTATCTATGGCGTATATAATACTCTAATGATTTAAGAACTTAAAATGAGAAAAGCCGAGATAAATGGGTGGACATCTGCCAGATAAGTTTGAATGGGAAAGGTAGTGTGGTGGTCAAGAGGGCTTAAAGTAAACTTTTCTGCCAGAATCATGAAGGCTGCTGACCTCTTTCTATGAATTCTAGTTGCCTTGTTATTATGCTGACCATCCGGCTTTAATACTGAGTCACTGGCGCGCAACGCGTATGTATATCAGGAAAGCAAGGGTAATGCCAAAACGCCTTACTTGTTCTGGGCTAGTGACTGAAAGTATTAGCATTTGCAGAATAGGAAATCAGCAACGGCAGCCTTCATGGTCACCTAAGGAAAAGTTTTCTTTAAATGAGTAGATATTGAAAATGGGACCATCGTCTGAACCTCCTAATGCCATCATTGACTGCTGAAACCTGCATTCCTATGCCGGTGGCTGACAGGTACATATTTAGGCAACAGTTACAATTTAACACGTACCTGCAATAAAATTGACAAAGCTCTTCTAATGAACGCTGTCAGACAGCAATTCAGCTCTAAGTAGGTTTTCTTACAGTGATATACCTCTGATTGTCTTTCAGAAAAACAAAATAGATCTAATTATAATTACACCCTGTCTGGAATGAAATAATGAGGTTGTAATGAAAACATTTGAGATTGAAAAGAGAATGAAATGTGCACAATAGCTGATATCAGCGTTCTGGTGACAAAAGCGCTTTAAGGTTTAACATTATTAAAGGGATATCAGCAGTGCGGAAGTGACAAATCCTTTAGACAATCTTTGAAAATGTTTACTTTGATGAGAGAGTGCTAGAATCTGAATGTTCAGATAAAAAACATGTTGGAAAAACCCTTTTGGAAAGGTTGGTTTTCTGTTTCCGGCTGTGCAAGATAAATGAGCTTTTAAAACACATTAGTTCCTTTAATGTATCCAGGCAAATGTAGCCTGTTAAGAAATAACCTTTTACCCTTTCCTTTTCTTTTCCTCTGAAAGGCGTAATCAAGGGTCAAGTCAGTTCTAATTTCCTTTTGTTTACTTTAAAGATCTCCAGGAAATGTAAAAATGAACCCTTGTAGTGGGGCTACCCCTGCACTGCAAGGATTAAGTGTTTGTTTTGGTCTAGGGGCCACAATACAAAAAATATACTCACCTGATCCTCAGTTCTGCGGCGGTGACTGCTTACCTCTCTCCCACTCCACTCAGTGGTGGAATGTCCCTCTGCATCCTGCATTAGATGTGATGAGGATGAACCAGGACTGAGGATCAGGTGAGCATGTTTTCTTTATTTTGGCCCCTAGACTACAATGAGCAGTTATCCCATGCATCATGGGGGAAGCCCAACTGCAAGGGTTAATTATTACATTTCCTGGGGTTCACCTCTAAGCCCACCTGCTGTCTTCCATGAGCTTGCTGCAAGTAGGTTATTACATCGAATGGACCTGCTGGGCGCTGGACCCGTGTGGTTATTCTCTTGGTGTTTATCATCCAACAGCAATTAAGTGATGTGAATATGTGTGATCTGGCTAACGGGTAGGCAGCTTTCACAATCCAAAGTATGCCCACAGTATCTTTGGCTTGACAGTGAACACAGTAGATGTAGAAATTGAAGTGTCACACCAATTAATACATTCCAGATGCAACTTTATTCCATTAGGGTCAGGGGGCATTCAAGTAGAGTAGCCAATGCTCTTAGGGGGTCCAAAACCCATTCATCAGGGTTTCATGAGAGAAATCATGTATGTAGACTACAATATCTTAAGCTTGAGATTTGTATTGAGTTGTGATGGGAGCACTTCTGGCTTATCAGCAGCTAGTTTGGCAGCAATGATTGACTGAGTGAAGATTGGGATTGCCCAATTGTTGTCCTGTAGCCATCGAGGTGACAGGGTGGGAGATGAATCATACTCCAACTGTTTCTGTCCCGGGTGACTTGGCACTTTAGGTTCCTGTGTCCAGCAATTTGTGGACATCAGAATAGACTCTGCACTATTGACTTATCTTGGGAGTTCCCCAGGCCCAGGGATGGTTGAAATATGCTTTATATAACCTCAGGAAAAGTCCCCATAAATCCTCTCACTTTCAGGTCCGCTCTTACAGCACCACTGCTCTGGCCTCAGTCCTCAGGCCCTTGTCTGTATCCTGACAGTCTCAAACACTGTGCTGACCTGCGCTCCCAGCTGTACTATTAATACTGCAAGCATCCTCCATTTACAACAACATTCCATGAAAACACGGTAGTAGTTCAATTTTCCACACAAATAATTTTAGGCTCTGTGTACAGTTGCAACCATTTCTCATGTAACCTCTGAGTTTTTAATACTGTGGTACTCTTCCAACTGTTGGGCGCCTATACAAAAATATGGCTGCTGAAGTTCTACACCCTTGGTCTCTTCTCTTTCCGCAAACTGCTGATTTGATGATAAAGGAGCAGCAAAAGACTGATGAGGTAATCTCTGTACCCTTCCCTCCTTCAACCATCTTGACAGTGTTAGGCAAATAGTACTGTGCAATCCGGGCCCTTCATATAATAAGGCAGCCATAGGCTATTGCCTCAGATGGAATCTCTTTGGGTCACATGGGGGCAGCAGGTAGAGCAGCATGGTTGCTCTGCTTCACAATGTTTGCAGTGTGCCTACCACCCCAGATTGCTAAGAGCCGGGCATAGAGATGTGCGAGGGCCATACACATTTCCCCCCCAGCTTAGCAACCTGGGATGCTCTGGCTGGTGGGGAGATGATGCAGAGGCCCCACCCCCCCGTTAGTGTGCCCCAACCACTTACACTCCAAGGGGACCACCAGCTAGTGGTCCCTAAAATGCTAGGGATGCCCCTGTGTGCAATGCAACAGAGTTCTGATTGACTTAACCTATTGTTCCTCGCTGTGTGAATGAGGCTGTACAAGAAGGGAGAGATGGTGTTTTTTATTACTAGGTTTATTCAAACACGCATTGTGCTTTTTAATGAGCAAAAAAAACAAATCAAAAAGTGTTTTGACTCTGCCCGGAGTTCCACTTTGACTATAATTTTCTGCCTTATCACAGAACGGAACATTTTCCTGATAAAGTCATGTTTAGAAATTGCATTTATTTATGAATGTTTCCTTTATGGCTCGTGTTATTGTCATCTGTCACCATTAAAAAGCAACTATCGGTTTAGGTTGAATATGCTTTGATCCCATTGAGATTCACACAGCTCCAGCTCTGGCGAAAAATTCTCATAACTTTTTAATCACAAGACAAAATATCATCACAATATATGCAAGCAATTAACACTGCGCTAGTTTATGAAAATGTCATGTTGAGTGGTTAAATTGGGTCACTTAAAGCCGTTATCCCAGTGAGCCTGTCAGTCTAATTGGCTGAAACATTGCACGCTACCAATGCTAAATCTTCATTTATTTTCCCCTTTTATTAAATTATCTTTGCTTGTCGGGATTTTAGAGACTTGACACATACGGTAGCAGGGAAGTAAAGCTGCCCTCATCAACTTTTTAATATTCCCTAATATTCAATCGATTCTTATTAAGAGAGTTTTAATTAAAGAGAGCTTGTCACCTAAACACAACAGCACATTACCCTTAGGTATGTGCAGAGACAGCAGAAAACGTAAAGGGAATTATAATGGTATAAATAGACTGCCATTGTTGCTGAGCTCTTAAAGCCTCCCTGCCTCTGGCTTTCTGGCCAAGAGCGAGTCAGTAGACTAAGGCCCCTTTCACACAGGTGGTCCGATCGGGTCCGCCAGACATTTTTTCAAGTGGACCCAATTGGATGCCTGATGCTAGTCTATGGGCAGCATGTGTAAATGGATGGGACTCCAGCCAAGTCCAGAAAAACAAACGGACGGACCTGTTCGCACCAGATCGACGGGTAATCTGATGTAAGCGGACACATGTCCCAATAGACCAAGATGGAGTCCGGTCATTTCCAATAGACCGATATGGAGTCAGGATAGACGCGTATGTAACAGCAGTAACATCCGATCCGTACTGCTCATATCAGGAGGGGATCCGTACTGCTCAGATCAGTAGGAGATCGGTGCGTTGATCAGCCCATGTGAAAGGGGCCTTAGAAAGCTATGAAGCCATTTATCAGCATGACAGCCAGAAAGACAGCAGAGCTTAACCATTGCAATATGCACATAGCTCTTAGCTAAGATTTTCCTTGAAACAGTTAGGTAACACTTACACGTCTTTTCCCTCCCCCTAGCCAGTAAATGGACAGTGAAAGGAGAAGCAATAGACCGAAGAGCGTATCTTTGTCACTCTGCTCTCTTCTCCTATCGGCATGTTGTTAGCACAGGAGCACTGCAGTGCAACTGACTGGCTCTTTGTGCTGCTTCTCCCACCCCCAGTCTGAGCTCTGCTCTACAAGAGGCTGATACCAAGTCAAATTCATCTATGGACCTATTTGTTTGAATGGTTGTCATAGTGCTGTGTGCACTTTTTACACATGAGTGGAACAGCTTTTATACTTTTTTTTCTGTCTTAAAAAAAAAGCACAGTTTATTCTGCATCATTTATCGGGAATTGCTGTACAAGATCTTATCCATCTGGTGAGAAGAGGAGAAGTGGTGACACATTATTACCTGGAAGAATTACAGTATATACACCACAGTGCTCAGCATGAAGGGTTCTTCTATCTACATCAAATGTTGAGGGGAAAGGGCTGCCGTCCTCAAGGCCACTGGGAAGTACCCTCACATAACATGTAAAACAAACCGCGCCCTCTCCTAGTGTAAAAACGTTTATTTTAAATAGAGTATAAAAATGTTTTTTATAAAAGCTACTTACAGGGATGTACATTGGAATGAGCAATAGGATGACAAGCAGGTCCCAGAGAAGAAAGCTTCCCTCTTCCTCAGCAGTTCTGAGGAAGGGGTAAGCTCCCACTGAGCTTCTCCGGGACCTGCTTGGCATCCCATTGCTCATTCCAATTTACTCTCTTGTGAGTAGCTTTTATAAAAAACTATTTTTCGTTACGGCATGTGAGTTTTCTGGCCAATCAGATGGCTCCCATGTTGCAGTAACGAAGTTCAGACCCATTCGGGTGCATTAAACCAAAAAACACATCTGATTGGCCAGAAAAGTCCCATGTCCGATTCAGTTTAGTTTTTAAACGAAATTTGGATGGGATCTGAAATTTGGAAACGGAAATTCGATTCAGACACATTCGGATGCATTGGGATTCGGAAGTTCAGATGTCTAGAAAATTTGTCTGAATCGCACATGTCTAGTTTTACTTTCTGATGCACTTTTTTTATAATATATATATTAGGGATGCACCGATACCGGTATTTCGGTAGCGAGTACGAGTACCGATATTTTTGTTTCTGTACTCGCTGATACCGAATACTGCTATTTTGTATAATAACACGGCGCACGGCTTCCTGATTGGCCAGCTTCCCGACCAATCAGGAAGCCGGGCAGTGAGTCAATACATGCTGCCCGGCTTCCTGATTGGCTGGTAAGCATGGAGCCGGCTTCCCGGCCAATCAGGAAGCCGGTCAGTGTGTAATGACTCGCTGCCCGGTTTTTCTTGATACCGGAAGTATTGGGCTAGGCATCGGAGCATTTGGGCGAGTATAAGTACTCACCCAGATACTCAGCATCAGCACTGATACCGATACTAGTATTGGTATCGGTGCATCCCTAATAAATATATACAGTATATATACACACACACACACACATATACAGTATATGTATATATTTTATGTTTTTGCACCGTGTTTTATTCACTTAAATAATTTAAATTCTGCACTTGAATGTAACATATACTTAGGGCAGTATAATAAGCATAAGTGTTGTAGATTTTAGTATTTGATTTGTTGTCACTGATTTGCTTTATGCACTTTATGTACTGTTGCTGCGGAATTATTTGATAAGAGAAGATAGGAGAGCGCTACAAACACTGTATTATATATAAAATACTGCATTACATACAAATGCTGGGGTATGCTCCTGACACAATTTGAACCGCGGATGGCGTTTGAATAGTGAAAAGTTGTCAACAATAAAGAACATATCTTCGTGAATGTGACCTCCTAACAGTAGCTCTACCATGACCTGGAAATTAAAACCTTCATAGACACACAAGGGTAAGCTGCAGTGGTAATAACCATTATAACTGTCATTGTAGCATTGAGTGCCAATCTTTCTTTATTCTGACTATAACAACATTCCGAGTCTGGTTGATCATGATCTAATTGATGGAATGCGAACTGCCTGTTGGGGAAGGCCATATGGGTGATGCCTCATGTACATGACATGGCAATTGATGACTGTGCGCTGTTTGGAATGTTATACATATATTTAGATGGCATCATATAAAATGTGTAGTGCTGCTGGTTCTACAAGGTAACATCACTCATTTCAAACAAGTGAATCTCAGTCAAAGCAAATTCTAGACACAGACTGCATTCCTTTTTGGGCATTTGATAAAAGAGATCGTAAATGTGGTGCCTGCTCCACGCCAGGTCAAACTGGTAAAAATGAACACAATGGCATGATTAGCCGAATGCTTATGGCCAGATACCAGTGGGCACGTGGAAGATCACACCAATGTGCTCCTTATGGGAAGGATTGAGATGTAAGGGAGCTGTGATGGTTACCGTTAAAAAAACAAACAAAAAAAAAACACAATAATGAATACGACAACAAAAGAAACTTCCCACTGGCAGAGGTTGGGAAGTTGGCAGAGTCTCTTATTCATCATTGCTCTCCTCTCCAAGACTTAAAGACTCCAGCTCAAATGGAAGCTCAACACCCTTTCTGCTGCCCAAGGCATTTTCTTGAAATTTTAGGGAAAGGATGCTAAAGAGTACATACAGGGTCTGCCATTGTTGATCTTTCTTTCTGAGAAAGCTAGATGTGTGGTTGTCATGCTAATCCAAGTGCAGCTCAGAACTTGGAACTCTCTACGATTTTACTGGGTGCCTAAGTGGTATAGGCCGGTGGCTCAGAAAATAGCAAAACCAGAGGCAGTTGGCCTTTGAGGAAGAAGGTCTACACTGGAAGCCGCTATATTTCTCCTATGAAGAGTTTCCGTTCAAGGTCTTTGACAGCGATGGTTACTAAATGACTAAATGACTGTCAATGCCTTCCTGGGGAGCAAGTGAGACCCCTGTTATTGAAGGCATTGTACATATGGCCCTTTCCCCAAATAAATATTAGGATCTAGGTTAGGTGTTTAAGAGCATGTGTGAACTGAGGCCACCCAAACTCTACTTGCATCTGACTGTGCCTCGAAAACACTTGCAACGCACCCTTTTAAAATTACAAGCAGGCCTACCCGGGGATAAAGTTGCACATAGCTGTTTTGCAGATCGCCTGGGACAATATCAGCATGGTGTTTGTAAGTTCTCCCTGTGCCTGGGTAGGTTTGGTCCCAAAATCCCAAAACTACTACTACTAGTAGGTTACTCCCAAATACCGCTAAGTGTGTCTATGAGTGTGCAAAGAACATTATGTGAGCTCTATAAAGGACAGGGACCAATATAGGGGTTTCTGGGTTTTTCTGTACTTACATTTTTAAAGAGCCAAACCAGGGGGAATTGTGCACATATTGCAGAAATGTACCGCATTATTATTCTTTTTTTTTTTTAGCCCATGCATACACTTTAAGTAATCACTAAAAGGCATCACAGCCTGCACATTTTTCTCCTTTTATTATTCTGCTCTGTTTGAAGCCCTGTAGCACCAGACTGTTTCTTCTTTTCTAATGTAAACTGATTCAATCACCAGTGCTTCTTATTGGAGCCTTTTTTTGTTTAAAGGCAATCGATAGATGCATTGCCTGCATATACTAAAGCCTTATTTAGAGATGTTTTTCCCCCTTCTTTCCTTTTGCAAATTATTCTACCCAGCTATCCCCAGGAGGAAGGATATGTTCATCTTGTAAGTGACTATAATTAATTGAAAAAGAACATAAGTGAAGAGAGATTAGCGTGAAGCACATGGGAGCGCTCCGATGGCTGAGATAGACTATTAACGATATTTTCTGAGCAGTATGGAAAGTATTACATCTCTCTTGAAATAACTTTACTTAAAGCCTCCTGATCAATGACTGTTTTGCCTATGCACAGCTATCTCGGGCCGTGATGGAGCGGTCTAGGGGGAGGCCTCTTCTCGGCAAATCATCTCAGCTGAGAAGCAGTGCGGAAAATGAGGCGATCTGTCTTTCAGTCGCATCTTGCTCTTGGAGACATCAGTACGTGTTGTGGGGTCCTTACCACGTAAATGGAGGAAACTTCAGAGCTGCACAATTTGCAAATTAAAGGCTTAAGTTGTGAATTCTTGCCAGCTGACACAACGTTATAGCCATGATTCCCTGTTGCAGAACTGACCTGTCTGGGTTGGGTAGCCTGTGTTGAGTCGCAATCTTGTTTGTTAGAAACCTCTCACAAGGCACACAGCCAACACAAACAGCTTTGTATAAGATGCAGAGGCTCCATCTAAACCCTCAATGATCTCAGCCCTATACTACAAATAACACTATACCAACCGCTACGCTCTAACTCGGCCTTATGAGGTCTACGTAGAAATCTATGAACTGTTAGCATACACATTATTGTATCAATTGCAACAACTCCTGCAGTATACATTTTAGAAGTTCTGTTACCTATGGTATATACTCCGTTGTATTCAAAAAGGTAGAGAATTAAGCTGTGGCTTCCTTCCCGTTTTGTCCTCTGATGCATGGCTCTCGGCCGCACGGACCCGCGGCGTGCCTGCGCCTGGAGTGCACGACCCGCGGTACCGGCTCCCACCGAGCTGCTTCTGTTACAGTACCCCCCCTTAAGGGAACCCTTCCAGGGTTCACCCGCGGAGAAGGACGGGCAGGATGAAGCCTGTGGAAGCGAGAGACGATTAGTGGAGCGTGGACGTTGCGGGCATCCTCCCACGAGTCCTCTTGAGAACCGTAGCCTTTCCAGTGGATGAGGTACTGTTATAAGGACCGATGAAAAGCTTGCTGAACTTGCGAGAGGGGGTTCTGAGTTTTAAATTCCTGGTGGATAGCCACACAAAATCCCCGACCTGATAGTCCGGTGGACGTCGACGTCTGGTATCATAGTAGGCCTTTTGACGTTCCTTGGCCTCAAGTATGTTCGCCTTGATGGCGACTAAGTGCTGTTGCAGGGATTCCAAATAGTCGTCTGATGCAGGGTTATTGGAGCAAATGATGGCCGATGGAAAAGGAACCGGGCGGAACCCGTAGTTTGCTTGGAAAGGGGTGCATTTTGTGGAAGAGTTGGTAGAGTTGTTGTGGGAGAACTCTGCCAGAGTGAGCAAGTCCATCCAGTCATCTTGGAGGTAGGTACAATAGCAGCGGATGAATTGTTCAAGACATTGATTGGTTCTTTCGGTTTGGCCGTTTGATTTGTGGATGGTAGGCGCTCGAGAGGCAATGTTCGATACCCAGTTACCCGCAGAGCGCCTTCCAGAATTTTGACACAAATTGCGAGCCTCGATCCGTAACTATCCGTGCCGGTATTCCATGCAACCGGTAAACCGTGGTGAAGAATGCGTCTGCAGTCTCCTGGGAGTTTGGTAGTCGGGATAGCGGTACGAAGTGTGCCATCTTGGTCAAATGGTCGACCGCGACGAGAATGGTGTCATACCCCCTGGAAACGGGGAGGTCCACGATGAAGTCTAGTGACACCACTTCCCACGGTTTGCTAGGTATGGGAAGACTTGCCAGCAGACCGTAGGGTGGACGTCTCTCGTGTTTGCAGGATGCGCACACTGAACAGGTGGCCACGTATTCCGACACGGTCCTACGCATTTTTGGCCACCAGAAGTAGCGTTGCACGAGTTCGAGGGTCCTGGTAAAGCCGGGATGCCCTGCGGTAGGGGAGTCGTGTAACAGCTTTAGGATTTGTACGTGCATAGAGGGGGGAATGTACATCTTGGAGTTCCAAAACAGAAACCCCTCGTTGTCGCTTTCGAGGCCCGGTGGTTGGTTGACCTCGGATCGCAATTCCGTAAGGAGATGTTCCTTTAAGTCAATGGTGTTAGCGATTACTCTTTCCGGGGGTACTACGGAGGAAGTCTTCCGCACTTTTTTGGCAGTGTCGCTGATTCGGGAGAGGGAATCCGCCTTACCATTTTTTGAACCCGGTCTGTACGTGATGATATAGTCGAAGCGATCGAAGAAGAGGCTCCAACGAACTTGCCGAGAGGACAGGGTTTTAGTAGTTCTAAGATATTGGAGATTCCGATGATCTGAAAAAATAATGACAGGTTGAAGGGCCCCTTCAAGCAGGTGTCTCCAGGTCTCGAGGGCATGTTTGATTGCCAGCAATTCTTTCTCCCCTACAGGGTAGTTTTGCTCTGCGGGGTTCAATGTCCTAGAATGGAAGGCTACCGGGTGGAGAGGTGTGGAGAGGGTCTCCCGTTGGGACAATACAGCCCCGATGGCCCAGTCAGAGGCATCTACTTCAAGAATGTACTGTAATGAGGGATCAGGCAGCTTCAATATTGGTGCGGTGGTGAATCGTCTTTTTAGGTCCTCAAAGGCTCTTTGGTGGCCCGGATTCCAGATGTACCGCACCTTGGAGCTGGTGAGAGCGGTTAGTGGTTTAAGGGCACTGGAGAAGTTCTTTATAAATTTCCTATAGAAGTTTGCGAAGCCAAGAAAACGTTGTAAGGCCCGGCGAGAATGAGGCGTCGGCCAGTTCAAAATGCACTCGATCTTGGAGTCGTCCATCTGTACCCCCTCCCGGGAGATGATGTACCCCAGAAAAGGAACCGACTCCTGCTCGAAGTAGCATTTCTCCAGTTTTGCATAAAGACGATGGGCTCTGAGTCTGGAAAGTACCCAACGAACATGTTTTCGATGGTCGAGGAGAGTGTCCGAATATATGAGGATATCGTCCAGATATATTACCCACAGACGTCCAGAATGTCTCTAAAGATGTCATTAATGAAACACTGGAATGTGGCCGGGGCGTTGCACAACCCGAAGGGCATGACCAGGTATTCGAACAATCCGTAGCGGGTCCGGAATGCAGTCTTCCACTCGTCGCCTGCCCTGATCCGGATGAGGTTGTAGGCCCCCTTTAGGCTGAGTTTGGTGTAAAAGTTCGCGGTCTGAAGACGTTCTATGAGTTCCGGAATGAGGGGCAGCGGGTAGCGGTTTTTGATAGTAATGGCGTTCAGGGCACGGTAGTCAATGATGGGTCTGATACTGCCATCTTTATTGTGAACGAAGAACATTCCAGCTCCTGCAGGGGAGGTGGAGGAGCGGATAAATCCCTTTTCAGGTTATCTTCGAGGTACCCCTTTAGGTGGTTCAATTCAGGTTGGGACAACTGATAAATCCTCCCTACGGGTATCCTACTGCCTGGGAGAAGATCGATGGGGCAGTCGTATGAGCGGTGGGGAGGCAGTATCTCTGCGTTGGTGGGGTTGAATACGTCTTGAAAGTCCCGGTAAGGCTCGAGTATCTCGTGCGGGTTAAGGAGCAGGACGTCCCTCGAGGGGTAGCAGGTGTTACGACAGTAGGAGGAGTTGAGTTGTACCCTGTTATCGGCCCATATGAGGTCCGGTTGGTGTAGCCTCAGCCATGGAATGCCAAGTATGACAGGGAAGACCGGAGATGGGATTACATCGAAGTCCATGTATTCCCGGTGGTCATCGCTGGTGGTTACCAGTAAGGGTTGTGTTTGTAGGTTGATTGGACCCGATGTCAATGCGGATCCGTCTACGAAGCTGACGGACAAGGGTCTGAGTTTTCTACAGGTGGGAATGCTGTGTTGGGAGACCAAACGTACATCAATGAAATTCCCACATGCTCCGGAATCCAACAGGGCGTTAATCTGGATTCTTTTTTGTTCCCACTGCAAGGACAAGGAGAGATAGAGGTAATTCGTAGACTTCAGGTGGGGCGAAGAAATCTTAGCAATGCGACTCGCCTTACCTGCGTTTTTCCTCCTTACGGAGGGACACTCCTCTACTAGGTGGGCGGGCGAGGCGCAATACATACAGAGATTCTGCATCCGTCGCCTGGATCTTTCCTCGGAGGATATGGGTCCTCTGATGAACCCGATGTCCATGGGTTCTTCTGGAAGGGCTGAGGGCACCTTTCGGGGCGTCCATGGTACCCCAGTGCTCTTTTCATGGCGACGTTCTCTCAGACGACGGTCAATAGAACCACGGTTCGGGCTAGTTCATTTTTGAGCGTCTCAGAGAGCCCCAGACGGAATTGGTTCCTAAGGCTGATATCGTTCCATTCCGTCTGGCGTGCCCATCTTTTGAACTCTACAATGAAGTCTTCCACCGGGCGCTTCTCTGGCGGATGCTCCTAATGGCGGTCTCCGCGGTTATTTGCTTACCCGGGTCCTCGTATAATTGGGACATGGCTGTAATGTGTTGCGGCTTTTAAGCCGAGTGCTGGACCTGGAGGGGGCGGAGCTTCGCGGCGCTCCTGCGCCCGACGAAGATGCGTCTCTGGGGAGAGAGGGAGGAAGCCGCCTATGCACCTGCGCAGGGTGTTGCTGTTCAGCGGCGACGGACGTCACCCTCTGATGCATGGCTCTCGGCCGCACGGACCCGCGGCGTGCCTGCGCCTGGAGTGCACGACACGCGGTACCGGCTCCCACCGAGCTGCTTCTGTTACACATAGCATGTCTTGTTGTACAATAACAACATATGAGGGCTGTGATCTTGTGCCACCTGCATGTCATTGCATGAGTTTATAAGAGGTAACATGGAATGTTTAGTTCACATTTAGTTTACTAATTTGTATCGAGATTGTAGTCCATCATGGAAGCGAGCTATTGGAGTGGCTACTTTACATCACACACAGGAACCATGGGGAACAAAAGTAGCCACCCTCTAAAAGGAAGGGCAGTGTCAGCACCAATTCAGAGATGATTTGAGGATCTACAGCCGAGTGATACACAAATAAGAGACATTTTGTTAATAGTTAGGGTACTTGAATGCATTTTTAACGTTCAACTCCTGAGTTTAGTGTCACAGGGTCTATGTCTCTTGTTTTACCTTATCACCTCTGAAAGGCCTTGCCAAATACACTTAGTGGATAAAGAAAGAACGACATGACTGGCAACAATAAAGTAACTCTGGCCTATCTACTGGTCTTGGTCCCCACTTAAACACTGGCCAGTGGCAGAATAGATATACAGTCTGACTGGGATGGAATCCCAAACCTTTGTTGCAGCACTCACAATTCAAGGTTATTTGTAATCCACAAGGAAACTCTCCAAAGGATCCATGCGAGAATTTCCTAAGGAGGTCAGCAAGCAAGATTAGTATAAATGTAGGTGGCCAAAAGGCCTCTCACCACTGATGTTGTGTAGGTGCCCTTGGGTCAGCATTCCATTCCCCAGAGGCCAAACAAGAGATCATGCCACACTCTGGGGCTCCCCACTCAAGCCTGTTCTTTCTGGAGTCCATAGTCCACATCTCTGGCAGTCCTGTGGGGTTTTCCTTTCTGCTCACAGCACGCAGCTCAGTTGCAGCTCTGGCCCTATGAATCTCCCTGGTGCGTAGTTGGAATGCAGATGGCCTCTCTGAGCTGCGGGTGGCTCTGTTAGCCCCCCGCAAATGACATGGCAGGCAACATGATCTTCACTAAAGCTCCCAATGGTGGAGATGGGTTCTGAATCCTAATGGTTCTGATATTCATTTCTGCAAACTGGTACCAGGTCATGCATCATGTCTCTGCAAATCAGCCTGACCACCCATCAAAACACTTTTACCCTCTGCTCTGTGTCCTGTGGGGAAGCAGGACCAAGCTCCAGCCTTAGCTGTGGCCAGAGTCCTTCATTTTTCCTCTCCTTGCCACATTGTCCTCTCAGAAATGGGGAGAAGATGCAGGCTGCCGTGTGGCCATACGAAATCTTGAGCTGTGTGTCTTCAATGCCTTAAAGGTGCTACCAGATGTCACCATGAGGAAACACGTTCTGCCTGATGACGGGGATCCTGCGAGACCCCGAAAAGTTGCACTATGTTCTGCTCTTCTGCGTGTACGTCAATAAATAGACGTATTCTATTTGCCATTGGAGCGCCCGTGTCCATACGTACCATCAGGAAACCATCCCTGAGAAATGTCATGCAGCAGTTGTTTGCAACCCCTGTACATACAAGTGCTATGATAAAATATTGAGTGTTTCTAAACTACTGTGGTGTAATTCTTTCCGAAGTTTCCATCTACAGTCATTTTATCCTGCTGGGTAGCTCATCATTCACAAAACAAAGCTCATATACATGTGGATAGCAATAAAACACGTTTTAAATTATGATACAAGCGTGGAAACTGTCAAGCATGTACAATTGCCTGGAAAATTGTATTCCGGATATTCAGTTTGATTTGCTGTCGTGAATTTTTAAGCGATGCCTTCTGGTTTTCACCTCCAAATTTACTGGAGTCATAACGTTCTGATTTACTAGTTAAAATCCACATATGGCGGTGGAGAGGAATGGAAGCTTTTGTAGGGATGGTTCAGCGTTGATGTGAGAGAGCAGAAATGCTACATAGAAACTTTGTTGATGTACGAGCAAGGCGACTTAATTTATGGAAGGAGTGGGGTGTTTTTTTTTAAAGTGTACAGGTGAAACTCGAATAATTAGAATATCGTGCAAAGTTCATTTATTTCACTAATGCAACTTAAAAGGTGAAACTAATATATGAGATAGACTCATTACATGCAAAGCAAGATAATGCAAGCCGTGATTTGTCATAATTGTGATGATTATGGCTTACAGCTCATGAAAACCCCAAGAACCCCAAATCCACAATCTCAGAAAATGAGAATATTACATGCAATCAATAAAACAAGGATTGTACATAGAACAATATCGGACCTCTGAAAAGTACAAGCATGCATATGTACTCAGTACTTGGTTTGGGCCCCTTTTGCAGCACTTACTGCAATTACTTTTGCACGATATTCTAATTATTCGAGTTTCACCTGTATGTCCAGCCAAATTTTTTTTTAGCTTGGTTGGAGTAGGGAAGGGTCAGAACACTTGTCAGGTTTTTACTGCTAACCCAAGCTCTGTTACAGACATTTCCCCTCACTTAATGTTACGGTCAAAGCGATGTCAGTATACAGGGAGTAAGAGAACATCTCTAACAGCACAACAGACAGACATGAAAATTTATTTTTATTATTAAATGAAATAAAATGGGCGGGTCAGAACCCCTTTCAACGTTGTATTGCCTTTTGTGTCGTTTTTGCTGATTTCTCTTCAATTCCTGTATCATAAAATCTTTACCTCCAACAGTAATTTAGAGGAAATCTCATCTCATCATCTTCCTTAACTGGCTCAGACTAGCCATTGCATTTCTTCAAACTAAGGCCTCATTCAAATTGGAGGTACGTCTATACCTGTAAACAGCTGATCATGGGAGGAACGGGTGCTGTACGTAATTGTGTGCAGCAGCCTGTTCTTCCTTATGGGGAATCTGCGCTGTCATCTGTGCGGGTGTTCCGCACTTGGACGCACACAGGATAGATCCTGTCTGCATCCAAATACGGACACCTGTACCCGCACGGATGTGCAGTTCGGGTGTCTGTATGACACGGTAAAGCCGTGTCCTCCCATAGGGACGAACAGGCTGCTGCGCGCAATCACACGCAGCACCTGTCCCTCCCGGGATCGGCTGTTTACGGCCGTGCACGCTGCACGGGCAAGTACGCCCAGTGTGAATGAGGCCTAAATTAGTGGAAGTGCAGTTTTGTGCAGTTTATCTTAAGAGCCTGTTCACATGAGATCAGGTCCTGATCAGTAGACGTGGAGCTGCTGATGCAGTGCGTTTTTGACGCATTTTTTATGCGTTTTCGGTCCGGATTTTTTTTTTAGCCAAGGGGCTGTCAGTATGCAGATTCAGCCTCTGAGGTCACTTCCGCCCTCTCGGAACATCTACTTCCCTTTGTGTATGTAAAGCTGGTGATCAGACATGTATCACATATTTGCAGGCATGTTGCTGGTGCTGGCTGCAGCAATCTGCACAGAACGAGCCTGCAGGAGGATTCGTTATTGGGTACACCCAATCTTGAGGCTCTGGGACTCCAAGGGTCAGTTCTGGAGTTTGTATGAGGATTTGCGAGGTCACCCGGATACATTTTTTTCCTTTACTTGCATGTCCATGGCAAGGTAATAGGCATGTTCCAAATGTTTGCAGTTCATGTCGTTACCTCTACCCCAACCTGTCTGTCTATCGTTGATAACATCATAATAAGTGGAGCAAGAATACAATTTTTAATTTTTTTTTCCTTAGCTGCATTGCGTTGCGTTGCGTTTCCATTCTCGTTGCCTTTTCTTTGCTTTTCGTGCGTTTCCGGACCGGACAAAATGTGACATGCAGTATTTTTTCTGTCGTAAGCTGAACGGACTGCGCACGTGAGAACTGTAGCCCATAAAACACATAGGGATACATTGGGATGCATTTTGAGTGCAGCAGTTTACAGATCCGGTCAGCACACAAAACGGACGTCGTGTGAACAGGCCCTAAAGGAGAACTATGGGGTTAGGGCTTTTCCCCATAGTTCTCCTAAGGGTAACGGGAGGACCAAACTAGCGTCCTCCCGTCACCCTAAGCTCAGTATACCGCGAGCTACAGCTCGCGGTATACTGAGAAGCCACAGCTGAAACGGATCCCGACAATTATGTCTGGATCCACCCAGCTGCGTGAGTGACAGCTGGCTCTGCCTATCTAGAGGCAGAGCCAGCTGTACCCGCCCCCTCCCCCGTCCGTTCCACCAGTCAGCGCTGGAGGATCGGAGCGGGAAGGGGGGAATCCAGTCCCTCCCCTGTCACGGCTCTGTGCAGTGACAGGATCGAGAAGTGAGCGAGCGCCGGTATGTGTTCGCTCACTTCGCGATCTACTGAGCCGACGTGTGACAGTTTCATTGTCACAGGTCGGCTAGAACTATGAGGATGAGTGAAAATCACTCACCTCATAGTTCTCCTTTAAAGGTGCTCGTTTTGTCTAGGGGGAGAAAATAAAGATGTACTCACCCGATCTTCAGTCCCGCCTGTCTGCAAGACCAAAAAGTGTACCGCCGTACTCCTTCCTGGAAAACCCCTTTGTGTTAGATGCTGAAATGACTGCAGATGGTGCTGTTCATATCAATGAAGTAACAGGATGTCACCAGCACCCTGCCGATATATGTTATAACAAATGTCCTTTCTTCATGCATCTTGTCACAT
Source organism: Nanorana parkeri (assembly GCF_000935625.1). Lineage (NCBI taxonomy): Eukaryota > Metazoa > Chordata > Amphibia > Anura > Dicroglossidae > Nanorana > Nanorana parkeri. The sequence continues at coordinate 244,630 of NW_017306285.1, read as the reverse complement.
GGATGGCGACACATATTGCCGTACATGAGACAACATGCTTCAATAAAAGACACTTGCTATCACATATATCTTCGGTGTGCTGGTCACATCCTTTTATATGAATGGTTGCTACACCAGTCCCCTCAGCCTCTTCTCCCCCAGGTTCTAAGGACCCATGACGTAATCATGCCTAACACAGATCCATTAGAGCTAGAGTGGGCGGGGGGACCAGTCCCCTCAGCCTCTTCTCCCCCAGGTTCTAAGGACCCATGACGTCATCATGCCTATTAACACAGATCCATTAGAGCTAGAGTGGACGGAGGGACCAGTCCCCTCAGCCTCTTTCCCCCAGGTTCTAAGGACCCATGACGTCATCATGCCTAACACAGATCCATTAGAGCTAGAGTGGACGGAGGGACCAGTCCCCTCAGCCTCTTTTCCCCCAGGTTCTAAGGACCCATGACGTCATCATGCCTAACACAGATCCATTAGAGCTAGAGTGGACGGGTTTGGGTGGAGAAGTGTGCAAGACCGAAGTTCAGTTTAGTATATCTTCTCCATGTTTGCTCCTAGACCATAAGGAGCACTTAGCCCTTTCAGTTAGGGGTTAGTCCCACTGCAGGTGTAAATTTTAAAATTCCTGGCGTTCTTCTTTAAACATAAAGAGCGGTGTGGTACTTTTGTATAACAGCATGTTATAGATTGGAATTCCCCTATAGTGGATGTAGTACTTAGTAGAGTTCTTTAATAAAGCCATAAAGCCTTCAGGAGAAGCAAGGACTTACATTCCGGGTCATGGACAAATGCAGGCAAGGCAGGTCCTTTCCCTCTGCATCTGACCTTGACACCATGTATGTTTGAAGTTCAGGGTACTAGCGCTCCAGTGGAAGGCCGGTTCCATCCGACTTCTCTCTCTCAAATCCTTATTTAGTCTAATGCCAGCAGGTGTTCTGCGTTGCACTAAAAGCTCGCTAAAAACAGAACAACATAACATTACAACAAGCAAATTCCTTAGGGTGCAATTACTGTCGGCGGTATCCGAAGGAAACTGTTTTCAAAAGGTTTATGTTATAAAAAAAAAACCCACACAGACTGGACAGGAAGAAAGAGATTGTAGGTCATGCTATACCAATCACATGTCTATACTTAGAATATACTGCCGTTGATGTTTTTCTATCGGTGTAGGCTGGCTAGAGTAAGCTGATTGCTGGTGGAACTGCTGAGAAAATGAATATATTCATTGCGGCATAAATGTCAAGTAGTTAACATATAGTATGTATAAATTTCAGGCATGTTTATTTCTGTTTATAGGAAAGATGACAGCGAATAAGAGGCATACAAAGTATAGAGGAAACAGTGCAAACAATGTGCACACCTCAATAACTTACACAATTATGTGCAAATACATCTTTAAAGGAGAACTATGACATGAGTGATTTCCACTCACCTCATAGTTCTAAGCCGACCTGTGACAATGAGACTGTCACAGGTCGGCTCAGTAGATCGGGAGGTGAGAGAACACATACCGGGTTCCCTCACCTCTCGATCCTGTCACGGCTCTCTGCCGTGACAGGGGGAGGGGCCGGATTCCCCTCCCCCCGCTCCGAACTGCCAGTGCTGACTGGCGGAACGGACGGGGGAGGGGGCGGGTACAGCTGGCTCTGCCTCTAGATAGGCAGAGCTAGCTGTCCCTCACGCAGCTGGGCGGATCCCGTCATCTAAGTCGGGATCCGCTCCAGGTGCGGCGTCTCAGTATCCCCCGAGCTGTAGCTCGCGGTATACTGAGCTTAGGGTAACGGGAGGACGCTAGTTTGTGTCCTCCCGTTACCCCAAGGAGAACTATGGGGAAAAACACTGACCCCATAGTTCTCCTTTAAAGCTGAACTAATACCGAACTAATGGATAAGAAAATACAACAGGCATGTGCATTTTATTGGACTCTTGGAGGGCTTTGTGTATTTCTTCCAGATCTAAAAAAAACGCTCACTGCTGCTCTCTCTCTTTTGCAGGGAGATGGGTCTTGTCTCTACCCCCTACTGTAATAAAGACCGGTCACTGATGCTCTCTCTCCTTGTGCAGGGTAGACATGTGCAATTCGTTTCGTTCCGAATCGAAATTCGGACGAATTTTCGGAAATTCGGACATTCGGATGTATCCGAATTCCGAATTACAGACATAACGAATGCAAACGAATCTGAATTTCCATTTCCATTCGTTTCGTTCGTTGGAGCAAATTGACATTAGAGAAGGAGAAAAATATTTTTTCCCCCTCAAATGTCACTTTGCTCCAAACGAACGAACGAAACGAATAAGAAACGAATAAGAAACGAATAAGAAACGAATAAGAAACGAATAAGAACAGAAAACGAAACGAACTTTCGAACTACCGCTACCGAATTTCGTCCGAATCCGAATTCCGAATCCGAATTGACTTTCACACCCGAATCCCGAAAAACCAAATAACACAAATCCGAATTTAAAACGAAACGAAACAAAACAAATTTTTTGGCAGTGCACATGTCTAGTGCAGGGTGACTGGTCTTGTCTCTGCCCCTTCCTGTAATAAAGATTGCTCACTGCTGCTCTCTCTCCTTGTGCAGGGTGACCGGTCTTGTCTCCACCCCTTCCTGTAATAAAGACCCGTCACTGCTGCTCTCTTTCCTTGTGCAGGGTGACTGGTCTCATCTCTGCCCCTTCCTGTAATAAAGACCAGTCACTGCTGCTCTCTCTCCTTATGTGGGCGCTGGTCTTGTCTCTACCCACTCCTGTAATAAAGACCAGTCACTGCTGCTCTCTCCTTGTGCAGGGTGACTGGTCTCGTCTCTGCCCCCTCCTGTAATAAAGACCGGTCACTGCTGCTCTTTCTCCTTGTGAAAGGTGACTGGCCTCATGTCCGCTCCTTCCTGTAATAAAGACCGCTCACTGCTGCTCTCTCCTTGTGCAGGGTGACTGGTCTTGTCTCTGCTCCCTCCTGTAATAAAGACCGGTCACTGCTGCTCTCTCTCCAAGAGAGACATAACATACCACGAAGGCAAGTGCACTTACAGCAGGAGTCCGTTTTAGTGAACTTGAACAAAGATACGTTTTCTCTAAACGTTCTCTAGGAGGTGCTGATCTACATTCGCCTGTGTGTTCATGCGCAGGGGCGCACAGAACGCACACTTCCAATGGAGATGACTTGGCACTGCAACCAGTATTGGGTAAGTTGAGTGCAATGCTCCCCAATCACTTTCCACTCTCAAATAAATACAATATTTTGAGTAGAGTGCCTCTAACTTTTGGTGTATATTTGGATATTTTTTACTGTTGCTTAAAATGGCAAAAAGAACATTTTAAGCAACTTCATGCGGAAAACTGGTCTATATTTACATAACTATTACTTTTTGTCTATACCCTACACACATAAAAAAATAGTAATGCTCCCCCACTTTTCCTAAAAGCTTTATGGAATCATTATGTCTCAAACTAGTGACTGGGCTTCTGGAAAATTACTCATTTGACTCTTATGCATTTATCTTCTTTTCACAACCTCTGAAACTCTCAGTAGAAATAACCACTTAAAAATCGAATGATGCAAAATTTGCAAGTTTGTCAACAACTAAGTGCCTCCCTGTCCAGTCTATCTCTCCGATCGCAGCATAATGATGATCACTTGGCTGAACAATTTTGCAAACAGAGAAAAAGGATACTGTTGTGTTACGGAGCTTTTAAAGAGCCTTGTGAAATGAGTTTCTATAAAGCAAGGATAAACTCATAAAGCACTTTCTTCGGGGTTTTCATTTATGTATAGTCAAGCAGAACTGTCATTATAAATGTTGCGAATGTTTAAAATGTTTTGAACATTTAGCGACTAAGCCTGACAGCTAACGCGCAAATCAAGGAAGAACTACTTCAGTTGGACTGCAGTTTTATATGGCCTGGTTAGAAGTGGAGCTTTAATTCACATATAATATGAAGGTGGAATGCAAGCACAACTGAAAGCAGCACAGTTCAAGCAATTGATTTGTCACTTCTATGCTCTAATATATATATTTGTGGATGAGATTAACTTAAAGAAGACCTTGCATTATGGTCACTTTGTTCTGAGTCTTCATCTATACATAGTCAAACAAAACTGTCATTATGAATGTTTGGAACATTTAGAGACAAAACCTAACCGCTAATGCACAAAGGAAAAACGACTTCAGCTGGACTGCAATAGCATATGATCTTGTTATAAGTGTGGTTTTAAAGGAGAACTATGAGGTGGGTGAAAATCACTCATCCTCATAGTTCGAGCCAACGTGAGACAATGAAACTGTCACACGTCGGCTCAATAGATCGGGAAGTGAGCGAACACATACCGTCGCTCGCTCACTTCTCGATCATCTCCCTACAGGGATTCCACCCCTCTCCACTCCGATCCTCCAAAGCTGACTTGTGGAACGGATGGTGGAGGGGGCGGGCACAGCTGACACTGCCTCTAGATAGGCAGAGCCCACTGTCACTCACGCAGCTGGGTGGATCTCGACAGTAATGTTAAGATCCGTCCCGGCTGCGGTGGCCTCAGTATACCGCGAGTTGTAGCTTGCGATATACTGAGCTTTGGGTCAGGGGAGGACGCTAGTATGTGTCCTCCCGTTACCCTTAGGAGAACTATGGGGAAAACACTTACCCCATAGTTCTCTTTTAATTCACACATATTATAAAGTTGGAATGCAAGCACAAATGAAAGCAATATATTTCTGTTTTTATGTTAAAAACAAATTATATATACACCGGGGGTGCCAAAACAATTACTTTTTGAAGTTGAATTAAATTATGGTAGCAATGTGTAGTACAGCGTTCGCTCACAAGATGGAGTTAATCAAATGAATGCTAGCGTCACCATGCGACAGGCAGGATAGTCAAAGAAAATGGCAGAAGCATGGTTGTCGTTCAAGGAGCGCAAGACCAATTTGAAGTGGTATTTGAAATTCAAAAACGTTGTGGAAGTACGACAATGGAGGTGTGAGTATGCAACAGAACCTCCAACATGCCTTAACAATTGCACGCAGGGCCGGATTTACTTTGTCTGCTGTCCCAACGCCAGGTTCCTCAATGCGCCACCCTGTACGCAGGCTGCATACGAATTATCTCGGAGACACCACCGAGATCACTTGTACAAAACAAGCAACAGTTTCCCCCGCTGTACATTTATCCCTGCTTGCCCAAAGCAGGGATAAATGTAGAAAACATACCTGCCCGGCACCCGGAACTGCATGTCCTGGGCTAGAAGAGATAGGAATTCTAAACCCCTGCTGCCCCTCTACTCCCTGCTGCCCCGAGGACATGCCTCAGTTGGCCTTGTGGGAAATGCGGCCCCGGATTGCGCCCATTCGTGAGAAGTCTGAGATGCATAATACTGTATGTGATGTGCACAAGGGAAGATCCATTAGGCCTCGCACAGCAAAAAGTCCTGCTTCTTCTGCTATGGTGTTGGAACAGTTTAAACGCTCAGAAGTCTACCAAACAATGTGCATGTGAGACAGGAGTTAGGAAAACAAGCATACGACACATTCTTAAACCAGCAGAATGGTTTGTCCATGCTTTTCCACAAAAACCTGGAATGCAATTATATCAATTTGGAGACGGTGCCAATCATTTTGTCCAGTCCATTTTTGAAGTTTGCTGGTGAAATGTGTCAGATTTGGCTTTTTTTTCTGTCATACCAATACAAACAAAAGAAATAAACATGAGAATGCCGAAACATTTGTAATTGCAACAATTTTCTGCGTGAAGTGGTGCATTATTTGACAGAAATGCAGGGGTGTCAATTTCTTCGGCCATGACTGTATATACATAATTACATGTATGTGTGAACAGGGAAGTACAAAAGGAATGTTATTAAATGTACAGAACTAGGGATGTTCAGATACCAGTGCCAATATTCAGCATTTTCACGAGAACTACCAGGGTTGCAGCGGTTGCAGCTGGGACCTGGCTCTGGCGCCCCACCACTGTCCTGAAATCATTAGTCTGAATTGTTTTAGAAAAGCTGTCACATGACACTAAACAAAAATGTATCAGTACTTGTATCTGTGAGTACTTGGACAAGTATCAGTACTTGTACTTGGAAAATGGCATTGGTGCATCACTTGTATATATTTATAAAAACAAAATAAAACATTAAAACAGGGATGTACAAATCCCAGGATCCCTGTAGCCAATACTACTTACAAATGACAGCTGCCTCCTAACTTTTGCATTTGTCTCTAGTCTAGTCTTGGAGCTAGAAAAGTATCTGTACTTGTACTAAGTACAGTACTTGGTATCCGAACATCCCTATACAGAACCCTTCCACCTCTAGTTACATCCACTCTAGAACACTTTATTCTCCTAACCAATCAACTCTTGACATTCATCAAATTCAGGCACTCAGAAAAATAAAGGATTGTTCTTGATTGGTTCCCAGGTAATACTGGATGATGCACATTGTTTTAATAAACAAAGACTTTAATATCACTTTACTTGTGCTTGTAGAAAGATCTTTTATGTTCAGTGGTAATATTTCAGGCATACAGTATCCCCAACTATAAGGTAGCACTAAACCATAAAAGAACCTGCAATGAATTTCTTAAATCGCAATGACAACTTTGCAATAAAACTGCCCCCTTTTTATTGAAGGAACAGGTCGCAGATCTCCTGAAGTCCCAGCAAACACTTATCAGTGATCCAACAGCTGCAACTGATAGTTCAATATCAATACATTAATTACTGCGGTCTTATCATTCCTCCACTGTGTGATCGTGCAAGAATTCCCCAAGATGAGAGATGAGAATATCAATAACTATAACTCTTCATAACCTTCTCCCTTACTAAATAATGAGACTTGTTCTTATTTATTGCCTCTTTATGGCTTTTACAGCCTATTACTGCTTGATGTCGGAATTTAATGAGGAACAGGGCAGGGCGATCGGGTGCTTGGCACAATAGGCAGGTTAACATCAACGTTTCTACTCTGGGTGAGGAGGGGAGACGGGTGCTCAGATTGTCAGTTATAAAAGGGTTTACTGTAAGTGTTAAGATAGATTAAGGGAACATTATATGAAATATAAAACGACTGGGGTTCGGGATTTGCTGGTTATTGCCATGGGCCTCTGACTCTCAGTATGCAGTGAAGGGGGTTTGTGGCCAAATTTATTGAGCTAATAAATCAAGGCAGATTATAAATAACCCCATGTAATGTACAATGTGTTGATCTAAAGGGAAATTACTAGAGATGAACACATTTTTAATAGAATGTTTTACACAAATGTTCAGTCAATGCTTATAAAGTGGAATTGGAATCAATGTTCTTCAAAAACACTGGGCCAAAAGCAAACCTATTTATGGTTAGAAAACGTCAAAATAAGCTGGATGAATTCAGGGTTTGATTTTCATAACTGGAACCTGCAGGGACATATTTGGCATCCAAACAATGTACTTCTGCTAGAATGGCCTCTTTTACGCACATTTTCTTTGTTTGCTGTTCCTAATCTGGTTTGTGACAATCTGTAAATAATCATATCAGATTTCTTAGATCAGATTGATGAAGGTGAAAGCCAATGGGGTCAATAACTGTACAGAGGAAAATCATCTCTTTGCCCACTCCGCTAAAGCAGGACAAATGTACTTAATGGTAAATACAGTCTTGGCCGTACCATGACTAGACCTAAACCAGCATAAACTACATGCAATAACATTCAGAATCAGACCATGGTCTTGTTTTGATGACAAAAATAGTAAGGATTTGTCTTTTTCTCCACCATTTATTTTAATGGAGAAACAAAAACTAAGTTTTAAGAATGCTTTTTCTTAGAAACAGTGCTTCATATAAAAATCCACGATGGCCCATTTTGCAAGTCAAAAAAACCCCATAAAACATCATGTTAGCCCTTTGGCTGTAGCACCTTATCTGCCCTGTGCAGATTCATCATTCTGGGATTCAGGGACCCTCTCCTTCCGGATTGAATGGCACCCAGTTGGCACCCCAGCTCACCTAAGCACTGCACCGCAATGTCCTTGCATTGTAGCACACCACAACGTACAGCATTGCAATGGGCCGCCTTGTAAAAAATGATGAATGTCCCATTTCTAGTGCAATATGGTACATTGGCAGCCCAATCAAAATTGAATGCGCTTTAAATGCACAAATCCAACACATTAAATGTCATTCATCATTTGGGGATCCAGGGCCACTCCCTTTCCAGGTTGAATGGCACCCAGTTGGCACCCCAGCTCACCTAAGCACTGCACCGCAATGTCCTTGCATTGTAGCACACCACAACGTACAGCATTGCAATGGGCCGCCTTGTAAAAAATGATGAATGTCCCATTTCTAGTGCAATATGGTACATTGGCAGCCCAATCAAAATTGAATGCGCTTTAAATGCACAAATCCAACACATTAAATGTCATTCATCATTTGGGGATCCAGGGCCACTCCCTTTCCAGGTTGAATGGCACCCAGTTGGCACCCCAGCTCACCTAAGCACTGCACCGCAATGTCCTTGCATTGTAGCACACCACAACGTACAGCATTGCAATGGGCCGCCGTGTAAAAAGTGATGCAATTCCCATTTCTAGTGCAATATGGTACATTGGCAGCTCATTAAAAAATGAATGCACTTTAAATGCACAAATCCAACACATTACATGTCATTCATCATTCTGGGATCCAGGGCCACTCCCCTTCCAGGTTGAATGGCACCCAGTTAGCACCCCAACTCACCTAAGCTCACTGCAATGTCCTTGCATTGTAGCACACCACAATGTACAGCATTGCAATGGGCCAGTTTGTAAAAAGTGATACATCTCCTATTTCTAGTGCAATATGGTACATTGGCAGACTATTCAAAAATGAATGCGCTTTTAACGCACAAATCCCACACATTAAACATGCATGTATTGCCGCAGTGTGCTAGAGTAAACAGGTACTAAAAATAAGTTAAGAAACTGTACAGCTTTAAAAAAAAAAAACTCAAACCAAGTTTCCCTTTAAACTATTTTGAATGTTTTTGTGTTATTTCCACGTATCTATTTATTTATGGTATTTATATAGCGCTGACAATTTACGCAGTGCTTTAAATACTGTACTTTTACATCAGTCCCTGCCCTCAAGGAGCTTACAATCCAAGGTCCCTATCACACACACATACGGGGCCAATTTATAAAGAAGCCAATTAACCTTCCAGCATGTCTTTGGAGTGTTCTACTTGAATTTTAAATAAATTGAGTGCAGGTGTTCTAGCGTACGGTTTTATTGTGAGCCAATGGATTCTCCCACTTCCAATAAAAGAATTCCTTCAGCGCTATCAACCACACACCGTTCAGCAAGGAGAACGTTCCACACAATCATCTTAGATTAGATGACATCATCTCTTTGTGGTGATGGTATTTACTGGTCACAGGCATCCTTTGATCTGAGATCGTTCCTCAGCAACAATGTGCTGAGCTAAGATACACAGGGAAGTTCTGAATAATCTCTAGAAGAAGGTCATTGTCATAGGCAAGGTCCACAAATATCTTGTATTTTTCAGACATTCAATGGTAACTTGCTAAACGGTGACTTCACAATGTAATGGCTCTTGCGTGAGTTCTTTTTAGTCATAATTAGTTTGATTTCAAACCACTCTAACATTTCTCTTCACATGGAAAGTTTTTTTTTTTCTAATCATCAATAAAGAGCAAATTGAGAATGTGTTATTCTTACAAATGTGTCCGTGCCATTTATAAAATACACCTTTCAGTTGTAGTTATTACAGGATAATTTAATTGGGAATGGATTGTACTGAAAACCAGTAATAACATCTGTCAATAAAGGAGAGCTATCTCAGAAAATAGGCTTTCAGCACGCCTAGCTTTTAATGGTCCTTTCCTTCTCTTCATAAAAATTGTGGACTATGATGTGCATTTTATTTAGTTGATATGCCTTTTTTCCAATCAGGTAGGACCTTCTTTTTCTCACCATCTTAGCTCTGATGACAATAATTCAGTCTAATGATCCATCTGGAAAGGTGTTTTTTTTACAAGGTCAGCCAATGCTACACTAAGTAAAAAATGAGTAGACAGCTGAAAGTGGGCAACCTGAACCATCACAATTGTGCACGGTGTGCCATCCTCAGATAAACACAGCTCGCATTCAAAAGTGGAAATCCAGATAAACAGTTGAAATACATATATGCAAACTATTTTAATTGCCAAAAGTATTGATAACTCTGTTTAACCAGACTCATAGTATCATAGACCTCTTCCAGACTGCACTGCCAGGAAGATGCCTCCGCTTTAGTATTTCTTGGTTATGGATTACAGGTTTCTGTATCAACTTTCTTCTTATTAGATAATACATCAGCAGCATGCTGTTCTTGATTCGCTATCCATTGAGTAGCATGTATGCAGGCATGTGACACTGGAAGTGAGCCATTATATAACAGTATCACCTGCCTGAAAAGTGGCTAAGGCGTGTGAATCAGAAAACCATCTGAAAAGAATGACAAATCCTTTCAGCAACAAGACAAAGCTGTTTGCCTCGAACATTGATTTACTAGAGGGCCAGGGTGTATGGAGATGTGACAAGCAAGCTAGCAAGCCGCCCTGCCGGGCCTGGCATGTACGTGTTCATTGTGTCATCAATACACTCATTTGCTTTTACAGCTGTGCCTTGTGGAATGTAGGCATGCTTTTTGCATGTACATTGAGCCCTTTGAAGGAGATTGTATGTACAACCATAATCTTTATTAAGGGAATAACATGAAAACATAAGCATGTTAAAGGTACTTTTTCAAGATAGATGCCCAAGAAAGTACAAGTGGACAACATAGCCTAATATAAGTAGATTATTAGTATCACCATATTCTGCTATGGAATGTCATATTTATTCATATTCCTTTAGCATGATATGTGAATGCAATGTTTCAAAGCCTCACAGGACCCCTTAATCCGGCAAATTTTGCCTGACGAAGGGGTCCTGTGAGGCTCCGAAACATTGTATTCACATGTCATGTCATGCTAGAGGAATACAAATAAAGATGACATTCCAAAGCAGAATGGTGTGCGGACAACATATCTTCTACACTCCATGTGTCTTGATCTACAGGCTCAAACTTACCCCCTAAAACCTGTACCTGTAGCTCAAACCTTGCATTTTTCAAGCTATAAAAAGAGACAGCCTACACTTTAGGGCAACTCCCCCCCCCCCCCCCTTTTTTCCTACTTTGCCTCTATTCGTTTTGCCCCTTGCTTTCATTTTTCTTCAACTTATTTTGATGCAGGACCGGTATCACTGAGTCACAGATTTATGTGCATTGGTTCATTTGAGTTGCGAGCCCTGTAAAGAGTGAGACTTTTCTACTTTTATGCCTCTTCCACTCCTCTGTGTCGTCTGAATGCGCTTCATAACTGGGTGCTGAGATACGACATGTTGACTTATACTTTGTATTGAATGTAATATTGTCTTGATGTGCCTTTTGCTATGCAAATTGTATACCTCCAATGGGCCCTGTTTATTGTTTATTGTAAAAAAATGCGCGACAAACGCGTGTTTCCGAGGGCTATACGGCTGTATCCTAATGGATATACGCCCCAAAGAAGCTCCTGTACTTCCTTGGGCGTAGGTCGTTTTGCAGCACGTTCCTACACGCTGTAAAATGCCCAGGTGGGAACAATGCCCATAGGCAATCATTGCGTTTCACATGTTGAGCGTTTTACAGCGCGTAGGAACGTGCTGTAAAACGCCCAGGTGTGAACCAGGCCTTAGCTCTGCTTGCCCAAAGCAGGGCTAAATATAGAAAACAACAATCAGGAGATAGGAATTTTACACCCCTGCTGCCCCTCTACTCTTTGTTGCCCCGAGGCCGGGTCTTGGTTGGCCTTGTGGGAAATCCAGCCCTGAGAGTGACTGCTTGAGATTGCAACATGCCAGACACTGTCCAATACAGACAAACAGTGAAAAATAGAGCCTTTTGTATAATTGGAGACCATGCTATGCAAAACACATCCAACAAGGAACCACCATAAACTCTAGCCATGCTTGAAAGACCACCCCATTTAGATACACCACCACTTATAGAAAGACTGCATATAGAATGGCTAGAGGTGCTTGTGTTTTAATACTTACCTTTGTCTTGTATGTGCACCAGATTAGACAGCTAGCAGCAGATTACTTACATGTTACAGAACAGTGAAGCATGTACAGTAGGTGGGCAGGTGTTGGGCAAGGTCATACATCCCCCTGTTCTGGGTCATTTCACATTGGAACTCTAATGCAAATCCCTAGCTCACAATAAGTATTTTTTTTAAAATGGTCCGTTCTTTGATGAAGGTAAAAGATGTAACAAAAACCAGTTTGAAAAAAAAATGATGCAAGCAACAACAAAAGGTGGATCAGTGTAATACACAGCTTTGCTCTACGCCACCTCCTGCTGTTCTGCACTGCTGGAATCATAATCTTTACCCTAAAATTCCCCGAGTCTTGAGATGGGAACTGCTTGTTTTTCTGTATACCGCGGCTCGTTTTAATTTCAGCCCACGTGCCCCCTGAAGAAAAGCTGCTGTGTAATGAAGTGTAACATGTTCTCCTTCGTCATTTAATCAAACCTGATATGACATCTCCCAGCGCGGGACATTCACAGGAAAACACAGTGATTTAAATCTCTGCTAAGCGAAGCGCACACAGGTGACTTGTGTTCATCGTTCCAGCCAATACCGGAGAGAGGGATTTAATATCTGGGATTATTTTATTTCTGCTATCTCCTGACTGTGCTTTACAAATACATTTAATGCCGAGATAGGAAAAGGATGCACGAAGAACACAGAAGAAAAAAAACACTGTTGCCAGCTACGGAAGAAGGAATGGGACTGACGTATGAACAAGCTGGTATATACAAGGACTGGTGCTTTCTTCACTGCCTAAACATCCATACCTATATCTGTAACTGGCACTTCAATCTTCTAAAAGGAATATGTCAGCAAGAAAAGAGGGCTTGGGCATGCAGCAGTTCACCAGTTAGATAAAGTAATATGTTCCTGCTAATTCAGCAGCCAGATTAATAGTATAGTGAAATACTTAGCATTTTCATCTTCCTTCCATTTTGAGAGTCTGACCAAAGTGTGAAGTGCACTCCATAGTCGAATGGACCTAGTCAGACACACACCCTCACCACAAGCATCATTAGGCACAGTGGTCTGTGCTGACATAGGTGCATAATGGTCACACCCCTAATCCCAAGCTTTCTTATGCACAGTGGTCTGTGCTGGCATAGGTGCATAATGGCCACACCTCTCATTCCAAGCATTCCTATGCACAGTGGTCTGTGCTGGCATAGGTGCATAATGGCCACACCTCTCATTCCAAGCATTCCTATGCACAGTGGACTGTGCTGGCATAGGTGCATAATGGTTACACCTCTCATCCCAAGTAGACATGTGCGATTCGTTTCGTTACGAATCGAAATTCGTACAAATTTTCTTGAAATTTGTAAATTCGGAAGCATCTGAAATCCGAATTGCAGTTTCCGAATTATATCCGAAATACGAAATTCCGTTAACGAATTTCGGATCTGAATTTCTTTGAAACAGGAACTAATATTACCCCTGTAAATGAGGATGAACAACATGACAAGATTTTTTTTTTAAATCCGAAATACGTATCCGCTGCTGCTGAGGGTTGCATTACAATACACAGGCAGGAAATACGAAATTCCGTTGACGGAATTTCATTCCGTTACGAACATTTGTTATATTGAAGTTAAAAAGCAGAGTACATTTATATTGGAGTTGATGGTAGTTTTTTTTTAAATCCGAAATCCGAAATTCGGAATCCGTTAACGGAATTCGTATTTCGTTTTGGTTGACCAATCAGAGGTTTTCTCTTCTGCTGCTGAGAGTTGCATTACAATACAGGCAGGAAATACGAAATTCCATTGACGTATTTTCGTTCCGTTACGAACATTCGTTATAGTGAAGTTAAAAAGCAAAGTACATTTATATTGGAGTTGATGGTAGTTTTTTTTTATCCGAAATACGAAATTCGGATACGGAATCCGTTAACGGAATTCGTATTTCGGATAAAAAAACAACTACCACTTCGACTCCAATAATAACAAAGGTATTTTTGCTTTTTAACTTCCGAAACATATTTCGTACGAATCCGAATTGAGTTTCGGATACGAAATAACGGATATTCCGAAACAGAACGAAACGAAGCGGAACACATGTTTTGACGGCGCACAAGTCTAATCTCAAGCATCCTTATGCACAGTGGTCTGTGCTGGCATAGGCGCATAATGGTTACACCTCTCATCCCAAGCATCCTTATGCACAGTGGTCTGTGCTGGCATAGGTGCATAATGGCTACACCTCTCATCCCAAGCATCCTTATGCTGATTCACTGATGTTGGCCATATACTACATAGCACATAATAAATCCCTGGTGATATGTGCCAGTTTTGGGTCGAAATGGCTACCTATCATGTTTAAGCTGAGAAGAAGGGAAGTCTTTGTAACCCTGCCCCTACCCAATTTTTGGACACACATACTGCCTTGTTCTAGAAGTTTGTAAAATTACTTATTGAAGATGTCCATAGGACATCCTTCCTCACTGACACAATTTCACTCATCCCTGTGAGTATGCACTTACTTGTCTCACATTTCTCACAGAGCCTGCCTTCTGAACTACAACTCAACGTCAGAACAATATAACATGATCATTGCTTGGTAGAAGCAATGTATGATGGGCTATGCAATTTTGAGAAATCGAGATTGCATCACATCAAGCAGCAGGGAAAGAGACACAAAGCACACTGGGAATCCAGGAAGGTGTTAAAAGTGATGAACAGACATAAAGCAGCACTCCATAAAAGGGATTTTTTTCAATTAAGCTTTGATTGCATTATCAGTAACAACTCAGTATGTATTCCTAATGTGAATGTTAGGATAGTATATGCTGGGACTTTACCTAATAAGTACTATATATCCAAAGTTGTGTATATTCTCTAATGCAAGAACTAATATGTGCTGTCACTATAATTGCATAAAAATATGACACAGTGTATAGCCACAGTTAATATTCATATTAATATGAAATGAGAATCACATAGTTAATTTTCCTTAAGCCATTATCTTTGGTGTTAGTATAGCTGGTTATTATAATGCCACCTTGTAGATGTTTTGGTTATTGCACCATGTTTTTCTGTATTCCCTCCCATTGTGTGTAATGTACCACCCTTCTTCTCAAAGTAGTTGTCTGGGGTCATGGCTGATTGCAAATACTGTCTCTTCATTCATCTGCTGTATCCTGTTGTCTGCTGTAACCCTGCTGCATGCAATAAAGCACTTTGTGGAAGAAAAGGTATGTGGTGAGTTCAGCTATCTGATAAGGATTGTCCGCATTGACTATATCTGCTTTTACAGGCCTGGCATAGAGGTCTCAGTAAGGGATAAATCGCTGATACAACAATCAGAGGCAGACTATAATACATTTGTGGTCTTTTTATTGTATCCCTACAACATGAGGGTATTATGCATTTTGTTTGTGCAATCATTTATCAACTGGAAAGTTTAAGCACTTCAGTGATGAGCCACTTTTAAATTAACAACATTCTCTTGAATCTTGTTAATTATAATGCTGGGTAAAAAAAAAAAGCTAATTGTTAACTTCTCATATGCTAATTAATGGCATTTTAGCCTTGAGCGCAGAGTGCTAGTCACATTCTTTCAGCCACCCAGGAGTTGTCCTATTAGTGGGGAGTAAGACGATCCGTGCCAATTTCTGATGATATGCCAAAAAGCGCACAGAAAAAAATGATAGAAATGTATCTGCCAGACTTTGGATCTTTTATATTCCTATAACAAATGAATGCATTGTATAGATAGGGTTCATCAGCAGGGTAGCTCCGTGAATAATATCACTTCTCCAGAAGGAAGGGTCTAAACCACGGTGATGTCTGCAAGGACAAAGGTGTAGCTGTAGAAAACGCAGCATAGAGGGAGCATTGCACAAATAAAAGACATTGCTTACTCTATCTAGTGGAGTTGTAATATATTAAAGTATGTCTAAATCCAAGATCAAACATGTAATATATTGCAGCTTACCCGTCCTTAGATACGGTGGCTGCATTCATTTTCCTTTTTCAGACAAAGAACATTTTCAGCAAGTGCAAAAAGTACCTGTTGATCTTGCCAAAAATACACTGCCCTTGTAACCTCCTGTGCATTGAATATATCAAACAAAGTGATCTTCCTTTCAAGTTTTATTCTGTAAACTACAAATTCCCCTGCAAAAAAAGATGGAGAGGAGGACATGTTTGTAGGTCCAAATGAGACCAGCCTAGGGAAACAATACTGCTCCTTCAAAGCACAGTGCGTGAGCATTGTTACTCTAGGACAGGAAGTGTGTTATCTGCAAGCTCACAAGTAGGGATGAGCACCGTTTTGGCTCTAACCTGGTCTGAAACTGAGCTGAACCATAACAAAGGGACAGAATGCGTGTTCTGACGTCATTTACCATATATATGGCCACATTAGGTAAATGTCATTAACCTAATATAGTCATATAAGGTCAATGACGTCACAGCATTCCGGCCCTTTGTTTATGTGCAGTTGCAGGTGGGTAGGGAATTCCCTGGCCTCAGCTGATTGGGCAGCAGCGGAGGAAGTGTCCAGGTTCTAAGCAGCTTAGGTTTGGACTGAGTTCAGCCCGCACCGGAGCTCATGCCTACTCACAAGGTGAAAATATTGGAAAAAAGGGCCCAAAAATATATTTATTTATATATACATATTACATTATCTTTTTTTGGATTTAGATATTCTTTAATGAAGCAAGGAAGGAACCAGTAAAAGAAACCAGTCAGTAATGTGAAGCAGTTGCCTTCAGCGGAGTAGAAGCAGATATGATATGACACTGGCGCATGATACCAAGATAATGTTTGTGCCGCCCCAATGGGGCATAGAATATGTTATAGAAGCTAATATAGATAGGAGTTTTACATGGTTTTTTCCCTATATCATTTTCTCATAGCTAAATCCATGTGTTATCCTATGCTGCCATCTAGTGGCCTTTTGTTGTAACAAACATGTTTTCTGTAATTATTCCATGTGACGACGTATTTCCCCTAGTGTACGCCCCTTCCTTCTTCCTGTGTGCAGTACTTCCTGTGTCATGGCCAAAGCTAGCAAGCCACATGTAACAGGACACATATATAATCTGCACAGTACGTAGGAAAGGCATAATTTTCTGACCGCACAATACTATCACCATTCATCTGCTGTTCCTGCCATCTGCTGTAATCCTGATGTAAAGAATAAACACCTCTTTTGAATGAATCGGTATTGATGAGTTCAGCTATCTGACGAGGATTGTCCGCAGTGAGTATATCTGCTTATACAGGCCAGGCATAGAGGTCTCAGCAAGGGATATATTTCGCTATCACAACAATCGGAGTCAGAATAATGTTAGTATGAGGCTTTCATGACACAAGCATCAGCAGCCTCCCCATTTTGCTCACAATAAAGTTCTCCGAGAATCAAGAATACGAAAAATATAGCCATCGGGTTAAGTACAGATGATCAGTGGCGTAGCGTGGGTTGTCAGCACCTGGGGGCAAGGCAAGTATTGTTATCTTGTCTTGTTATCCCAGTGTCAGGTGGAGAGACAGATGGGAATCTTGCAGCCAGGATATGCAGAGACCCAATGAGCGAGGTGTAAGCACAACAGGACCAGCAATACAATAATTATGAAAGGAACTACTCACAGTATGGCATCAGCCAGGGTCAGTAGTCAGTAATTAGAATTGAGCAGTATCACAGGATATGGGAACTTAGCGTCAGAATCCAGAACGGATCAAAGGCAACAGGTCCAAAGGGCAGTCCAGAAGGACCAGAGTCAAAGTCCAAGCGAGGTCAGCAACAAACAGAAGCACGGTACAAAAAGGTAATCCAAAGGAAGGTGGGGACAAACAGAAGATCCTAAACCAGGACATGACCGGGTAAAGATAAAGGAAAATCGCCTTGTAAAGTGAACAACCAATTTACTTGAACAGCCTATTTACCTTTAGTAAATCAGCCCCAGAAAGTGCCTAAAGATTCTGTGTTGAGGGCATTTCTACTGCTGGTTGTATATCACCTTCAACTAGCCCATTACAATCATAGTGCAGAAGCACAGACCATAGTTTGACAATGGGAATAAGAAAATCTGTAAGATTCCTCTGGCTTAATGCAAAAACACTTTTGGTTTAGACCTTATTAAAAAATGTGAAGCTACAGAGAGAGGGATTGCCGCAGTGATTGTTGCAGGAAAGAACTCTGGAAAATATGTAGATTGTAACTGTTACTGGCTAACGGAATGCATTTTATACAGAAATACAAATCGTTGGTGAGCATACTCGATTCTCTTGCTGCAGTGCGGTGTCAGGCATGGTGACATCATACCAGACAAAGACAACTGAGTAGTGTTACTAACCTGCTTTAAAATGTATTCAGTAGGCCAAGAATAGTTATCATAGACTTTCTTGCTGCTATACATATGGCTCACACAATACTTTACTACTCAATGGTGATGGGGTTTGGCATACAGTAATTGTGGACTTTTTAAAATCTGCTATGGATAGGATTCAAAAGCTGATTTGAGAGGCATAATTAGGGTTGCCACCTGTCCGGGATTCACCCGGACAGTGCAGGTTTTGAATGTTGTGTCCGGGTTTCATGGCAGCTGAAACCCGGACAGAAGACGTCAGGCAGACAGGGGCAACCAAAAAAAACAAGATAGGGGCTACTGGCCTCCCACTGAAAATACAACGGTGATATTTACACATGAATGGATGGCGCTATTTGCATATGAAGCCGCGACACATTCTCAGCAAAAGAATATCCGTGCACCGCTAGAGTGTTTGGGTTTCGATGGAAGAAAAGGTGCCGACCCTAGGCATACTCCTGCTCTGGGTTTGTGCTATGGCCTACTCAAATTGGACAGCAGAAAGGGTATTCTCTGCTAACACTGTATTTGCTCCATACACTTGCAATTCTATTTTTCTCTTAATAGCTCATTGCTCATCTTTCCAATGTAAGGGAAATCCACTCTAACGGCCAGTTCACACCATAAACAGTGAGTTCCAGAGAGGTCAGCTTCTGGAATGCACTGTATCACATTCCGGCTGGCTTCCTGCGTTCAGGGGCAGGAGGGGGACGTGGCGGTGTGTTGACATCAATAGCACAGCAGCCACAGAAGTCAATGGCACAGCAGCCACGCCCTCTGCCTGCAGTGTGATCGCCCGCACCAGAATGCATTGCACATCAAGCTGCTGCAAGCACTATTTATGCAGATCGCAATGGACCGGAACGCAGGCACACGTTCTGGTGCAGGCGAACGCACTGCAGGCGGGGGGCGTGGCTGCGGTGCCATTGACTTCAAAACAGAAAGCTGGCAGGAAGGCAATACAGTGCATTTCAGAGGCTGTCCGCTCTGGAACGCACTGTTTATGGTGTGAACCGGCCCTAAGGCCCAATTCAAACTTTGGATTGGGCGAGTCTCACCAATTGCTCTGTAAGACTCGTGCGATCAGCTGCAGGCGGGAAGTGCTATAAAACGCTATGGCAATTGACAGCGCACTGCAGCCAGAATTGCTGCAATTACCTGCAGATGATCGCCCCTAGACGCAAACAGTTTTGTAAACAGCTTGCATCCAAGAGTGATCACCTCTGGACAAAAACTGTATGTAGCTCATTTAAACTGAACGTTTCATTCAACTGAATGTTTGCATTGGATTAAGGCAACAATGAGCTGGAAGCCACCTAAGTGTCCCAAAACAATGACAAACACAATTTTTCATTGCACTTACACTACAACTCATGGTGGTGCATTACTATGCGTTGCAATGCATGTGCTTTGGATCTGCGTTTCCTTAGAAGCACAGCATGGCAGTGTAGTCAACTTGTGGACAGGATAGTCTTAGCTGGACATGTAGCTTTAAATTAACTTCATAAATGGCACCACAATACAATAACCCGCATAACATACGTTGTGGAAAGGTGTGAGCGCAGCCTTATCCTCTTTTATTCCTCAGTGCGAACGTGAACCCCGTCCCTCACAGTCCCTTGCTTGTTTTCCCATCTCCCGCAGGTAGAGAGCTTAATGGCCTTTGCAGTTCGCTGTGTGAGTTGCATTTCACTTACTGGGTCAAGTGGAAAAGATCAAGGAAATTTGATAGAATGAAGAATAAAAGCATTTTCCTTTCACAGTGTTCTGTTTCCACAATGTGCCGATTTCTGGAAAGAAACATTAAATATTTGAATTAATAAAATATTATAAGGATGAAAATATCAAAAAATAATACAAAATCTACATTTTACATTTACAATAAAAGAAAAAGAAAAATCGGTGGTTTCCACATGTGCGGTATACACTTACATGTATGTTGTGACAATGGATCTGTTAAATAAATACAACAATATAACATTATAATGTCTTTCTGCATGTGGATGTATACATTGGTGAAAACAGGCATTGATGATAAGGGATTCACTGCATTAAGGTTACATGTCAGTTTCCTTGAAAGAGGATCACCTGTTTTTTTTAAAAGATATAATGTATACATGAAGGTGATTACTTTTATCACCATTGTGAATGTTATAAACATCTCACATCAGTGAGCTGATCATTCTATCCAGCAAATACTGCAATTCTGCATATATTAGAAAGTCCACTCAATTTACCTGTACCCTGTGTAATCCATATTCTACAAAGCTCCTCATTCATTCCATAGGAAGCTCAGCATCATGACGCCTATGCTGTTTTAGTCCCTCCACAGCTCAGCTTGATGGACTGCGAATTGGAGTCAGCCCTCTAAGGGAGGTTTGAATAGGATTGATGGCTGTGAACCTCCTAGTACTGAGACCTATACAACAAGCGCTTGGTTTTGTAGTGGGCAGCAAGGAGCCTGCAGTGTGTTTGTGTGGGAATGCCATCAGGTGCACTAGGCACATGTCTAGAGGTGGCCGGGGCAGCATTTCCAGCAAGATTTTAAATAACAGAAATAGTGACCTCATCAGGGCTGGATTTACTCTCTTTGCTGCCCCAAGGCCAAGTTCCTTAATGTGCCCCCCTCCCCGCCAAATTTCCACCCAGATGGCGGTTGGTTTTAATTTTTGTAACTTTATTATCACTTGTACAGAATGAGCGGCGGCTTCCCCGCTCTACATTTCGCCCTGCTTGTCCAAATCAGGGCTAAATGTAGAAAACAATTACAAGCCCGTTGCCCGGAACTGCATGTCCTGGGTGTCGGGAGATAGGAATCCCACACCCCTGCTGCCCCTATACTCCCTGCTGCCCGAGGCCGGGTGCCCCAGTTGGCCTTGTGGGAAATCTGGCCCTGGACCTCATATAAGGTTATTTACACATATAACCCTAGCAGGGGGTGTTATGCAGGGTGCAAAAACTTGTGTGCCTACACGCTCCTCTGATGGAAATCCAGCCCTACGAATACCTCATCTGCCTTACAAATAGGTTAGCGACAGGGGTTCCCAAGTGACCAAATTAACACCAAAATGCAGTAGGTGAAATGGTGCTCTGCGGTTACCTCTAGGAGGAGCCCTTACAAAACTATTTGTTCTATAACCAAAATATGGAACCTCAAATAACAAACAGCTGACAGTTAGAATATAATTACAATAAAATGAAAATACATTTTTCCTGATGAGTGAAATGAAATGTATAGAAAATGATCCTCGTCTCACTGACACACCAATAAAGAATGACAATGAAAAGAAACCGCTATGTATTGTACAGTATATTGGCCTGAGGTGGTTAATTAGAATGGCTTTACTGGTCCCTTTTATGTAAATTGAACGTATATATATAATGGAAATGAGAAATGTAGAATGGACGATGACTTTTCATTTACATTGTATTGAAATATCTGGATAATAAACATTTTCTGTATTTTTATAACAAAGGTGTATACAGTATATCAGTACCTAAAAAGTCAGACAAATTTATTTTAATAATAAATCCATATTACAAAAATACTTTCAGGTAAATATTACCATAATAACTGGTAACATTAAATAAAATGTTTATTTTTGAAAATACACTATAGTTATCCTTTAATTATTATTTTGTAGAATATTTATGCGTTATTTTTCCAATATATACACAGTATAAACATACACACATTATTATTGAGAGACCACTATATTATATTCTGCTAGTATTAAAAGCGTTCTTCCCTTTAAGGGTCTCAGCTAAAACAAAGCCAAAAGAAAGAAGAAAAAAACATAAAAGAAAAAAAAAACAACAACCTAAAAACCCTCCCAACCCTAAATCCCCCAAAAGTATTATTTTTATTAACAGACCACCATATAATAGTCCACTAGTATTAAAAGCATTCTTCCCTTTAAGGGTCTCAGCTAAAACAAAGCCAAAAGATAGACTAAAAAAACATAAAAGGAAAAAAAAAACCCTAAAACCCTCCCAACCCTAAACACCACCCCCAAAAACACCCCAACCCAATTAGTATTTTTTAATTTAAAGCATATCTAAAACCAAAAACAAAATGTAGCAGCTTACCAATCTTAAAATGTAGTGGCTACAATCATTTTCGTTTTGTACGGGCTCTTTTTACTTTATTTTCACTTGGTAATTCTGTGAATAATTATAATAAATAATTAAATAATTATTGTCCAAGTGTGGCTATGAACACTCCTGCACTGTTTTTATGGAGGTCGCCATGGTTGCCGGGGGCGGACTGGGCCGGGGGGCAGGGTGGCAATTGCCCCCCGGGCTTCTCTGATACCTTTGCAGATGGCCCCCGCCGCAAGCACTTCATCTCTCCCCTCTCGGCCGCTGCAGCAGCAGAGTGGCCGAGAGTGGAGAGATTAAGTGGTTGCGACGGTGGGGAGAAGAAAACAAGAAGCAGCTCGGCTGCCTACGATTGTGTCCTCTTCGATCGGGCTCCTCGGCGACCACGGCAGTTTCCTAACCTCTGTACTGTGCGTCACACCCTGACCTCTGTACTCTGCGTTATTACTGACCTCTGTACTCTATGTTACACTGCTGACCTCTGCACTCTCCATTACACTGCATTCCAGTGGGCCTCTGGGTGTTACTTGCCCCCTGGGCCAAAAGTTGCCAGTCAGCCTCTGCATGGTTGCCACTCTGTCTGGACTACATGTCTGCCTTTGTTCTCAACCATTACATTGATGGGATTAGCAAAATGAAAGAAAAGTAGAATTGGTTTTGCCTTCAGTTCATCTCACAGGAAGTGAAGAGCAATGCTGCATTCCTGGCAAGTTCAACAGATACTTTCTCTACTTGCTGAACATGTTCTTAGCATTAAAAAGGAAATGAATGCAGCCACCACATCTAAGGAAAGTCACTCTGCAATATATTACATTTGTGTTCTTGGGCTTACTTATTCTTTAAACTAAGCATATATTTCTATGTTTTCCTTCTTCCAGTGGGCGATCAGCGTGACCTCTCATGAGCATTAGAGGCTAATATTTATTAGGACTTGACGTCGGTACAAGGTTTATTTCCCAGTAGGCCTATGTCACTATTCAAAATTAACATACAGGCCCCAAAATTAGAAGAGGACCATAAACACTAGTCCCTGCGTCCCTGTAAACCCATGTAATGTATTTTGTAACCCATGTGCTGTATAGATCTCTCGGCGAGATTAACGCGAGGAAAGCTGCAGATACCGGGGATCTGGCTAATAATATTACATTTTAATAGATTACATCTCATTTCCTTATGCTCTGCTACATCTGTTACAATGTAGCCCATCATGCATAATTCATCAAAAACAATATAGAACATTATTTGATGGATGGCGATAAAAAAAAACCAAGTGTTAAAAGCCTCCGGTGGAACAAAAACACGGGCAGTAAAGGGAGATCGGCGGCTGACCGAAGCCGGTACGTAATTGGTCGTGACTTCCCAGATGGTCATTGTAGGCGGTGGGAGAGGAAGAATCAGCTCTGATTTAGCTGAAGTCTGAACAACATCTGTCTTCCCTTTACGAAAAACACTGGAGCATGACGTTGTGTTGTTTTCCGGGGCTCTCTGGGGTGTGTAGTAAGTAGGGTTTATGAACTAGAAACAGCGTATCTAGCACAAGCTTTGGCAAACATTGTGTCCTGCTGTGGTCTCTTCGACTGATGCTTCTCGTCATTGTGATTTAAAGAGAAACTCATTTAAAAGGAAGGCTCCAGGCAAATATAGAAAAAAAAACAACATTTAGTTCACTTATGTGTTCTTTCTAAAGTCATTAAATTTTTTTTTAGCTCACCTAGTATATGGAGATGCCAAACTATAGCTGAAAGATGAAGTCAAGCCTTTTGTAGGAGTGATTTCTCTGGGGGTGATCCTGGCTTCCTTACGTAGTAAGTCAATGATCTTTGCAGAACAGGAATTAGGACTTTTCAGAATTCGCAGGCTGCATTCCTGCTCTAGATCAGTGTTGATATTTTGTCTATCCAGTATTACAAAATGACATCTTTATTCATGAAGCCAAACGATAGCTGAAAGATGAAGTCAAGCCTTTTGTACAATTGATTTCTCTTTGAGTTGATGCGTGTGGGTAAGAAGGGGAAACGCTTTGGTGCACATAAAGAGAAGCCAAATGTCCAAAGAGCTGGCGCCACAAGGTACCTTCCATTAGCCAGAATTCTCTTCTCTGTGGCCCTCTGAAACTGGCTTCACTTTTGTTTTTTAATAGGTGTAGCAAAAACCTTTTTTAGTTTATATAGAGTAGGGAAGGGTTAAAACAAGGGATGCACCGATACCAATTCAAGTCATTATAGAGAAAATTGTGGGTTCTTCTTTTTTTCTAGAAGGGTAACAACACATTTGTCCATGTCTGTACATGCCCATTCAGGGGCGTAACTACAAATCACAGGGCCCCATAGCAAAATTTTGTACGGGGCCCTGTGATTTTTAGTTACGCCCCTTGCAGAGCCCACCTGAGATCCCACACAGCCCACCTGAGAGTGAGCCTTCAGAGCCCACCATAGACTCTCTATGGTGGGCTCTGCAGGGTCTCAGGTGGGCTGGTCACATCCCTGCACACCTTTTACCTGTCAGCCCTGATCCGCTGTCAGCCTCCTCCACTGCCGGGCCCTGCCTCCTCCACCCTCGGGCCAGGCCTCTTCCTCCACCGTTGCCGGGCCCCAAAACCTCCTCCTCCGCTGCAGACACCGGCCTCGTCCTCCTCCACTGCAGCTGCTGGCTGTCACTGACTCAGCAGCAGCTGTGAGGAGGAACGCACCGCTGCACAGATCACTGACAGGTTGCCAGTGATCTGGACAGCGGCACGTTCCTTCTCACAGCTGCAAGTGACAGCCAGCGATACCATAGCGATCCAGGCACAGCATCAGGGGGACCCTTTTGTTCCTCATCCTGGCTGTGCCCCCCTGTGTCCCCCGGGCCCCATAGCGGCCGCCTGGGTCGCTATGGTGACAGTTCCGCCACTGTGCCCATTGTTGGAGATTGCAACAATACCACACTTCAGGAGGCACCTTGTAAATCATGTCTGGCTTCCATATATTCTTGCCAACATATGTATTTGAGACTCTTGTTATTATCCTAATGCTAGAGCAATTCTTACTTAGGTCCTATTTGCTAGCTCGCAGAGCTGTATGCTGGGGAATTATAAGTCTGGTTCTTTGTACAGACGCTTTGATAAACGGAGCTTTAATGTCTCTTTCACTAGATATGGTTCCTTCCTTCCACGGCATACTCATGTTGGAGAGTAGGATACGTTGGTCAGTGTGCTGCACTTTGAGATGATAGCATACATGTTTCTTTTACTCCAGATGGCCCACTGTGACTTTAAACAGAGTGACTATTAAGTAGCTGCAGGCGGCGATGCCAATGAAATGCCTTCCCGGTTCCAGAACATCGCCGGAGTTGTACGGAATGTTGTGTAGCCGTAAATAATGGAAGGTGTCCAGCCGCGTCTAATAATGCAGTGAGGCTTTTCATATTGAACACCTCACAGGATAATAACACACATAAATATCTGCGCTGCTATCCACATTTTAACCCCTTGCTAGCAGAAGTGTATTTTTTAATATGACTCACAGACTTTACAGGACTAAAGGGAAAACAACGCACCAAACAGCAATAAGCAATGCAATTATATATTCAGAAAGCATTGTAGTCAGCTTCCTGGCACGTTCATTTCAATTAGAAAAAGTGTTAATTGACTGGTTTATCACATAAATGTTTTCATGTGATAATTGGCTCCAGCATCTGAGGCTTTGGCCACATGTACTCTTTTTCATCGCGTCCAGTAAGGTCGTGCCACAGAACAAGCCTGGACTGGGAGTAAAGAGAGACTCAGTCTTCCCCAAACTACATTTTTTTTTTTTTTGTAGATGCTGAAGAGTTAAACCAGTTAAAGTGAAAATGCAAAAAGGAACCAGAGGCCCCAACTGAATACAAATATGTATTAAAATTGAACTCTGGAGAAACAAAAGGAGCAATGTTGTGGGGACTGGACATGTGCGTCGGCAAACATTTTTTTCCAGTATTCTGAAATATAAAAAGGCAATGACTTACTTAAATCCTGTCTATGCAATGGGCTGAAACTAACCTGGGATGATAAAGCACAGAGTGTATAGCTAAATAATGTACTAATAAGCACTAGCACTAAGCAGAAAGGGGAAGCATACCAAAAGGTGAACATAGACAAGTTGCTGTTGCACCACACTCCAACTAGTTATCATTAGATACCACAATTCTTGATAATACAATACAGTACCATACATAATATATTGGAGAACACCTATGAGGGTAAGATCACATCATCTTACAGGCTGAGCTGAGGTTACAGTATTTTCTACCCTGGATATTATATGAATGTATGAAATCTATGGTCTACTTTGTCCACAAGAGTATGTTAAAGTTTAGAGTGTTTCCAGTGTGGCTGGAGTGCATCCTTAAATGTCATTAAATTGACCATTCAGTCGAAATACAAGGCGATTTGTTGCTAGGCGCTAGGACCATAACCTTACTGCGATATATAACAGAAGGAAGTACCAGTTACAGTGAGGAGATTGACGATAAAAAAAATAGCGGTGGCTGCAGAGCTTGCTGTGGCAGAGGTCCACTCTCACCCCAGGGCAGGAATTCCACGTGTGATATCAAATAAAGCTGAACTTAACAAATCGTTCCTTACCGGGGACAAAGTGTGAATTCCTGATAAGAATCTAAACGTATGAGGTCAGTGTGGAGATTAATATAAAGCTATCTCTCCCCGCCCTCCTTTTTTGTCCTTCTGTGACAAGGGAAGGAACAACACAAGAAATTATCAGTGAAAGGGGAGAGCGCTTCCAGGCCTCCGGAGTAATATCAAATTCAACAATACAGGAGTAGTCTCAGCCAGCACTCTGATTATCATTGAAATACAAGCCGCGCTCACAGTAATAATACTGACACGGTTAGCGCTGCGCGGCTATTAACTTCTTTTTTTATATTTTATTTTTTAATGAACTTCTTTCAGAACTTCTGAATTTCGGCCAAACGAAGTTCAAGGTCACAGTGAGGACTTTATTGGTCGAATTCAAAGACGGGTTTGGGATGTGACCCTACATCCTTCTTCTTTTCATTGTTCATTTTATAAGATGACCTCAAGTCAACTTTAAAGTGGACCTGTATTGTGCAATATGTTGCCCTTTATGTCAAACAGAGAGCTGGTGATTGTTCTGATCGCTATGCCCCTATTAGCTCTATTAGTATGAAATTGTAAAAATACTCTTTAATTTTGGGATATATGTCCTCCTCGAAATTGAGTGTAATGCAATTAAAGCTGAACTCCATTCTTTCCCTTCAGTCTTGCACAGTTGTACTGTCTCCACTCCCGTACTGAAGTTTGAAGTTACGCCTCTGTGGGGGCTCTATCTGACTTGTTGCAGATAGAGCCCACCAGAGGCGTAACTAAAAACATCAGAGCCCCGATGCAAGAAACCATGAAGACGCACCCCCCCACCACCACCACCACCTGCCTCAGCGGTTACTAGACCCTCTTCTTACTTTCTAGGCTCCCACTAAGTGGCACTTTCCCAGGGCCCAGTTGCAAATGCATCCGCTGCGACCCTGGTAGTTCCACCAGTGGTAATGCAAGGTGCCTCCTTGTGTGGGACAAATTCATCTATAGCAGCCCAACACTGCTTAGCTGGTATAACCTAAATCAGCTGAGCAGTGTTGGGCTGCAATAGATGAATTTGCCACACACAAGGAGGCACCTTCCTTTACACCAACACCACCTCAACTTGTGCTTACCGTTCTCCTCAGCCGTGACGTCACACCCTCACACTAGCCAGGCTCCTCCCCTCAGTGTGTCAGTGCCACATCCTCCACTGACATCAGCGGCTGTGTTCTCATCACACGGAGTCGGTGGAGTGGAGAATGTAACATGCCATAGGAGTCCCTCGATGCCTCAGCGGGTACCGGTCCAGGCGGGGGCCAGACCCTCTCCTTTCTTCCTGCTCCCCCCAAGTGGTGGAATGCCCCGGGTCACACATGTGACCCTGGTAGTTCTGCCAGTGCAGCCCACCTCATTTCCTAGCTGGAGGAGATCCAGCATCAACTAGGTCTTTCCTCTCCAGCCTTTCTTACTTCAGTACTTTAGTTCAGTTTGTTCAATCATGAAGGCTCAGCATCACATGTGGGCATTACCTAGGGCATTTGGCATAAAATTAAAGTCTGCCTAAGAATGCCCACTCCCCCTGAGATCCACCCATCAAGGCATCAAGGCTGTTTAGCATGGCTGGAGGAATCTGTTCATTTCCTCTCAATTCAATCGGTAATCTTCCACCCAACTCGACAACTTTTTGTCGAGACAGGAGGCTAGCATTTTTAAAAGAAGGTAAACAATGCCAACAAAGTCAATGTGTTGCCTGGCACAGCCTACTCAGGAATTGGTTATATCCTGCAACACTCTACCATCCCATGAAGTCAATGCCTGCACCAGGAATAGCCATAGAGGATTGAGACTGCTGCTGCCATCTAAAGATTGGGGCATTCACATGACATTATCCATCTTGGTCCAAAAGATCCCCCATCTCTGACCACATCCTAATATTTGATCTTGTCCATAATCTTATTTTCTTTTCTTATTTAACTATAATTGTAAACTTAATATTCTTTTATTTAATTGTATATTTATCTATATTATTGACACCTGTACATTTTCCATAACATAAGTGCATGGATACAATGATCTATCCTAGAAAATGGAACAGGTCTCAATGACAAGATGTTGATCCATTAACTATTATAACGTGAACGTAATCATACATACAATACATTAATTGCAAACTAACAACAATAGAACAACTTAAGAAAATTTTAAAAAAAGGAGCTGGTCTTTGTGTATGATAAGTAGGCAAGTCATGTTTAATACAACATACTCCTATGGT
Source organism: Nanorana parkeri (assembly GCF_000935625.1). NCBI lineage: Eukaryota > Metazoa > Chordata > Amphibia > Anura > Dicroglossidae > Nanorana > Nanorana parkeri. Next base: position 215,239 of record NW_017306285.1, on the reverse strand, counting down.
AGTTTGTGAAGGACGTTTTGCCATGGTAACCATATATTATTATAGATTTCAAGAGTATCATTCACGCTGGCTGTTAATTCTTCCATTCTGTGCAATTTCAGCCAATCTATCCAGTAAATCTGGAAGAGTGGGCGGATCTATTGATACACATCTTGTAGCTATAAGACATTTTGCGATCGTAAGAGAATGGAATGCCAGCTTTCTTTCACGTTTGGTGTTCTATAAATGACCGCGAATATGTGCCTTCGAAAATACAGACCAATGTTTTCCCTGCGTGGCATCACCACCTTCTATAATTCTTAGAATGAGAAGCTGAACACAGCATACACTCCGTCCACTGGCACTGTGATAGGCTTCCGGATTAATATTTATAAAGTGATATTCTGATATAAGCAGGGGCATAACTAGAAATCATAGGGCCCCATAGCAACATTTTGTATGGGGCCCTGTGATTTCTAGTTATGCCCACCTGATATAACAAACAACCCACCTGAGAGTGACCCTGCAGAGCCCTCCATAGAGTCTCTATGGTGGGCTCTGCAGGGTCTCAGGAGGGCTGGTCTGATTGATGGGCCTAGAATTATTGCTCTCACTCTTGACTTTCGCAACGATATGTAACATTTATGGCACAATTTTCCTTTTTGTGCTTAGGCGCAATCGACGCGTGTTTATTCTTGTATGTATGTGTACATGGTGGCTGGTGACTTTAAAAAAAAATAAAATAATTTGATTTTTTTAAATGTTACTTTTAATTGTTTTTTTTAACTTTAATTGTTTTAATGTCACATTGCCAACCACCTGCACAGCCGCATCATCCATTCCCAAATCCTTTGACAGGACCTGTGAGTGGAGAAACTACAAGTCCCCCTGCTGCAGTACAAGTCACCACACTTGTAGTCCGTTCATTCTTCCTCCCATCCCTGTAACTAAAAGCTAGTACCTTGGTATGGACAGGGACTGGGAGAAAGAGTCTGCAGGAGCCAGAGCATTGCACCCATGATCCACTGACCGTAGTTGCAATGCTTTACTGGCTCCAAAGCAAAAAATAATAAATGCGCAAGTGGACTTTGCCTTTAAACACTAAACTTTAAATGTATCCAAATAGCTAAGCAGCAATATGAACGTTGGCAGCACAAATGCTAAGTGACATTTTTCAATGTCTTTGAGATGTAACTGCCGTGCCCAGGGAAGATGAACCTCTTCCAAGACTCATCTACCATTCACATTCTGAAAAAAAAAAGGTTATGAGACGAGACTATGGAAATAAATGCTAAGAACTGACCCGCTGTGCTTTCCCGTCGATCGCGGCCCTGTCCATTAGACGTCTAATTTCGAACAATCATCGATTTTTTTTTTATCCCAAATGAAGTTTGCAATATCAAATTCCAGCGCTTAATGCAATTACCGTGCAATTCATTCAGTGACTTCTGAGACGCTTCTGGCCTACTTTCGATATTTTCATTGCTTGGAGATGAATGACGAATGATGATGATTATATAATAACGTTCATACACTTTGGCCCCGGCGAAGACATTAGCGGAGAAAAGTGGCGAGGCTGGAGGGGAGATTTATCGACGCGGGTTCGGTGTCACATGATAAGAGGAGAGGTTTAAATCATGGCTGGTCCTAGGAACCCGGCGCGCTGGAGACTAAAGCTGTGATTAAACCACTTCTAAACTGCGGCCCCTGGGGACCATCAGCGGAACGTCTGAAGCATTTGTCTGGCTAATAAGTTTTCAGTGGAGTGCGGGGGCTCATCAGAAGCCCATAAATATTTTATGAACGTTTCAGCAAAAAATAAACCAGACTCAGACAGTCTGCAGTCACCTTTAGCTGGTTGTGCTGGGCCGGAAATGTGCCCTGGCATTGAGACTTGGCATTATACTGTAATACAGATGGAGGCATTAAAAGAGAACTCCACTTAGCACAATTTGTAAGGAATGATAGATCTAAAATGTGAATACGTGGCTTTAGAAAATTGTATCTGGATAGATAGATAGACACAGTGGCGGAACTATCGCCATAGCGACCCATAGCGTTATGGAACCCGGGGCTCAGGGAGGCCCGTCCAGTATAAGGAACAAAGGGGATGCCGTGCGTGCCACCTGGGATGCTATGGCATCGCAGGCTGCTGGCTGTCACTGGTGGCTGTGAGGAGGAATGCACTTGCTGTCCAGAGCACCGACAGCCTCTCTGCGATCTGTGCAGCGGCGCGTTCCTCCTCACAGCCGCTGCTGAGTCAGTGACAGCCAGCAGCAGCATTGGAGGAGGCCGGGGCCCGGCGGTGGCAGCAGTGGAGGAGGTGGGGCCCGGTGGCAGTGGAGGAGGAAGAAGCCAGGCCCGTCGGTGGAGTAGGAGGCGGGGCCCGGCGGTGGAGAAGGCTGATATCGGATCGGGGCTGACAGGTAAGAGGTGTGCAGGGTGTGACCAGCCCATCTGAGACCCTACAGAGCCCAGCATAGAGAGTCTATGCTGGGCCCTGCAGGGTCACATTCAGGTGGGCTCTGCAAGGGATCATGGGGCCCCATACAACATTTTAGATAGATACCTATATGTGTACAGTTAAATCTCAGTGCAGGAGATGAAGCTTCTGTTGTCTAGAACTTTGACATCCTTGAACTAGTTGGTGTTAATGGGTAAAGCTGGGTTCCAAGCAAACAGATATGCACAGAAGAATCTCATGTATATGAGTTGTTTTACCTGCCAAAGGTAGTGTTTCTGTAGATCCACTCCTGAAATTTACACAGCTCTGCCACACACAGCACAGCCAGAAGGATGACACCACTTTCTCTCTTATAGTTAAGAAATACAGTGGTGCCATTTTCCCACCTAAATTTGCTGATTGGACAGTAAAAGAGCAGCAGAAGACTGATGAGCTAATTTATTTTCCTTGTACAACACATTTCCATGCAGCACACCTGATTGGTTTGTAGTGCTGCCCTTCCTCTCCCAGTTTGAGTGCTGCTGTACAGGTGATTGTAGGAGACTGATACCAAGTCAAATTCAGGTTCTTAACCTGGTTGCATTAAAAAAATAATACGTGTAATGATGTATCAATAGATACCTAGCTCCACTAGCTGCACTCAGTGTAGCCAGGTATCTATTAATACATCATTACATGTATTATTTTATTAATGCAACCAGGTTAAGAACCTGAATTTGACTTGAACTTAATTTGACAATATACAGATCATGAAAATGGAGGTGGTCCAACACCCCAGGACTTTTTATGTTGATATTGTTGGGTAACACCGAATGACCACATTGTGTTTGCTTCAGATCAGGAGCATAACTAGAAGTGACAGGGCCCCATAGCAAAATTTTGTATGGAGCCCCCCAAAACGGCCCCACCACCACGTTCCCGTGCTTGAGCCATCTCCTTCTCTTCAGCTCTGCTACTGCTGTCTCTGATGTCAGAGAAGAGATCACTCCTCTGCTCACTGCTGCAGAGCCCACCTTAGACCCTGCACCAGAGACACTGCAGAGCCCATCATAGACCCAGCAGAGCCCACCTAAGACCCTGCACAGCCCACCTAAGACCCTGCACAGCCCACGTGAGACCCTGCACATACCAGAAACTCTGCATAGCCCACCTAAGAGTGACCCTGCAGAGCCCACCATTGATCCTGCACAGCCCACCTGAGACTCTTTATGGTGGGCTCTGCATGATCTCGGGTCGGCTGGTTGGGCTACCTTTCCTTGGGACACACAGCTCCTCTTACCTGTCAGCCCTGAGCCACCTGCTGCTAGGCTGGTGCGGGCCGCACCCCCCGCACCCCCCTTGTGACGCCACTGCTGGGCCCCCTGGCTTCCTTCACCTCCGCCCCCGCCGGACCAGTGCTGCAGGGCCCTGGCCTTTTCCTGTACTGGACCGGCATTGAAGGGCCCCAGCCTCCTCCTCCTGCGCTGCTGAACTGGTGCTGCAGTGCCCCGGTCTCCTCCTCCTCTTGTAACGCTGGACTAGAGCTGCAGGCCCCAGCCTCTTGATCAGGCCCCCCCCTCTGACCGGGCCCCATAGCAACCACTGCTTCATTATACAGTATTTGAAAAACGCACGGGCGCAACAGGTGAGAATGGGAAACACTTGTAATTAGGCTTTGATCATCTTTTTTTCACCACTGCTAACTACATAAAGGAACTCGTAAGTTCACTGTGGCAAAACAAAAGGAATAAAGGATCAGAAAAGGGTATATTTTTTACCAAGCAAAATTATAATTTTAACAGAAAACCATTCTAAAACAATCAAGGAAGTAATGATGGCCATTTCATTATTAATGCAGAGCACTAAATTTCCTCCTCCAGAAGAAATTGTGCACGCAGTAAATTAGCAGAACTGCCTAGGCATCGGAGCTGAATCTTAAACTAATTTTAATATTTAATATGCTGAGGGGAATATGTTTTCACTTGAGATTATTAAAGGGGAATTGATCAAGGATCAGCAAATGAACGGGAGATGCATGGGTCTTTTTTATCTCTTCATTGCTAATATCCAGCATTACGGTAATAGGTGTTTTCTACTTGCAGATACTTATCATTTAGACAAGGGGGAGGCAAACTGCGGCCCTCCGGCTGTTGTGGAACTACAAGTCCCATGAGGCATTGCAAGACTCTTGACAGGCGTAACTTTGGGTTTTGTAGTTAAAGCACAACTAGGGGATGGAGTTGCCCACCCCTGCTTCAGACCATTTGTTATACGACCTTTGGAGAAGTCATTTATATTAAAGGAGAACTATGGGGTTAAGGCTTTTCCCCATAGTTCTCCTTAGGGTAACGGGAGGACACAAACTAGCGTCCTCCCGTCACCCTAAGCTACAGCTCGCAGTATACTGAGACGCTGCAGCTGAAGCGGATCCTGACAATTATGTCTGGATCCACCCAGCTGCATGAGTGACAGCTGGCCCTGCCTATCTAGAGGCAGAGCCAGCTGTACCCGCCCCCTCCCCGTCCGTTCCACCAGTCAGCGCTGGCGTATCGGAGCAGGGAGGGGGGAATCAGCCCCTCTCCTGTCACGGCAGAGAGCTGTGACAGGATCGAGAGGTGATTCCAGATGAACTCCAATTGTACATGGTGGTAAAGATTTACCATATGCTGCCACTGAACTCAATTGGATTGCAACACGTATGTGATATGTGATAAGCGATCCTTTTTTTTTTCTTCTTCAGTTTAGGATAGAATAGGGAAGGATTAGTTTTGCCCCCTTTCTTGCCAGAGCATTCCAATTTGCTAAGAGCCAAGTGGGGAGGTGTGTAAGGGCCATATACATCTCACCACCCAGCTCTTAGCAGCCTGGCACGCTGTTGCCAGTGTCCCGTTGAGCTCCTGACAACCGGTGATGCTGCACCCCCCAGGCCAGAAACACCCCTGCTGTCTATGATTCCTCTGGGGAGATTCGCCTTCCTTGTCCTGGTAGCCATTTCCACTGGGACAGGAAGTGAGGAAAATTCAAAATTCACTGAATCAGGAATAGAGGGGAAATGTTCCAGTGAAGACTTCTGTTCCAGTGACAGCTGTCGAAGAGTGTATGTCCCTCAATTTGAGAGATTTACTCTCACTTCCTGTTGGGTTAAAGGGACAGGAAGTAAAAAAGATATCTCCCCAATGGAACATAGAAGGCAGTGGTTTTAAATATTCATTAATGAAAATACGTTTTGCCTTTAGATATAGTTTAATTCTTTAAAGTTTGTTTTACTAATAGTGATAAGACCAAGAAATGGCTGGAGGTAAAGTCGGAGTTTCCGTTTGAGTTTCCCAGTGACATCTTCCCAGATGTCACTGGGAACCTTCATGGCGCATACAATAAATGATAATGTTTTATGTACATGTGTGTTATATAACAAATATGATCCCTACAAAAGTACGTAGGACCCCTAATCCTGTTTGGCCCTCTGGAAAACTTTAATAACACAATTCTAACTTCGTGGAGGTCTTTGCGGTAATAAGAGAAAATGGACTGTCTCTCAGCGGGTTCCCGAATGAATGTCATTGACCACAAGTGTCCACCTCCAAAATAAATTCATCAACACCACTATTTCATTTATTGGCCATCTGTCAGGCCCACTCAGCCCTCTCTGTAGCGTAAATAACCGAATGAAGCTGCAATTAACCCCGCATAATTCCATCCCTAGATTTATTACCAGTCATAGATATTCGCTGGGTACCCAGACAGCAGATGTTTTCTTCAATTTCTTTTTTTTCGGTATTTGAGGAAGTATCGTCTCAGGATTTTTTTTTCTTTTTCTCATTTTACAATCTTCATTAAAGTTCGGGCACTTCACTTAGCTGAGAGCTAATTAAAACAAACAAATTCTTTCATGACTTTTACAAGCTATTCCCCAAAGCGCTTGCAACAACAGAACTCATTAAATGGTGTAAAAGGTGCAATCTTCTGAAAACAAAGCCTCGAAATGCATGCAGGGGATGTGGCCTACCTGGGCATTTTTAATCCACCCCCCGGCTTAAATTTGTTTGGGGTATCTTTTCTTCTGAGACCACCAGATGTTTAGCCATGTGAATACACAGGTTAGGTCTTCTCATCCATCTCTGCCCTAGTAGGCAGTCCTACAAATCATGCCTCTGCCTCTGGGAGTCATGCCTGTGGCTGTTAGAGCCTTGCAATGCCTCAAGGGACTTGTAATTCCACAACAGTTGGAGTGCCAAGGTTGCCTAGCCTTGGCTTAGAGCATCTATAATATCTATAACTGTCTGTGTCCCCATTAGGGTTGCCACCCGTCTGGTTTTCACCCGGATAGTCCAGTTTTGAAGTCTTGTGTCCAGCCAGCAGGCAGTCAGTGCCGATACCGGCACTTTAAATTTTTGCACAGATGTGGCTGTCTGGGTACCCAGCAAGCCTGATCTCGGGCAGCCGCATCTGCCTGAAACCAGATCTTCCTCTGAGCTGCAGGCACCTGTAAACAGGCACAGGTTGCCCGCATATCGCCTTCTCCTCCTCCGCTTCCCGATACCACGCTGCCCACCTCCAGACCCCTGGTGAGACACCACAAACAAGACGGCCCACCTGAGAGGGCACATGGCCCACCTGAGAGTCTGCATGGCCCACCTGAGAGTTTGCATGGCCCACCTGAGAGGCCGCACATGACACCTGAGACAATGGAGTCATCAGAGCACCAGCACAGAACCACACAGTCCTCCATAGCTGATATCTTTACTCCTTCCACTGTCTGCCTCTCCTCGCTCTCTCTCCTCTATATCCCCCCCCCCCCAAAAAATGGCAGCTCGCAGCGCTTGAGTGTTCAGATTTCACTTGAAGAAAAGGTGGTAACCCTAGTTCCCATTGATTTGCATCCACTTCTAGTCATCTTTCCTGGCTTTGTCTCTTCCACGAACTAACTGTTTGCTCTTGTCTAGGCCTATTCACATAGAGTCACATTTACCCATTGCGCAGGCTGCAGGAGAGCTGTAAATTCGTTATTCTAATGACTTCACAGCTCTTGACAATGAGAAAAACTGCCAAACAAAGTGCCCTATGTGTTTGACTGAATGCCTTCACCCTCACAGCAAAACCAAAGTTCCAGCTGAATTCCTGTGAATTCCTTCAACAAAAGAGCCTTGCCTTTCTTTCTTGTAGTACGATAGGAATGCTTGGAGACAATGCACACGGGTTATGACAGATCTTCACCCTACACAATACCCCTATTGTAGGAACCATGAAAAAAAAAAGCTTGCAAAGAGGTCTAAACAGGTCCCTCAATTTGCCCCCCTAATCCGCCACCCCATAGAGAATGGCAGACCTGCAGCCAGCATACAATGTCGCCGAGATCAGCTTCCCCGCTGTACTTTAAGCTCTGCTTGCCCAAATCAGGGCTACATGTAGAAAACAACTACCCGCCCGGCATCCATAGGCTGATAGTCGGAAGTGACGTCACTTTAGTTCCGATTAGTCCAGCGGCCGGGTCGGGAGATGAGGCATTGTGTGAAGGTCAGTGACGGATCCAAGGGGGGCCCGAGATAGAGCCGCTCCTTGCCTCTCCCACCCGCGGTACTAGTGACACAAGTACATCTGTACATTCTCGCACAGCCGCTGGGACATACAGCTGTCAGTGTCAGACTTTATTGCGGTTCAGTGTAAAAAACCGGCACAGTATAAGTACTGTGCCGTTTTTTTTACACTGAAATGCAGTAAATTCTGGCAGTGACAGCTGAATGTCCCGGCGGCTGTGCGGGGAGGAACAGGCGGCTGTGTAAATGCCTGTCACTGTAAGGAGTGTTTAACCTGACGGAGCCTGTATAGACTCTGCAGACAACGCCAGGCAAATTGAGCCTGGGTGGGTCTATGGGTGATGGCTGGTCTGGGGGGTGGGGGGATTGGGAGACTGTTGCTGGTGATATGCTGACTTTATGTAAAATGTATAGCTGGTGGCATTCTTAATTCGTCGATAATGATTATACAGCAAAGCAGAATACCACCAGCTATACAGCATTATACAAAGCTGCAGCGGCGGATCTGGAGATATACCCACCCTGAGAAAATTATTACTCTCACCCTCCCACGCTCTGCTGGGCCCGGCCGGCCAGCCGCACCGAACAGTCGGGACCCAAAGCAGAGGCTGTACTGTATTCAGGCAAATTAGGCGGCCGTCTCAGCCCATTCTGGGGCTTTGCAGCTGTCTAATTTGTGTGAGTAAACATCCCAGAAGGAGAGGCCAGGTGAGTCTGTTGTACCCCGGGGGGAGAGCTGGGGGGCAGTGGACACAGAGGCGGTGGGAGAGGAAAGGAGTGGAACAGTAGCAGTGGAAGAGCCAGATGGGGGAGGGCAGTGGACAGAGCGGCGATGGGAGAGGAAAGGGTTGGCACAGTAGCAGTGGAAGAGCCAGATGGGGGGGGGGGGGGGGGGGGGCAGTGGCCACAGAGGTGGCAGTGGGAGAGGAGAGAGATGGGCACAATGGCAATGGAAGAGCCGAGGGTTGGCGGGGCCATGGAAACAGAGTTGGCAGCGGGAGAGGATAGAGATGGGCACAGTGGCAATGGAAGAGCTGAAGGTTGGCGGGCTGTGGAAACAGAGGTGACAGTGGGAGAGGATAGAGATGGGCACAGTAGCAGTGGAACAGGCAGATGTGGGGGGCTTTTTTTCTGCCAGTGCCCCTCCCGAGACTAGACTCTGGATCCGGCCCTGCAATGAATCCTTGCATTTCAGCAAACATGTAAAATGAAAAAGAAGCATCAATACAAAAATAAGGTTCAGATGCGTGAATAAATCTTTACCTTTGTAAAATCCAGCTAAGAAAGAAAAGCCCCAGTAACCTCTACAAACTGAATGTCATGGATACACTGTGTGTTAAATATTTGTTAACAAAATGTACAAATAATCACACAATGTACAAACCACCATTTTATACATTCTTAAATGCCCAAAAATAAATGAACAACAATATCTTTATCACATTGTTGTTCATGAGGACCCGTTTATACTGATGTGTTGGGGGGGGGGAAAATGCTTAGTTCACACCAAAACGCATGTGTTCAATGTGCTAACACACATTGGCTCTGATTCACCAAGTGCAAAAATAGCACTTAATAGAAAACTATGGCCCAACCTTTTTTAGCCATAGTTCTTTTTAGGGTCTCAGGAGGACATTTACTACGTCCTCCTGTGACCCAAAACTCAGCATATAGTGGGCTATGGCCCGCTATATGCCAACAGCACATACCTTCGCTTCCGCCAGGAAAGATTCCGATGATATTGTCGGGATCCACCCAGCCACCTGATTGACAGAGGCAGAGCCAACTGAGCCCACCCCTCCCTTTACTGTCCCTTCAGTCAGCGCTGGAGGAACGAAAGGGGGGGGGGGGGATCCCTGCACGGAGCGGTGACTGACAGTAACCACTCTCTTCAGGGAGAAGAACAGGAACTGAGCGATCAGCGGTATGTGATCGCTCAGTTCCTAATCAATAGAGCCGACATGTGAAAGCTGCAGTGTCACACGTCGGCTCTAGTTATGGGGATGACTGTATTTCACTCTCTTCATAATTCTCCTTTAAGGCATGCTAAGATTATATACTATATTAGGGGTTAAGAGGCCATTTTAACATGCCTTTAGCACCCATTAAGGTGCCTTAAATGCTGTTGCAACTTGTATCAGGCTAATTGTTCTGACATACAATGGCAGGCATTTTGAAGGATGTGTTTCTTTTACAGTGTTTTTATTGTATTCTCATTAAGTAGCAATACATTGCTTGGCAGACCACCAAGGTTCAAAACTATTGTCAATGTAGTTTCACAGCCGTACGTCTCTAATACTAATATTGTTGTAGTGTATATAGACAATTTAAAACAAGAGCAACAAAGTAAAACAAACTGTGATGTTCTTGTCTTCTTGCAACATTACATTTATAATGATAACTAAACATCCACTCTTCTTTATTGGACTATAACAGACACATCTAATAGTCGTAAAGAGAATAGGATAAAGAAGTGGGGGGATATACAAAGGAAGTAGGTGGACTTCAGAAGCATATTTAGAAGTCTGGAGTAGAGACAGAATAAGAAAAAGGGTGAGATAATGTTGAGGGTTGTGGTCTTTTTGAGGACAAGGGTTCCAGTTGTATTTGACTTGAATGCTAAAATGCAGGTCCTTGCATCAAACATGTAGAACACATCTAGAGTCTAAACCGCAATCTAATTAAGTCAACATAACACCCATTTTCTTCAGCCCTTTGTCACCAGTGCTGATATCTAGCCTCCAAAGGGCTGAAGGACTTACGGTTAAGACCATAAAGGCTTTGGCCAAAGCAATTCTAATTTTAGCGCTGAGAAGTCTTTCAAGTCTTTTTTAGTCTTTGTTTGGCACAATTTGGGAATATACACCATACATTTAGGCAGAGGGTATAATATAGGTTTAGCGCCCTGTTAACAGGAGTGCTAAAATATATCTATAGTCTATGTTCAGTTCAACTGTAACAGAACAATCTGTGAAGCTGTGTCTGCCAGTTGATGGGTGTGGTACCACACACAGCAAAGCAGCCAATGAGGATTGCTTTGGGCATTTATGTCTCCCAGCCAATCACTGTAGGACAGTAGCAGTGATGCATGCTAGGAGAGGAGATAAATGCTGAGTGTGGCTGATGCAACAGTCTCTTCCCTCCCCGAGGGCCTTCCTGGGGGCAGGATGCCTGCTGCTGAAGAGACAGAATGGGCTAGGCCTAAGCCTGGGGCCTAGGCCTGGACACTGGGGCCTGGAGACCCAGTGGTCAGCCACTCATGTTGGAGTTTAACCTGAACAAGAACCTTGACAGTACTGCTTGCCAGAAGTTCTCCACACAGATTGCCGATACGGCTTAAAGGTCCAAGTCTGTGGTGGCAGCCGTTACTTCGCTCTATTTCAAGTACAAGGAGTCTACCTTCATCCTGGATGTGCCTGACCCTCTCCCTCTCTCCCTGGAGTTTCAGAAATAAAAGAGAATCATCTTGGAGCTATTGTCTGGACTTCAATGTGTCGGTACCCACTGAAGGTGGCAAGTGCTATTGGGGCAGTCATGTGTTTAAATAATCCCTAGACAGGCTATGGAAGACCCGATCATTCACCGTCTCCTTCGTTATATGAGCGCTACATATGTAAACCCAGAATCCTTGCTTTTATGTAAACATTTGCTATTAATATGTAAGGGTGTACAGAGATGTGCAATGTGTTATATATTTATGTAAACTCTATGGAATGGAGCATAGGCAGCTCTGTTTATATTGCTTAGTGCAGATTAGTGACCAGACCTGAGTCTGTGGTTCTTCCCCAGCTGTCTGCATGCCCCATATTAGCAGTATGTGTTCATTAAAGTATGCTATAAGCAAGTAAGTATTTGCCATCTTGCACAGTAGAGTAGAGGCTGGCCATGGATCACTTTGACGCCAAGAGACCACTTTAACGCATTGGTATAATATACAGGTACTGGATCTTAAAGTACTGGTGATTGTGTCACTTATTCCTTATGGATTCTCAACAGCAGTACTTGGAGAGTACACTCTAGAAACACAGAGCTCAGTTCTTAAAAATGGTCTAGATGTCACCAGGATATAAACGAGGGAAAATAGACAACACACATATGACAGAGGGCCTGGCCCATCCCCATCGTCCGAAACTTAACAATGAAAAAGAATGAAAAATCTTTTAACCCCTTCGTGACTGACGACGTACAGTGTACGTCGCCAGCATCGGGGCTGTTTAAACAGACTCCCGGCGACTTTTGCCGCCGGGACTCTGTTTAAACTTGTAGAGCCGACTGTCGGCTTTACAACAGAAGCGATCCTGGCGACTTACCTGTCGCCAGATCGCTTCTGCGTCCCGAAGAAGGGGCCGCCCCCCCCCCCCGGACACCCCCGCCGTGCTTCCCGGGCTCCGTTGCCCCTCCTACGGGCCCGGGACCGGCGATCTTTGTGTCCGCGGGGAGCTGGGGAGGAGGTCAACGAACTTCCGTTCATCGATCCCCTCCCCGTTCTATGGGACCGGGAGCGATGCAGATTGCATCACTTCCGGTCCCTGGGCTGTCAGTTCTGGGCTCCTGCAGCCCAGCTATAAGCTATTGAAGTGCGATCTGCACTTCAATAGCTTATTTCCAGTGTAAAGGTGACACTGAGGGTCTTTTGGACCCCCAGCATCACCTTAAAGAGGACCTGTCACCACCATCTGCTATTACATGGGGGGGCTTGCAAGCCCCCCCATGTGATAGCAGTCAAAGTAAAGTAAAAAAAAAAAAAAAAAAGTTTTTAAAATTAAAATGAAATAAAATAAATCTAATAATAATAAAAAAATATTTAAAAGTCCCCCGCCCCCGCGAGCACGCGCGTCGCCACGTAAACACGCGTCGGGTGCGCCTACGCATGAAAACGACGAACGCGCTACACATGTTGGGTATCGCCGCGCACGCCGGAGTGAGAGCAATAATCCTAGGGCCAGTATTTTGGGGTATCTCTAAATTGATGACCTGTGGGGGCTTTTAAAGTGTCTTTTATTGACTTTTTGGGGTACTGCAGTTTTTCGCCGTTTCACGGTCGCACGCAATCTGTAAACTGGGCATGTTGGGTATCGTTTTACTCGTTGTAACCTCATCTTTTATATTTCATTAAAAAAATGGGTAATTTGTTGTGTTTTGGGGCATTTAATTAAATTTGTCACTAAATTTTGGGGTTTAATAAGGAGTTGCGCTAATATTGCGCAACATAAAAATTTTCAACTACCACCATTTTATTCTATAGGGTCTTGGCATTCAGAAAATATATAATGTTGGGGGGTTTTACGTCATTTTCAGGCCTAAAATGTGGAATATAACATGGGTGCAAAAAATGAAAAAAGGGCCTCAGTCATGAAGGGGTTAATGGCGTTATGGAGTCCACTTTAAAAGACATGCCACCTTGTATCCTGTGATATTATTACAATGTTCACAATAATACTCTTACGTTTAGATGATATGGACAGATTTCTGTACATAGACCAGTAACGATAGGTCGATAGAATCTCTAAATAATTTAATGCAGGCAGTAGACTCCATTTGCATTCATAGGGTTATCAAACATTGGACCACCCGAAATATGAAGATTTGAAAAGTATTCTTTACTGTCTTGCATCCTTGATACAATGTCCTTGACATTGCATCCTTGATACAATTCAGTATTGTTCATTAGGGCTGCCCCCTTTTACTACTTTGCCTTGGGAACTCACCTGTGAGCGCCTTCTGATAAATGCAGATCTGCTATAAATGCAAAAAAAATATGCAAATAAAATGTCTATACTCTGTTAATTTCTCTGCATTGTACCTGCTGTGCCTATTTCCCACATTATGCATACAAAATAGCCTGAAAAGGCATGTATTCTTTTCTCTGCATTATCCCCTTCCAATACAGTCTTCCCTACCCGTCAACTCCTCAGTCAACCAATGCTGAAAAGTCAATCAAATTAAAGGCAATCTGACCTTGCAGTATGGACACACTAATGAAGCCAAATGAACGTGAATATGGAGGAAGTGGGCTCTTTTCAAGGCTACACATTCATCTGCCTCTTTATCCAACCCAAATTCAATTAAACCAATTGGAGAAGTATCACAGTGAGGATATACTGCAGATGTGTCAATCAACCTTATGGGGTTGATTTACTAGGCAAACAGGCTGTTCACTTTACTAGATAATTTTTACATTTCAGGGAAAGTTTCCTCTCAGTTTAGTGAATGTGCTAAAGCTCTGCTGCCAGCCTCATCAAATCACCCAGTGCAACGTTACTGCGCAACCAAGTGCTCTGTGGTTGGTGCCATGCTTGAAGAAAAAAGGGCACCAAAATAACAGCTGAGAGTTTTCTTTATACAGGAAGCCAACTATGTGCGGGAAAGGTATTGCACTATCTTCATTTTTAAATTGGACATTCAGGCAGAACTATTTTTTCGTTCATTTAAAGTGGTGGAAAAGGTTTGACTTGGCTTTGGTGATTGTCTTCACTAGAACAGAAAGTGAAGATTAATCCAAGTTGAAAGCTGTCTCTGGAACATGAAATGAAGGAAAATCTCCAAATGGGTACCCCTATCTCAGTGACAGATGTTAGAAATGAGATCTCCACTTACTTTAGAATTATTTTCTTTTTTGTAGCAGTGTCACTGGAACATGAATCAAGAGCAGATCAGAAGGAACAGAGACATATAAAAATTATGACTTAGGTTCTTGCCCTTCCTTATCATAGTTAAAAGTAAACAAAGTTGAACTGGAGCTTCACTTTGAAGTCCAATGTAATCCATTTTTTGATAGATGGGCAAGGATTGGAACCTTTGCCAGTTGTGTATTGCCTACAGTAATCCCACTGGGGAGATATCTCCCCGCTTCCTGTCCCTGTGACATCACAACAAAAAATGAGGGGAAGGGATGTCAATAAAAAGCTGATATGGATTCTAATCCTTCTCAACTATAGTCACAACAAAATGTTGGAGTTATGCTGTAAATGAATGATAATCTGCAGAAACCTTTTATGTACTCACCCAGCAATTTTATTACAGCCTCTTTAGTTTGAAGCAGTATAGGAAAATGATGCAATTTATGTTTCGTGGCCTATTAATAATGAGCATACAGGCCCTGCTTTATATTTTGCATTGGGGCCCAAAGGATTAAAGGAGCCTGTTAACTCCATTAAAGTTCTCAAGTGGCGATTATAAGTCTTCTACATCTCTTTCTGTTGCTCAGACAGGTGATGATAAAGAAAGCTTTGCATCCCAGGTAATAGGAAATTCATTGCAGCCTGTGCATGAATGAACCTGAATTTTCAATTATGTTATTGCATATAAAACAACTGAATCTGTTCTCAAATCATGTTCTTTTGTCACTTAAGAAAATAGCTTTTCCATACTGCTGAGAATGGCTGATCTCTCAATGTATTTTCTCGTCCGTCAGCAAATAAAACAATAATAACACCCATAATGTGAAACAGAGCTATGTTTTATCTGGTGCATTGGTTTCGTTTCTGCATGGCCTCATTATTCATAACTGGGCAAAGTTTAAGGCTAGGTACTCAATGGCAGTTTGTTCAGCAGCTTACCAAAGTGCCTTCCTCATGCGTGGCAAGGGGTTTCGCTGGCAAAACATTCAGAAAACAGGAAATATTAAGGAAATAATAATTAACTGCTTCCAAATGTGTGAAAACACCTAATACCCACTTGCTAAATGATCCCATTATTTTGAGTTTGCCCCAGTGTCCAGCAGAAAATTACTCACTTATGCAATAAGTGGTTGTGTCAGAGACCGCATGCGCGGGGTCCCGTTTTCCATACCGTTGGAAAACCGGCACTTGCACGCATGTGCCATGGAAGGGCCGGGAAAAAGCACGCCAAACAGAGCACAGGAAGTGACACAATGTGCTAATGGATCACACTATTTAAACCCGGCCTGCCTGTCTCCAAATTGCTGGAATGTCTTTCAGCTCCCATGTGATCCCTTTCCTTGTAGTGCCTGACTTCTGACCCGGATTTTTTTCTTGACCACTCTTGTTTGCTGCCTGCCACTGGACTTTGCCTCAGCTTCATCCATTTTTTACCTTGCCTGCCCGATTGACCCTGATTGCGGATCCTGCTCTGCTCTCCACCCAGCACCTGGACTCCAGCCTCCACGGTGTAACCACCACTGGCACCCGTGCCACTCGTTGTCTGCTTGGACTCCAACTCAAGAGTCCTTGGGACACGAGGTGCAAAGGAGGCCACCTCACACATTCAGTCCCCAACCAGGTACGTGACAGGTTGGCAAGCTGGTAAGCTGTGTGGTCACCACCTAACTCTACCATCCATAAGTATCTGGCCTGAAATATTTGATTTTTTTCAACTTAAATTGTGGAACAATCACGGCGCCTCTGGGACTTAGGGGCCCATTTACACTAAATGTTGGTTAGATGGCTGCCGGTACCCCTCCAACTGTTAGCTGAACTTGGGCACTACCTATTTTGAGCCGGCTGGCAACTGATGTATAGTAAAACGGGGGTTTCACTTGGCCAGTAGATGAATCGGGGTGGGGGGGCTAAACATTGAATAGTGACCTCTTGGTGACTTTGTTCACCACTGGCAAAAATAAAACCTATCCACAGAAAGGGGAGGGAAGGGTTATTAGCTAAAAAGTCTTTGAATTTTCCCTTGGCCATGAGTTTAGGATATATCTTGCAGAGTCTCTGAATCTTAGGTCACAGTTTATCCTTGCTACAGTGATCATTACATAGGTGTCTCACTACTGGCCAATACGTCGCTACTGTGTCCTGTAGTAACATAGGGGCCAGTGAAGAGGACCAAGATGTCGGCATGAGTGAAAGTGGTGGTTACCAGCAGCAGCAGCAGCAGATCTGCAGCACGCAAACTTTTAGGACATCCTGCTGGAAAGGTAAGTATTTATAAGTACTTTGTGTAAATAGGAGAAGTTAGGGGCATGGTTGCTTTATATGACACATTATATAACAGAAATTGAATCAAGCAATTCAGGCTATGCTGCTACAACAAAAGTGGTCAGCCTTTTCGGCTGGGAAAGGTTTAGTGGACTGATGGTCACTTTACATCTGGTGTTGATAGCTTGAGCCCTAATAATCAATAATGAAGGATCTGCTGTTCTTACTTCATGTGTGCCGAGTCCAAACCTACTACAACTTTTCATCCTTACAACAGTCCACTTATCCTACTTTTAGGCAGTGCAGTTGAATTTGCCAGAGACGAAGTGAACTGGCAGAGTTTAAAGTACAACTCCAGTCTTGTCAAAGATTAAAATACATCCTGTAGTATGTCATGAAACTTTATTACCGTTACGGTTATGGTACGGTGTTTTGTAGCCAAGGAGTTGGGTCAAGCTCTAAGTGGAAAGGTTTGCCTGTACTATAAAGACAAGATCAGCTCCAGTGTTGAAATAAGAGGCACTACATACCCAGTATCCTTTCAGACATGCATATTCCAGGCAAAGGGCTGCTAACAATGTGACCGAAAGCTCTGTGCAGACCCCTGGGAAAGGTGGTAAGACATTTAGAAACTGAATACTGTTGCCACGGCTTTAAAGAATATGCATTTGCCTTTTCTTTTGTTTATAGAAAAGAATGACTAGCTGCAAATTGAACTGGAAAGGTAATTTTTAAAGACCGTAAAGTACAAAACTGCATGTGAAGCAGATATACATGTTATGTATTTTTAACTTTTCATTTTAATTGTTGCTGACAGTTAAAATAGTAACACAGAGCACAATACAGTAATGAGTCCTTGGTGGCCATGGTGATATATAATTCTCATGCTGATACATGTACAAAAGTCTTTTTTGTTATATGAATAGTCTACAAACCAGTTTGTTCATATAGATTGTGAGAATTAGCTCCAAATGGTAGCGCATGAAGGACACTTCCACTTGCTCACTTCTTTGGAAGGGCTCCTTTGCCCACTTTTATTGACTCAACTAAAAAAAAAAGTCCACACTGGTTTTCCCTCACAGGGGTTTTCAAACAACGTAAAGCTTTTTCCTTCAGCAACATAACATTTGTAAAGTCTCCCCGATTCAGGTTTATATATGGCCGCACAGGCTTGTTCTGCTCAACTGGGCACACAGGCTCGTCTTTTCACCACACAGGTGGATTTGCTCCCCAGTCCGCCAGACACACAGTCTGGTTCTAGGGTGTGGCTGCTTTCTTAGGGGGCTGGGAGTTTTTGCAGAGGCCCCAGCAAGACAGCTAGTGTCAGCTGGGCTTGTTGCCTCCAAGCCTCCAGCCCTCTCAGCACTTCCCCCTAGAGGACAACCTTTAAAACATGGTGGTGCCAAGGGCTGGGCCAAAGAAGCAAGCAGGCTAGCCCAGATAAGAGCTCCTAGAGGACTTTTAGAATCTGCCGATAATTAATGTAAACACCTTGGGGTGCATCATACATGTCATTGCTGTCCATAGCAACCATACAAACCTTTCATGCCTTAGGAACCACTCAGACTCTCCTCCCCATATTTCCACTACAAGTTAGAAAATGAAAAGACTGTGAAACGATCTGTTGCTCCACAGTTTTCAGATGAGACACACTCGGTTACAACTGGCTCTCAGTGTGTTGTTACTATAAACTGTATTGCCCTATACTAGGTTCAAACTTTCAGCTCCCGGAGGAGTTTAAAAGAGAATGCTGGCTGTAGAGAAGTACAGTTCTTAGTGGTGAGAGCAAATGTTTTAAACCGAGAAAAAGGGGGGCGGGGGGTGAACAAAACCAAATCATTTTTACAGTCTCAAGGTGCTATCATCCATAAACATGGTAAGACTTTCAAAAAGAAACAGGGGACTTTGGCACCCAAGAAACATTCATTGCACTATAATATTTGATTTTTATAAAAATGAACAAAACTTATTATAATAAAAAATTGCATTTTGAG
The DNA here is from genome assembly GCF_000935625.1 of Nanorana parkeri. NCBI lineage: Eukaryota > Metazoa > Chordata > Amphibia > Anura > Dicroglossidae > Nanorana > Nanorana parkeri. Next base: position 196,407 of record NW_017306285.1, on the reverse strand, counting down.
TTGTAATATTTTGTAATAATAAAACAAGTTCATTTTTGAGCAAATAAATCTTTTTGTGCAAATAGATCTTTCTTGGGTGCTATATTCAAATCCCCCTGTTACTTTTCGATAGTAAGAGCAAACGTTATCAATAAAATAAGAGCCTTCTGTGATCTACATAAATTATTCTTTTCATTTTCAAACCCACACTCAAAATATGGTTATAAAAGTCTGACTGGTTGATATGAACAATCCAGGGCTGTCCTTAATTAATATTTAAAATAAAAAAATATATTCTCTGCCTTAATGTATGATTTTTTAAAATAAATATATATTAGGGATGCACCGATACCATTTTTGCAAGTACAAGTACTGATACTTGCCCAAGTACACACAGATACAAGTGCCGACATATTTTGGTTTATTGTAATGTGACAGTTTTTCTAAAACAATATCGACTAATGATTTCAGGACAATGGTGGAGAGCCAGAGCCCGGTCCCAGCTGCAACCTCTGCAACCCTGGTAGTTCTCATGAACATGCCAAGTATCGGCACCGGTATCTGAACTGGTATCGGTGCATCCCTAAATAATAATAGTAATATTATTATTACCAGTATACTATTTTATTATTATTAAATCATAATATTAATACTATTATCATTATTATTATGTTTATTTTATACATTGTTGCCGTTATGACTCAAAACACCTGAAAGAGGAACTTACTGTGATGTTCCCCACAGCCAGTTAAGGCCTCCCTATCATTATGAAATGTGTATACGCTCACAGACTACAGGAAAGATGTGCTATAGTAGAAAAAGAGGAGGTGATTTGGCGTAAAGACCACAAAAAAATCTTCAGGTGTATAATCTGCTTTGGGTTTCATAATCGTACATGTAAACCTTTCTATACTATCTTGTAAAATAATGTAAAGCAGTAAGCCACATATTATCACTTGCTCGTGATCAAATAAAAAAAACAGTTGAAAAAAAAAAGATAAAATCACAATTGAGAATATGATGTTATTTTTACTGCCAAAATGAAAAGAAAGAACTTACTACAGGTTAAAGGACTGAAATGAAAAAATCTGGTCGCAAAAACTGTAATGTATTTATACTGCAGCTATCGCTCAAAATTCACTGAAAGGCCGTGTTGAACTTTAAGCCAGACCTTCATAAAACGTAATACTATAAGACAATTTTATCATCCCACTTACAGCCGAATTCAAGCTTTGCCCTTTGCTATCTGTGTCTCAATCCCCCGAAGCCCCCCACCTGATAATTTGCTTTATTCGTGCTTCAAAGACTTAAATAAAATAATATCCGTCCGGCTGATCTCTAAGTATCATTTACCTGCAGGGAGACTCGGGCTAGCTTTCTCGCGCCAATTTAATGCGGCCAGCTCTGCAATTGTAAATTTGCTGATCAATAGGCTGGCATTATGCTGAATGGTGATTGGGCGCAAGCAAACACAACATCTATTTTAGCAATAATCCCCTCTGGTTCCACTGCTCATTGAATTCCAGCTACGTATTAATGTGTCAATTGTGAGCGCCGAGAACAATGGAAGATGAATCCCCAATCATAAATTCATAGACTTGTTCAGCAAGTCGGTATCACTGGGAATCAATACTGTATCCAGGGCAGAGAGAGAAATGTATATTGTATCACGTAATGCCTACATATCACCAGCCAAGAGCTAATATTAATGTGTACAAAGCTTGAATCTTCACATCCCACTCCCAGCTCCGTGTTTCTTCTCTTTAATCGCTGCTCTCGGTTTTGTCATTACCTATGTATTCTTTTTGCTTTCTGGAAATTTTTTTAAAAGGAACTTCGCTTTTACCACTTCAAATTTTTTTAAAGATAAATATGTAAAAGAAATCCGTTTGATGTAAATAAGCGTATAAATATGTGTTAAACCTTGTTTGTATTTATAGTTGCAATTATGTATGAATTTGGGAGATATCATATTTTCCTATCACAAGTTTTTATGTGTTTTTTTTTTAATGTGCAGCTTCTTTTCCCTGCTTTGTGTTATTGCAATGTGCACCCAAATAGCTTATCTCAGTAGTTGGTAAGAAAAGGGGAAGAGTGACTGCAAACTGAGAAGCTTCTCTACATAAAATGTAAGCATGCAAAAATGTGATCGTCTGATGCAGAAAGAAAATTTGCCCCACCTCCTCCCAGCAACCAATTATGTATCCCCAGCTCCATTTAACTGCCAGTGGGGAGATTCCTCGGCAGGCGGCTGACTGTAAACAAAGGGGCAAGGGATGCTAAATATGGCCATATTTGGAGAATGATGTCAGCCAGCATCCCCCTTGTTTACATTTTCTTACTGACATTGAGTGGGCGGAGGGTGAGCAGGAATTTTGAATACTGAGTTCCTTCCCGTCAGAAACCACCTGCTACTGCGCATGCGTGGTGTCCCGTTTTCCATACCACAGGTAAACAGGCACTTGCACGTGCACCATGGAACATAGGAAGTCACACTGTTTCCTAATGGATCATCCTATTTAATCTGGCCTGCCTGACTCCAAGTTGCTGGATTGTCTTTCAGCTTTACCTGAATTCCTGTGCTTCTATTGATCTTGCTGACTACTGACCCGTATTATCCCTGACCACGTTGATTGCTGCCTGCCCCTGACCTTCTGCTCATTTACTGGATCTGCCTCTGTCTCCTGCCTTTGTACCTCGCTGCCCAACTGGTGTGACCCCTGGCTTGTTGACCATGATCTTGGGTTCTGCTCTGCACTACGGGGGTTGGGGGGGCGAATACACCCATTGGAATAACCCTGCTAAACCCCATTGTAAGTTAAAAGAGGCATGTTGCTATGACAATGGGCATTATTGTATATGTTTGGAGTTGGGCTTTAAAATGTGTCTTAAATCTAATGGAATTTCCTAACTAGTGCCTGCTTTTCAAACTGCAGCTACAACATTGCAAAAAAAAAAAAGCAAAAAAACAGATGTCAAACTCGTCTGTCCCCCACCTTATCATCCTAATCATCCTACAGGGCTCGTCTTCCTATAGATCAGCCATGCATGCCATTTCCAGTGACCTTACTCTTTTATCTCCTCAAGCCAAAATATTTTTGGGGTAGAATGGTGAAACACCAGTTATTGTATGGATGCAAAAAATCCTGAGCAGACAGTTCTGTGCTTGGAAAATAATGATGATACCAGCCTGTGAGTATCTGTACCAGTATTAAAGGCAAAGTAACGATGTTGGTCATTTTTTTTTCTGTACATGGTTGAATTATTAAAGATACTGGACTCTTAAGACATCCTTATGCATCCCCCCCACCTCCCTGATTGCACATGGATTCCTCAATCTGCATCCACCCCCCACCTGATTGCACATTGATTCCTTAATCTGCATGCTTCCCCCATTCAATGGACTTCTCTGTAGAGAGCTGAACTTTGCCTTCAACCTTCCTTTGTATTGTAAGCATGGCAGGCAGTGAAAGGAAATCTACAATAGAAAAAAAAAATTTTCAGCATACAGGATCTGTGCTCCTATTTTGGAACATTACCCATTCTGTCTCAATGACACCTTAGTATGTCAGGATGTGACAGGGTATGCCAGGATTATAAATAAGAATGAAAGTCTGACACATGTTCTTATCCTGCCCCACACTATCCAGTACTCAAGGCAACAGTGTTGGGATTTGTGCTCACAATAGGAAATATAAAAGAGATAAATATAATTAAAAAGCATAATAAACATAAATACAAGGTATACGTTTCTGTGTCTGCCTTTGTTCATATTACACTTACTCTGGGTAGGAGAGATGAATGACTTGGGTCTGAGAGTGAATAACTACCCAGTTGATAAAGGATCCAAGGTCATTTCTGATTGTTGCGCCAGATAAAAGACAAGCTAAAGCTTTATTGGAAGACAAGCTAAAGCTTTATTGGAAGAACATGGCTCTTGCTATGAAATGCCGTAGCCTTGGTTGATTCCCCGTCTCTTTCTGTAGAACATCACAGTCCCCAGGGTGCATCCCTTTAACATGAGATTTCTCACCATTAACAGCAATTTCATTGCATAGTATATGGCTTCCAACACTCAGGTGATTTAAGTGGGATGATTACACGTACATAGATCTTGTGAAAAGGAAAATCTATAATGGTAATTGTTACTGTTATGGATACAAATAAGAAAGCAAAATGGCTCTTAGGTTAACTCAACTTCCTGCAGGATCTCTGACAGGCGGAGAAGCAAGGACAGGGACAAATCGGCAATTCTGTCCTTTGGAAGTCTTGAACGGTGATTATTTCTTTATCATCTGCTGCAATATAGTTCAGACAGGAAGGCTGTTGTATGAGAAAAGATGCTGGGACAGGAGGCATTGCATCTCTGGAGAGAAACTGATAAAGCGAAAATAGAAACACTGAGACAGAAATCATCCAGAGTGGGAAAATAATGGTGGCTGGGATGTCTAGACAATCGCAGCATCTATTGACAAATGTCCGCAATGAGAGAAATGTTTGAGGGCTTCGAATACTTGCCCTAAACTTTTTGGAACTTTTTTTTCACATATAAGTTTACTACCCTGAGACCAATTAATTTGTTTGAATTTCACGCACAGGAATAACTAAGAGCTTTGCAGAAAATCTGTACAGGGACTCCATATAGCCTTTGACAGTCCTGCTTAGCCCTTAAGACAACATTCTTTTATACATTTGCTGGTTTCTTCTATTTCAAAGAACAGTTTAAAGAAAGGACAAAGAAAGATAAGTAAAAACTGTCATTTAAAGATATACAGAAGTTATTTGTGTACTTTATAAGCTCCTTGGCTTCTGGGAACAATTGCACCCTAATAACACAGCCTAGCTTGTACATGCTCTCCCACATCCAGGACTAAGATAAGGTCTTGTGGCTCCCAAAGCGAAGATGCTAAAGTGCACCTCCATATGCTCAGATGCATTGTTCTTGTATGTCTGCACATAAAGTGGCTGGGCAAGCTCAAAGTGCAGAAACGCTGCCCACTGTCTCCTGACCCTAGAGATGACATCTTCTGGGAAACAATGTCATTGGTGAGGTTTGCAATGCCATTTAACCATGTGACTTCATCATAATGAACATGATATAAACACCTAGGTTTTGTTAACATTACAAAATGTAACCAAAGTTCGATCTAAGGTAGTTTATAACTCACCGAATGTGCACATTTTACTGAACACTTCTATGAAGGCAGTGCAGTTTTAGATTTCTGGTACAAACAACGGTAGATTTATTTAAAAACCAAAAGTTTAAAAATTTGGGTAGAGTCTAAATATGTTATTACAAAAACAAAGAAAATTTACAATTGAATTGTAAAAACAGAAAAACAACAACAAAAAAAACTAATAAACGTAAGGGAGGGAAAAGTAAACAAGAACGAATTAGCGTTCACCAAGGGATATTAAAAGTTAAAAAAAACAAAAACTTTTATGGAAAAAACGTTTTATCTTTTAACAGTTACAGGTTTGCAAGTAACATTAAATGACATCATGGGATCTTTTTATGAAGGATTCACTGGGAAATTCGACGGGTGAATCCTTCACTGATTCAATGGCATTCGCTTGGTATTCCACAGTCATATCTGTCCTATTTACAGTAGGATAAATGCAGGCGAACAGCAATCGAATTTCACTTGTACAGTAGCTGTGAACAATAGAAATTACCCTGCAGGCAAATCTGCTCCCGATAGCTCTCCATGGTGCTGAAACAGAGTTTCAGCTCTAGGAGGATTAGATGTCGCAGTAGGGTTGATTTGCTAAAGTCAAATAGGATGTTAACTTTGCAGGCGGATTTGCGCTTTGCAAAAGAATACCCAATCAGGTGGAAGGAAAATAAAAAAAAAAGTTATTCTTTCTTGCGCATAGTTGGAGGATGAAAGTCAGTATACCTTCCCCTCCATTCACTAAGCTAAAGGAAAACTCCCTTGCAAAGTGACATTTCCCTTGGAAGATAAAGAAGACTATTTGCCTTTAGTACCTTGGTTCTTAACTGGTGGGTCAAGACCCAAAAGTGGGTCGCGACCCCGTGTTCAGTGGGTCGCCACATGCCTTCCACTTTGCTGAGTGACCCTTAGCGCAGCACTGGCAGTCATACCGAGCAGCCATTCAAAATATGCTTAAGGTGTGATAGGATGGGGCTATGGCTGCCAGGGAGCTCCATCTACAGTATATGTGCATTGCTTACAGCTCCCTCACGTGTCCTGTAGAGGTGCCTGGACCGCAGTGACATCACATTCTGGCACCTCTACAGGGCCTGCAAGGGAGCTGTACCAGCAATGCACATATAGATGGAGCCTCGTCACAGCGCAGCAGCCCACACTGGACCCCAGGCTGAGGTTCCACTCCAGTTCTCATAAGGTAGGAAGAATGGGTGGACCATAAAAAAAATAAAAACCCCACCTTTTTTGGAGTGTATATGTGTGTATGAGAATGTCTGAGTGTGTGAGATTGTGTCTGTGGTTGTGTATGTATGTCAGTGATTTTGAGGGCCCGTTCACACTAGTACAGTATGTTAATCACATAGTATCATGCGATGAATGCACTGTAATATGCAATCGCACCTACAGTGCATTCTGGTGTGGGAGGTGCATTGCGTTGCCATTCATTTGAATGGTACCCCAAACTCACTTCCCACCCACAATTCATAGGCCCGCACCAGAACGTGTGGTACACAAATTTTGTGCGTTTCATTGAGTGAGACTTGGGCCGCGACTTAATGACCAAGGACAAATGTGGGGCCTGAGGTTACACAGGTTGAGAACCACTGCTTTAGAATCAACAGAATAACATGTCCCCCACCTCCTCCCAGAACTAAGCAGCCTGGTACATCAGGAATGCAGGCTAAAATCCCAGGCATGTGAGCATGCAGCCCCCCTGTTATGTTGATTCCAGCACACATGCCCTAAATGCAGTAGGGGATGCTTTGTGAGCGGTAAGAAATTGGGTGGTAATTGGAACTGGGCTTTTTGGCACACCTGCAGCCAAAATAGTTTTTGACGGAGCAGAGAAGACTCAAAATGTCTGCTTTAAGTTCTGTCTGTCATCCATTAAGGAGATGTTTAATCACCTTCTTCCCCCGTGTCAGTCGAAAAAGAAATAGGGGGGCAGTTGTCACCGGGACAGGCAGACAAAAAATGCCAAAGGTATCAACCCCTTCTTATATTAATAAAAATGTTTCTGAAAAATAACAACCACTAGCGCCAAATAGAACCCGTCCTTGTGGAAAGAGGGAGAACTCCAGAGATGCGGAGCAGCTCCTCACAGTCAGGGAAACTGGGTATCTAGCAACAGAGAAGCACAAGGAGTGGCTCCATAGTGTAAAAACGACTTTATTTGGAAATAGAAACAGCTGAAAATGTCACCAGAGGAATATGTGCAGCAAGAATCACTTAGCTCTTTATCTGCACTTTTAAAGCCTCAGATGTCTGTCCATCCTCAGCTCTCTTGAGATCCTATCACTACAAGCCTGTTTACATTGGTTGTTTGTGAGTACATTTTCAGCTGTTTCTATTTCCAAATAAAGTCATGTTTACACTATAGAGGCGCTCCTTGGGCTTCTCTGTTAATAAAAAAGTTTGTTTATGTGCATCCCTATTGGAGAGATTTCCCTTTACTTCCTGCCCTGACAAGAAGTTGGTGGGGGAAATCTCCTCAAAAAGGACACAGACATTAATTAAAACGTACCGGAGGCTCTAACCTTTCCTTACTACTCTTAACAAAGTAAAATATTTTGGCTGGAGTGGAGTATTAATCCACATTTTAACATGTGATTTAACTTTTGATTTCACCCCAACAATGAGTGTGACTTTGATGACTATGTGCCAGGAGTGGATACGGTGCCACGGCAGAAAATGGAGTTTGTTTTTTATTGGCCTTACAGTTCCGTTTGCTGAAGTGAGTTTTCAGGCAATATAACACAAGTGTTTCCTAGATGCTTTCTTTTATTTCTTTGAAGTTGGTAAAAGCACAGTTGTGCTGCCATACTATAAAGAAGAAAGCCATTATAAATAGAAAATTCAGTTTTAGCTGTATCACCCTGAGTATCCCAAAGACGTCTTACTTGCAACATGCTGCTTGGAGCAAGAGAAAGAGTATTGATGACTTTTACGCGTTTCTCTTTGTTGTAGAGGTGATGTGGCCTCTCGTGTGTGGAATGCGGGCATGGGTTCCTGTAAAATAAATACATATTATATTAAAGGGAATTTCTGATTGCTGAGCTTCAACACTTCTATGCCAGTTAAAGTCTATTGATAGTTTGGAATTTAAACATTTACTGAATGTTGTAAGAAGGAAACAGAGCAACATCTTTACACTTCTGGAAAGGTTTTCCTCTGTGTCTTTCCTACAACTTCCGGGCTGGACTACAATACATTTATCCTGTTGCTTAAACTGGCCACACACCTTAAGATAACTCACCTTAAGATGACTTCCCTCATCCATGCTACTGAGGAATCTCTCCTGTTGGCTATTGTATTTTAACAACTGGTGGTAACTGATTGCAGTCACTGTTCAGCCAACCATTTTCCACCCAGCTCCTTCAATGAATGTCGATTGAAAAATTGGCTTTTGCTCAGCCTGGTGGTGTCAGCAGGGCCACCCACAGAGTGAACTTCAGGCAATTCAGCAGGAAACGGCCAAAACCCAATCTGTGTATGGGCAGCTTTACATTGTTATTGATTTTCTCACAGCCATCTTTTTTTAAGAATTCATTTTGATTTGCAAGGCCTAATTCATGCAACCGCTTGCAGCTATTGGAAGTCAGCTATGTGGAGGGCAATATTAGAGGAGAACTATGAGGTGAGTGATTTACACTCACCCTCATAGTTAGAGCCGCCATGCGACATTGAAACTGTCACACGTTGGTTGAGCGGAGACGGTAAGTCGCCGCAGGGATTGCTCTCTCCGATCCTCCAGCACTGAGTGGAGGAACGGACAGGGGAGGGGGTGTGCACAGCTGGCTCTACCTCTGGGTAGGCAAAGCCAGCTGTCAATCAGCCATCTGGGTGGGTCTTGACAGTATTGCCGGGATCCGTCCCAGCTGTGGCACTCTCAGTATATAGCAAGCAATAGCCCGCTATATACTGAGCTTTGGATCACGGGAGGAGGTTAGTATATGTCCTCTTGTTACCCTAAAGAGAACTACGGGATAAAAATGTTACCCCATAGTTTTCTTTTAACCTTTTTTTCCTGCGTTTTACATATGTATAAAATGTTAGAGAGACATTTTTATATAGGCACCTACCTTGTGCTTTACATTCCAAATACTTACACATTTCATTCAGAGCTTTTTGAAATTGGCCATTAAATTTGAACTAAAACCAATCATATAAGTATAACATATTAATATAATTTTAAAACTCATTTTCAATCTTTTTAAATTTTCAACTTTCATTTAAAAATATCTAGTGATCCTCCCATCAAGGTCCTTGTTCAGGGACTTCTTATTATGGGTTCAAAGTCACCTAAATCCCCTTTCTTCCCCATTCTGATGCTCGGTTTGAACTTCAGCAAGTCGTCTTCACCACGTCTAGATGCCTAAATGCATTGAGTTGCTGCCATGTGATTGGCTGATTAGCAATTTGTGTTACCAAGAAATTGAATAGGTGTGCCTAATAAAGTGGCCGATGAGTGTACATTGTGCAGGCATGGCTCTTGTTGCTGTAACTGTTTGGAAGATGGTCCAGAACTAGGAGGTGTCGCCAACCCTGGAAGGTGTTCATGAAGATAGGAATTAGCTGGAAAATCTGAAGATGATCAACAGCACTGAGATGGAATTAAACATTTTGTTTTTTTAAAGCGACAACAAATCTTTGTGTTGGTTTTAGTTCCCAATGCTGTGTATAAAATAACTACAAAGTAATGCAAAAATATTCTTTGCAGTTGAAAGAAATTGTCTTTTATTTTAGACTTGAATTTTTACAAAGGAGTGAAAATGTGTTAAAATAATGAGCGAAGGAGCAGCCTGCTTTCCCATAAAAATGTTCGGCCCTAGGCCACGACCTGATCTGTCTCTCCAATATCCAAGTCTCAGTTAAACACAACAGAGGAAATGAGAAAAACACAAATATATTGGCCGAAAATGTGAAAAGAAGGGAAAAAAAATTGATAAAAAGAAGGATAGGCTTCAAAGTATAACTCCAGGCAAGGTGTAAAACCAGTCAGTAAACTGCTAATGCTATTCAGAATATTCAGCAGCTGTGTTAAAGTCAGAAAGCTTACTCTATAGGCTCAATTCCCAAAGCTTTGCATAAGCATAGGGATATTTATTTTCAGCCATGTGAATTTCATTTTCAAAACTCATTAAACTGAGATGTGTGTGAATAATTTCAGGTTTGAATAGATCAGTGGTTCCCAAGCTTTTCTAATACCCACACCCCTAGGTGTCAGGACCAGCTGTGGACGCACGCTGTCAGAACAAATAGTGACAAGTTGTTTCACCTATAGCAGCCGCTGTTCCAATAAGGCAAGGACGCCTATTGGTACTTGGATGCCCCCAGGACGTAAACTATATGTTCTGATCAGGTGATGCCAGAGGTGCTGAACCGAGGTACGGACCAACGTAGAAAGACACTACCAGAGAGTAACCAGGGACGAGCTATGGTCAAAGGCTGGCAAGGGTAATCCGGGCACAGGCTTAGGTCAGGGCGGGCAGCTGGCAAAGGGAAATACGGGCACAAGCTGAGGTCAGGGCTGGCAGAAAGCAAAGTGTAATCCATGGACAGGCCAAGGTCAGAACAGAAGATAAACAACATTTGCAGACACAGAGCACAGCTTGTATAGCAAGAACTATCACAAGCACTGGAAAAACAGGCTGATGATGCTTAAATAGGGCGCCACCAGCAACAAGGCCAATCCCAGGGCAGGAGGTGTGTGGTTAGATTAACTAAGCCACAGCTGCCTAGACTAGTGCTGCAGCCAGCAAGAAACAGGATGATTAACCCTCACCAGTCAGGGCTGCAGCCAGCAATACAGGCTGACTGACACTAGGATATGTTTAATAAATGTTTGCACCCCCAGTCTTCCTCGGCCCCGCGCTCTTAAGTCCTTCGCATTATACATGGGGAAGTCAGTGGCAACAAGGAAGCGTTTGGCTGGACAAAGCGAGGGGCCCCCGATTGTTGGAATACATCAGCCAGCAGGGATGTCCCTTGAGGGAACACTAAACTCACGAGTTAAATCTTAAAAACACATTCAAGTACCTTAAGTAGTAACAGAAATGTATCTTATTTGTGTATCACTCTGAATTGGTGCTGACACTGTCCTCCCTTCTGGAGGGGGGCTACTTTTGTTCCGCATAGTCCCTGTGTGTGTTGTAAAGTAGTCACCGCTCCAAGCTCACTCCTGTGATGGACTACAATCTCACATTTAGTTTACTAATTTGTATTGAGATTGTAGTCCATCACAAGAGTGAGCTTGGAGCTCACACACAGGGACCATGGGGAACAAAAGTACCCCCCCCCTCCAGAAAGGACAGTGTCAGCCCCAATTCAGAGATGATTGGAGGATATACAGCCGAGTGATACACAAATAAGATACATGTTTATTAATAGTTAAGGTACTTGAATGTAGTTGTAAGGTTTAACTCCTGAGTTAAGTGTCACATTAAGATAGGAATGAATGAAGTTAGATATCTTAAGGTGAATTCAAGTGAGACACAGTGTGTGCAATCAGTTATTTACCATACGTCACCAAGGGACACAAGCCACCCCCTGAAATTCTCGCACAGCCTTTATGGGAAGGTGGGCTGGTTTCCATGTGTGCATTTCAATGCTTTTTTTTTTTTCTTGGCGTATACCATAAAAGTGAATATTATGTCCTTATAATTCCTCTAGATGAGCTTTTCCAAGTAAGCCTGGGCTCCCTCTTTCAAAGCCTTATTATTTTGGTAGTGTCTCTGCTGACAAAAAGCTTGCAGCAGCTATTTCCCCTTGCGATCATCTGAAGCCATTTTGTAGCAGCCCGTATCATTAGCAGAAGCTTCTAAACAATCCTCGCATTTGTGACCAGCAACACAAGCCCAGCTGACAGATCTTTTCTTCCCAATTAAGGCTGCTGAGAATATTGAAGGCTTCCTGTTACTAAATAGATATAATATTGGAAGAAAAGCACAGACAGTGAACACTCGTTACTCAATGGCCACTGAAAGAGCCAGTCAATACAAACTAAGGTATTGATTGCTATTCTCAAGACAATAAGCAATGAATCCTTAGAGTAAGAAGGAGCTTCACTTTTGTTCTATATAGGCAGGGATTGATCAATAAAGAAGCAGCACACCTTCCCACTTAACAATCTCCCCCCTGCTATAGCGTGAACTGTGCAATGACACAGTGGGTGGAAAGGCCACAAGTGCTCATGGAAGCAAGATTCCATTGCAGGCCTATTAGACTTGGCATAAAGAACTGATGAGGTCATCGGAGGCAAGATGAAGTTATGGAGATGAACGTGGTAGTCTGATTTTAACGTGATTACTTTAGTGCAATAGACATTGCTTTTGTTTAAAAGGCTTTATTTTGGGGAAAGCACATGTGGGTTCCTGGCTTCTTAAATCCCTCTCAGAGACTTCAGTGGCAGGATTTCACTGCAGTAGTTTGGGTTTCTACTTCCCCACCCCATGGTCATAATGAAGTTTATGTTTCTTGTATTACATTATGGGGAATCTATTGGAGGATCATGCCATGATTTGGCTTTCTAATGGCTTTTGCCTGGGATTTTCTCTTACCAATGAGGTCCATGCGGGATATAAGAAGATAACTTCAGATCTAGCGTTCCAGCAATCCATACAAAATTATAATTGTATTGTGGAGACAGACTTTGAACACCTGCTTTTACCCTGTGTGCCTTGTGTGAGATTTCATTCTCTTCGGTATAGAGCCTCAACTTCTGATCTAAACCTTAGACATCTACAATACTAACTCTTTAGTCAACTCTCCTGACAAGTAAGCATGCCTTTATTGGCCGGAAAGACATAGTTATTGGTCAGGAGGGTATTGGAATGGGTCCAGGTCCACATAGCAAAGTGAAATGACTTTCGCATGGAGTTTACAGGAGGATTTTCTAGACAGGAAAGGTAATGCCATATACATAGTGGTACCTTCTAAGGCTGTGGTTCTCAACTGGCGGGTCGTGACTCAAAAGTAGGTTGCGACCCTGTGTTCAGTGGATCACCGCATGCCTTCCACTGCACTAGGTGAGAGGTTCCTCAACCTCCCTCAATAGCGCAGCATTGTCAGTTCTGGTGCCAAGCAGCCATTCAAAATATGCTGCTCGATGCCCAGTGTCAGCTTGAGGTGGGTTGGGCTGGAGGTTTGACCACGAGGGAGCTCCATCCATACGTGCATTGCTTACAGCTACCTTGCGTGACCGGAGTGACGTCAGATTATGGCTCCTGGAACCTCTACAGGGAGTGCAAGGGAGCTGTACAAGCAATGCACATATAGATGGAGCTCTGTCACAGCACAGCAACCCACACTGAACCCCTAAAAAAATTTGGGGAGTGTGTATGAGAATGTCTGTGAGTGTGTGAGATTGGCGTCTGTGTGTGTTTGTCAGTGTTTTAATCACAAACTACCAAGCAACACTTACTGTTTGTTCTGGTGTGGGAAGTATGTTGCAATTCATTTGAATGACACCCCAAATACACCTTCCACCCACAGTTTGATCGTTTGCACCGAAACATGCAATACTGCAATGTCGTGCGTACCAGTGTGGTGCGACTTGGATGGTGACTTATTGACCAAAGGATAAACGTGGGTTCTGAGGTTATACAGGTTGAGAACCACTGTTCTAAGGCATTACTTTTAGTTTTAATTAGTGACAGTGGTATACAGGTTTACTTTAGGCCACGATAGACAGTTTGATCTTGTTGAGTTGTGGATTTTCCTGCACAGGTCTCTATTCAAGTCAGTACAGCTGATATAAACTGGATTTAATGTAAGAAAATCTAACAGGGTTATTCACTAAAGGGTGAAGGGTTTGGAGAAGGCAGAAGTGAACAAGCTAGGACAACATAGCTGAACCGGAAAGTTTTCCAAATCAGCTATGTTGTCCTAGATTGTTCACTTCTCCTGCCTTCTCCAAACTCTTCACCCTTTTGTGAATATCCCTGTAAATGTTTTCCTCATTGTCCCTCAGTGCCTGGAACATGATATTGTGAGGGATTTAAACTATGAAAAGCAGAAGGTATTTATATATCATCAATTCTTTTGCAAACCCAAGTTGCCAACTGTGCATTAAGAAGCACTAGTTTATTTTAGGATGCATACAGCTGTATAAAAGTCTTGTTAGCCTCCATCAAAACATTACATCATGAACTTCTCCCAGCAGGGGATGGTTAGAATCTGAAGGCAATACTCCCTAAAACACTCCACCTACTCCTCTTGTACTCCCATATCAGCAGACAATATAACCACTTCAACTGTTATTTGAATCATCAGCTGGTGTGAAAAGGATCAAAAGAACGAAAAAGATTACAATTAATTACACACATAGCAGAATTATAAAATGAGTTAAAGTTTATTCAAATCCAGTCACTAAAAGCTCAAATGAGATATAACATGTTAATGTCCTTTTAGAAGTCATTTTCAAAATGTTTAAATCTGCAGCTTTCATTAAAATATTACTTGGTGATTCTGCCATTAAGGTGTACCTGCCAATAAGGTGTACCTGCCATGAAGACACACTCCTGGTGACTTAGGTGGCCGCAATGCTCAACATCCTGTTACCCTGGCCCTAGTGTCCTAGGTACCGGCAGTATGGCTACAGCTCTGGCTCTTGGTGTTCTGTTGCCAGGCAATGCCTTCTGCCTCCATGCATGCCACCCATTAGTGCTACTTCTGTCACCACCAAATTTAGGCCTCACAGACTCTGCGCCCAATGCTTGTGAAAGGTTCTTCTATATGGCTCACTAGCTGCTTTGGCCTGTATATTTTCTTCCATGTACCAACACTTTGCCTATTTATTGATCATGCCTCTGCCTGCCACCTGGTCTGACCCTTTGACTGTTTACTGGCCACGTCTCTGCCTGCCACATGGACTTATGCTTTGCCTGTTTACTGACTATGTCTGTCTCCTGGATTGGTCCTTTGCCTATTTCCTGGCCATGTCTCTGTCTGTCTCCTAGACTGACCGTTTACCTGTTTCCTGGCCATGTCTCTGTCTCCTGGACTGAGCCATTGCCGTTTACTGGCCATGCCTCTGCCTGTCTCTTGGATTGACCCTTTGTCAGTTTACTGACCACATTTCTGCCGGCTGTCTCGACCAATATTTTTCTGTTTATGACCATGTCTCTGCTTGCCACCTGGACACCCTTGCCTCATTACTGACCATGTCTCTGTCTGCTGCCTACTCCCACTTCCACTACAGACTGCTGGGATCCAAAGGCTATACAGCAAGTACAGAAGGGCCACAGGTTGGGCACCAGGGTGTTATAGCTGCAATGCTTTATCCCTGTCTTCAAATTGTGATCCTGTATTATCAGGATAGGAAGAGAGTGGCCATTTCTCCACACATTACACAGGCGGGCATAACTCACTGTTGTCACATCAGGAAACCCACCCTGTGAAATGCCGTGCAGCTCTCACGAGAGTGCATGTAGACAGGAAGTGGCTTCAAAATGCCTGCAGGAGATCACCAGCATTGGTATGTGGACAAAGGATGAAA
This sequence comes from Nanorana parkeri, assembly GCF_000935625.1. Classification (NCBI taxonomy): domain Eukaryota; kingdom Metazoa; phylum Chordata; class Amphibia; order Anura; family Dicroglossidae; genus Nanorana; species Nanorana parkeri. The sequence continues at coordinate 180,759 of NW_017306285.1, read as the reverse complement.
AATATGAAAAAAGTATTTTATTTAAAAACATGTTTATGATAGGCCGTTCTTTAGCAAACGAATTGTCACTTATTTAGGGTTTACATCTACTTTAAGCAATTGTTCAGTAGATGCACACACGCACTAAATAGAAGTTTTTAGTTGGTTGGACTTTTCCTTTAAACGTGGAGTCACTTTTTTATACCAGCGCCCCGCGTTAAAGTGGATACATTATCGTAGAGCTGAAGACTCTTCGTTTTCTTATAGGGAAATCGGATGATAAATCCTGTTCTAGGCTGATATGGCAGGTGCTGACGTTGACATTAAACCCCTCTTCCCATCCTATCTCATGTCCCTTCTCATTAGTCTTGGGGTAAGTGAGCAGAAAGGCAGTCGGGCCGCTCCATTTCAGCAATCCAGTGTGCAGCATTTCGCCTGGAGCCAAGTAGAAAATGATTTCGATGCATGATGAATTTTTTCAATAACTTCAGCCTGGGAAATACAGCATCCAGTTCACTTGTAAATGGGAGAAATAATGAAGAATAAGAAGGCCAGGCCTGGATGAGGGCCTATCACTCTCATTTGTTTTCACTATTATTCCAACCTAGTTTGTATACAAACCATGTGGTAACCGCAAATGTGATAAAGACCTCATTGAGGCCTCAATAAAAGAACAATACGCAGTAGATCTATGGGGCTTGTTGTAAATTTATGCAAAGAGTGAAATAAAGCTGAATTGCAAGCAGATATAAAAACATCAATGATTGTAGCTAAAGTGTATGTATAGCTAAAACTTTTCTATTTCATTTTGTATAGAGTAGAGGAGGGTTAAACCCATTACGAGCTTACTTTTTGCTGTCTGTGTCCGTTATGAAGGATTTCTCTTCACTTCCTGTCTATAAAATGCAACAGGAAGTGAAAATAAAGTAAAACAATGGAGGGGAATCTGTGTCTTAGAGAGTTGCCACTCAAACAGGTGTGCCAATTGGAAGGTTCGCCCTGACCTTCTGTTGTGGTGACAGCTGTAAAAGATCAGTTTCTCATCACTGCCAATGGTCACAAGGACAAGAGGAGGAGGAAGAGAAAGAGGAGGGGGAGGAGGAAGAAGAAGGAGGAAGAAGAGGAAGAGAATGATGAAGAAGAAGAGGAAGAAGAAGAAGAAGAAGAAGAAGAAGAAGACAGGGTTTCTGATATCCCCTGCTGTATCCAACATTTCTGTAAATGCCCAATTTTGTCTTCAATCTCCTGTAATCCCCTGTATAGCAGCACCCAGACTGGTGCCAATCAGGCCCTGTTGTTGTGCATATGTGCTAACAGTGATCACTCTGACAGGAGGAGAGTGTCAATGTTAGGTAAGTGATTAAAATAAGTATCCCCGCACTTCTGGCTTAGCAACTTTTTATCATGTATGCAAACAGATGTTCTTGAGTGCTAAAGCTGTTTTATAGTCCCAATAAGACACTCCTTTCTTCCACTGGTTTGTACTGTTAACAAATACTGGCAGGGTTATTCACAAAAGGGAAGAGTTTGGAGAAGGCAGGAGAAGTAAACAATCTAGGACAACATAGATAAATTGGAAAGTGAGCTGAACTGGAGAATCTTTTCAAATCAGATATGCTGTCCTAGATCAGGGGTGTCAAACTCAATTTAATCGTGGGCCGCATCAACATTATGGTTGCCCTCAAAGGTATCTGTAAGACTATATAAATGTATCTAATCTTTATCATAATTGCCTCTGCATTCGATTATCAATGGTTTTAGTAATAACTTAATACCTAGATCTGAAAGTAGAAGTCTAGGAAATGGCCTGGTGGGCCGGATTCGGCCCCTTGGCCTTGAGTTTGACACGTGTCCTAGATTGTTCCCTTCTCCTGTCTTCTCCAAGTTCTTTTGTGAATAACCCTGTGGGTTTCACAAGAGTGGGTTCACTCATTTCTCATGTGATGCTTGAATTTGGCACAATTATAGTGGAAACTCATACCAAATAAGAATGCCTTTTGTTCCCTTATTCCTGTATATGTTGATACTGAACGTAAGTCATTATTCCAGTTCACGGCAGTAACTGAATTATAATCCTTACTGAGGTGTGTCTGACCCTGAAGTTATTAAACGGCTCACTATTTTATCATTACGGCATTTTAATGAAACCATCTGTCTGTGTTATGGCTGCATAAGGATGGATTTATTAAAGTGGACGTATCAAATCTGCACAACTCATCAATCCCTTGTTTCATTCTTTCAGGCATTAAGAAAGAAAATCGGTCTCATAAAAAAACCCCCCAAAAAACGGCATATTATCTTAAAATGAAGAGTTACTGACATCACTGTACACAGCCCAGGAACGCTTTGATTTGCTTCCCTTGCAATGGGAGAGAAGCTTATTTACAGCCCAGTATCTGAAACCGTTAAGAAGTGTCAACCCGACCAGAATTCATGGTGACTGACGGCATGATGACTTATACATCGCAAAACATTAAAATCGCATTGAGACAACTCAGCGTTTTGCCTTATTGGGATATATGAGGAAGAGGAGAGGCCATATACAGGAAAAAATAACTGTAAACCTCTCCACACTTCAAACAGAGGCATGGCTATCCTATAAACGCTAAAGGTTAACTCTTTCATGTCTAGCCAAAACTGACCACAAGACCGCAATAAAGGTGTCACTGTGTTATAGAGAATTCTTCTATTCTTAGTTTATTCTGCATTCCAACACAGGCCTTTTAAAAAGGCTGACAAATTAGATAATGTCACTAAGTTTGGACTAATGTTACAGCATGATACATATTTGGCCCTGAAATATAAGTGTCAACCTGCCATGCAGCGTACAAGCACAAAGGAGGTTTGAGATTTCCAAACCTACCCAAAATCTAGTGAGCCTTCTGCAAGAAATGTAATTTTAATACATTGTGATTTTCCACTGCTGAAAACATTGCCTCTCAGCTGACTGCTACTGCTGCACTACAAGGTAAGAAAAAACCTTACTACCTTGGTCTATTTATTAAGGATTCACAGAACTGTTCGCCTTGCAAATCTCTGTGAATGTGCGTTCTGTGTGAATAGAGGCAAAAATGAAAGTGCTCATAGTATAGTTTCTTTTCAGGTCGAATGTAATGTATAGCTCATTATGGCCACTAGAAAGAGCTGAGGAGCCTAGCAAAGAAGTATTACTTTCCTAGGCTCCTCTGCTCCATGTAGTTGCAATAATATGGTATTACGTTACATATACTAAGAACATTTGTTTGTTGCCTCTATTTGCACAGAATGAACACTCACAGGGACTCACAGGGAAAATTGCTTTGTGCATTGTTTATAAATGGACCACTAGTGTTAGACTGAACAAGTAGTACAGTAATAATTGATGTTAGGATGTTACTACTACAAAAGGCAGACTGCAGTGTAATGCAGCGGTCAGGTGTGCTGGAAGCCGAGCTGTCCATTTAACTGGGGCCTCAGGTGGCATTTTAATGGGTCACATGGGCCAGAGCATCCCAGGTTACTAAGAGCTCTTGGTAACCTGTGATGCTCTGACTGGCAACCCGCCCAGCTCACTGGCATCACTGTCAGGCAGGAGCTGAGCAGGATGCTCTGGCCGGTGTCCCATCCAGCTCCTGGCAGTCAGTGATGTCTGGTACCCCTTGGTAACATGTCAGGTAGTGACAACCCTGGCTGAAAGGTTAAATTTCACATACCAGTCCTAGAGATAAAGTGACAACAGTGGCAGTGCCGAATGGCAGCCATAGATGTAGTCACTTTACTCAGCTGGACTTCACACAAACTGTAATGATCTGAATTAGCCATGCCACAAGTTAATAGAGAATTGAAAACGTGCTTCCTCTGAAACATTGCTGATCAAACTCCCAAAATGGCTGCCGTCTACCATACTAATGTCACTGGATCCAACTACATTGGCAGGCTGCGTTCTCTTTAATGCAGATCAAATGTACATGATATCTTCCCCATGGCCTCTGGAAAACTGATACACTGCATTCTATAAAATATATTTACCAATATTTTGGCCAACTTACAAAATTGCCTTTACCTGAGATGAGACAGGTACACTTTAAAATACGATCTGCAAAACGGGCTTGAGGAACCCAACTGTAAATGGTGAAGGTAAATCTCACACAGCTGTTTGGTTTTCCATTCAGCAGATAAATGCACCTATAAATTCTCTTTAGGGGGTAAATGTAATAGAATCATAGAAGAATTATTGGAAAAATAATGACAGGATTTCATTAAAAACGCTATAATTTATTTCCACAATGTTCCTTTTATTATTGCTGCTTTTTTTTTCTCCTTCTGCATTCTTTTCTTTATGATTGCCTTAGGATGTCTGTATAAAATTATACACAGCTGTTTTCAGATTATTATGGTTGACAACACAATATTTTCTGTTGTATTGTTCCACGAGAAAGTTACACACGTTGGGGCTGATTCATTAACACGGGAGAAATGAAAATGAGTGCACAAGACTTCTCATCACCTGCAATGGCCAATAGGAAATCGTTCATTACCTTATTATAAAAGGTGAAATGGAAACAAGGGACAAAAGAAAGCGACCCCATAGTGTTAAAAGTGTGATTTAATAGTAAAAACACGCAGCTCTAAGGCTGTACTTACAACAATTCAGTTGAATAAAAACCAGTAGAGTAAGATGAGAAGTCTGAACCTCTAGCAGGGAGAGTCTGGAGTGATGAAATTCACCAGCGTCCTCTATCCCTGTTAGCAAAAGGTTTACGCGTTTCTGGGGCACGCCCCCTTCATCAGAACCTATGGCAGGGATAGGTTGATGATTATCTCTGATGAAGGGGGCGTGCCCCAGAAACGCGTGCTAACGTGGCGCACAGGAAGTGACGCAGCTTCTCTGAATAGATGGCCCTATTTAAAGTTGCCAGTCCTATGGATCATTGCTGAATGGTCTTTCAGCTCCTGTGTGTGTTCCAGTGCCTCTGCCTGTTCCAGTGTTCTGCTGCTTGACCCGCATCTCCTTGATGATGCCTGACTGCTGCCGCCCCTTACCTCTGCTTGCTCCTCGACTACTCTTCTGCCTTTGTACTTCGCTGCCCCATTGGTGTTGACCCTGGCCTGCCTGACTTCGTTCTGCTCCAGCCGTATTCCTGGTGGTCTTTCCAGCTGCATCTACACCTGCTTCCTTGGAGATCAGCTTCGGACTCACCCAGGCACAGTGCCCTGCACCCTCTGGCGCCCGTGCTGCTCTCTGTCCTCTCACTCCCTGTCACCACTCTTGGGGATGTGGAACAAGAGTTGCAAAGGAGCTCCTCTAAGTTTCAACTAATTTTCCTCAGCTTGATATATGGCGTTGTTCACAGCCCCGTGTATTTAGCCGTGCCTATTGGAGAAGCCTTTGTTACAGTGCTGCTGACAGGTGGGTGCACATTGTAAATACACAAGTCCAAACACATTACAGGCTTCTCAGTGACAATTTGCACGTTGACATTGAGTGACAAGCTCTTGCACTTATGTCGCTTTGCATAATATCATCTTTGCGGTAAATTGACACGGCAGTCAAATAAATACTATGAAATTCTGTTAATGCCTCAAATGCTCCCATGTGTTACTTGAAGCATAAATCCAAGCTTGTAAATCAAACATAATATTGAATATTACCACTAGCAAGCTTTTAAGAGGAATGAAGATCAAGAAAAGCTTTTTTTTCTGTAGGTTTATAAAGCTACAGCAGGCTTGTAACATTCTTTCTTTTCTGAGTAGCGGGTCCTTGAATCTGCCAGAGCCTACTTGAATGCAAAGGTAACTGAGCCACAAGAGTGAGGCATTGTTACTGAGTTTGCTGTAATTACTGTACGTCCCTATATTGTCATTGACGGAGAACAATTCTCTGCGTCTGGATTCCTGATTTTACTAGCTGCATACTTTTTACGGATCATGTAGTGAAGCCAGTGCCTGGACCATGGCTGGATTGAGTTTGCATGTCAACAGTGGCAAACTCCATATTTCTATCATAAAAATGCTATCATTTAAATGCTAACATACACATTCTCCTGTGCACATGGCTAAATGTAAGAGGAAGCTGTTGGACTTCCCAGTGTGCACTGCTGCTCTCATGTGTTGGGTAAACTGCATTTCAGTGCAATGTGCATTAAATGTTTTTTAAAGAAATATATTCAAATCTACCAGTTTTAGTTAGTACATGTGCTCAATCGAGCACGTACATTTTTAAACCTTCACCGCCACTGGCTCCAGGTCCCTCAAGTCCGGCTCCTGGTTCCTCTCCTTTCTGTGAGAGCGTGCACGGTTTCCAAATCAGAGGCAGTGCAGGTGCTGTTCATCAACTTGGAGGAGGGAGGACGCAGGAGCCAAGGTGTGGCTTATCATCCTAAGGCTTTGGGGCTGGGTATTTGAGATAATGTGCACAACATTGGCTCTAGTCCTGGCCAGGAATGCCACTCAAGGGTGGCTCCATATGACCTGTAAGGGAAAGGAGCCACCCTGAAACAGAAAGGTTGAACTAGCACTGAGAGGACCAAGTGAATCAAAGTGGAAAAGACAAGTCTCATCCAAGAAGAAACATCATACACTACAGTGTATTGTGCATTAAATGTGGTGCTCAGGATTACAATTTTCGGACAATATTCTGACAATTTAAGTCAATATCCCAGCAGTAGAAATTTCTAAACTGTATCATATCACTTAAGACTTTGACCCAGGCGTCCCTGCCAGAAAGTGTAGACAAACTGCACACTTTTATCCACTGCAGTAAAGCAATACAGTTTGGTTGAGGACACACCCCTAGCCCGTGATTGGACGTTGAAAAAGCAGCATCACACGTACAGGTCATCGCTGTCCACTTGCACCGATACCGTTTTTTCCGGTACTCGCCGATACCGAATACTGATACTGGAAGTCCCATTAAGGAAGCCAGGTGGCGTGTAATGACTCGCCACCTGGCTTCCTGATTAGCTGGGAAGCTGGGTGGCGTGTAAAGATGTGCCACCCAGCTTCCCGATTAGCAGGGAAGACGTCTCCATGCTCCCTCATCACCGAGTGACAGGGGGAGCATGGAGCCGGCTTCCCGGCCAATCAGGAAGCCGGGCAGCATGTAATGACTCACTGCCCCGCTTCCAGATACTGGAAATTCAGGTATCTGGCTAGGCATTGGAACATTTGGGCGAGTGTGAGTACTCGCCCAAATACTCGGTATCGGCACCGATACTCAGAAAATGGGTGCTGAAGTGACTGCGGATGGCGCCGTGTAAATCGGAAAAGAAAGCAGGAACATCACCTGCACACCTTGATAATGTATCCAAGTTGGTCTTCTTTATTGACGCATATTGTCACATATACAGCGAAACTTTTCCGGCCACGCAGGGTCTCCTTCATCAGGCTCAATATTGAGCTCGATGAAGTCAACCTTGGGTGTCCCCGAAACATTGCACTGTAATTGTTACAATATGTGTCAATAAAGAAGACAAACTTAGACACATCATTAAGGTGTGCTGGTGACGTTCCCGCTTTCTTCACCGAAAAAAAAAAAGACACGTGTATACCTGACATTAGCTCCAGTGCACTCAGCATCCAGTACACAGTAACAGACCTGCTCAGACCCACCCCCTCTATTTCTCTGCAATGCTAGTCTGTGTGAGGACTCAGCTATTCCTGCACACAGCACCGCAGTAAGAGAGAAGATAGAGGCACTTCTCCAAGAGAAAAAAATATTTAAGGCATTTCCAAGCACAAATCAATCACAAATAGCAACATGCGGGGTAGGTCTATAAAGAAATAAAAAAGGTGTGATACCTCAATAGTGATCAAAGACTTAGCAAAGCAAAAGAGCCCTGATTGGGTTACCACTGCTGTACAGGTGATTACGTGTATAATAAAATAAAGGCTACAATAAAGACAGCATTCAGGGGCTTACAATGGCTTTATTTAAAAATCATTTTCATGACTTCCTAATGAATACATAAATGGATTAAATTGTTCAGTTATTTTTTTCTTGTTTGTTTTAATCTGCTTAGAATGTACCTTTAATTATAAAGGTTTCATTATTGGGAAGGAAGGGGGGGGGGAGGGAGAGGGGTGCCTGAAACTTAAAGGGCTAGATCTAGAAAGCCAATGGGGGATTCAGGCTGTAGCTGCAAAAAACAAACAAACTCTGGGTGGATTGACACTTTAAATAAATGTTAATTGAATAGGTGGCTATACAAATTAACAGAAAGGGGGAAGAAGCAGTGGAGGGAGTGATCACCACCGCACTCTCATTATAAGACTGATCGTAAGGGGGAGATGTGTGTGTCCTATTTTCCTGCACATGAAATGCTGCTTTAAGCTTCAATCAGTAGCACATTAAAATGTAATAAGGCCCAAGGTAGCGAGAAGTAAACGGGTTTCGTGCTATAATTCAAGTCACATCCTTGTTTCAATCATAGCAATAGAGTTGTTTCGTGTATTCATTAGAGGAACATCCCATATCTCTGACTCCTTACAATCAAGTTTAAAATGATTTAGTTCAACACTTTCATGACTGCGGAGAACGAAGGAGTGAAGCCTTCTAAATTGAATAAATGTTTATTGAAAACATTTAGGTTGGTGACATAAAGGTGATTCAGCGGCTCCTCCAAGTTGATTTTTCTTGCGCTTTTCTTAAAGGAATCTTGCAGTCGGAATTAAAATCTCCATATTACATAAATAACTTGTTATGCGGGCTGAATATGTATTTGATTTTTGCTGAAGTGTCTGCGCTGAATGTTAAAATGAGTTTCCAGCAGGATTGTGAATGCATGAGAATACGCATTAGCGGTTAGATGCATTTACACTGTGTGCAGTGACTATGTGGGTTGGATTTACTACGGTTAAGTGAGGGGACATGATGTAAAGTGAAGTGAATCCAGAATGATTACTAAAGTGTCAAATAAGGTGATGTAAGCCTTGTTCAACTTCAGCATCCAATCTCTTGCAGGGGGAACTAAAGTGAAGGCAGGTCCATCTCACTTAAAGCTAAACCCCAGGTAGGAATGAATATGCGTACCTCCATTGGTTCAGCTGCTGTTAATATGCATTCACTAGAGCCAGAGCCAGTTGTGCCTGTCCCCCCTCCGTGTCTATCCCCACCCATGAGCTCTGGAGAAATAGAGAGAGGGGAGTAGCAACTGTCACCACTCTTTGCAGGTAGAAGACCATGAGCAGAGGGATCAGCGGTTTGTGATCGCTCAGCTCTATGACAGTCACCACTCTCTGCAGGTAGAAGACCATGAGCAGAGGGATCAGCGGTTTGTGATCGCTCAGCTCTATGACAGTCACCACTCTTTGCAGGTAGAAGACCATGAGCAGAGGGATCAGCGGTTTGTGATCGTTCACCTATGTGACAGTCACCACTCTCTGCAGGGAGAAGACCATGAGCAGAGGGATCAGTGGTTTGTGATCGCTCAGCTCTATGACAGTCACCACTCTTTGCAGGTAGAAGACCATGAGCAGAGGGATCAGCGGTTTGTGATCGTTCACCTCTGTGACAGTCACCACTCTCTGCAGGGAGAAGACCATGAGCAGAGGGATCAGCGGTTTGTGATTGCTCAGCTCTATGACAGTCACCACTCTCTGCAGGGAGAAGACCATGAGCAGAGGGATCAGCGATTTGTGATTGCTCAGCTCTATGACAGTCACCACTCTCTGCAGGGAGAAGACCATGAGCAGAGGGATCATCGATTTGTGATTGCTCAGCTCTATGACAGTCACCACTCTCTACAGGGAGAAGACCATGAGCAGAGGGATCAGCAGTTTGTGATCGCTCAGCTCTATGACAATCACCACTCTCTGCAGGGAGAAGACCATGAGCAGTTCGTGATCATTCAGTTCTCAATCTATAGAGCCAGCATGACACACCTGCAGTGTCCCACGCCAGCTCTAGATATTTAACTCTCCCAATACTTCTCCTTTAATCATAGCTCTAAACCTGTTTACTTTAAACAATTGAACTGTTCAAACATCATTTTATTCATATTTGTTTTAATCCTGAAAATAATCTACTTTCATACACATATGTATAAAAAAAACCGCAATGCAATAAAAAAAACCTTTTATAGTATTTCTTGTTAAGCAATTTATTAAACTGTGATTAATTGCTACATTGGTTTGTTCAGTCAGCTTAGTACCTTGAAGAAGAATCAAGCAAGCTACCTGATTTCTGTGGCTTGGTTACCTGAGTTTTACCCCACACCTGTCACTACCCCTGAGCAAACCTCTGAAGTAAAGACTAGGTATGACCAGATGTTCCCCAGGAACCCATGAAACCCAAGTCACAACACTATGTCAACTAAGACAGTTAAAGTGACACTAAACTCAGGAGTTAAATCTTAAAAATACATTCAAGTACCTTAACTATTATCAAAAATGTATCTTATTTGTGTATCACTAGGCTGTAGATCCTCAAATCATCTCTGAATTGGTGCTGACACTGTCCTTCCTTCTGGAGGGGGGCTACTTTTGTTCCCCATGGTCCCTGTGTGTGGTGTAAAGTAGTCACCGCTCCAAGCTCGCTCCTATGATGGACTACAATCACAATACAAATCAGTAAACTAAACATGAGATTGTAGTCCATCCCCGGAGAGAGCTTGGAGCGGTGACGACTTTACAACACACACAGGGACCATGGGGAACAAAAGTAGCCCCCCTCCAGAAGGAAGGACAGTGTCAGCACCAATTCAGAGATAATTTGAGGTTCTACAGCCGAGTGATCGGCCCGCACGTACTACAGTACTGTAATCGGCCCGCACGTACAGCTCCATTCTTCGCGCAGGGCTGTACCAAGCAGCTCCCGGGAAGGACAGGTGCTGTGTGTGATTAGTACGCAGCCCCCGTCCTTCTATATGGGACTATGCGGCCGTACGCCTCCCCCTACGCTCACCCACCCTGCACGTCCGTGTGGGTGCGGGTGAGCGCACTCGTACGCTGACAGGATGGATCCTGTCTGCGTCTCAGCCAGTAAACACGCACCCCTACGGACCTGCACTTGAGGTGAGCGTAGGAGGGGGGGCCCGCATAGTCCCATATAGAGGGACGGGGGCTCCGTACTAATCACACACAGCACCTGTCCTTCCCGGGAGCTGCAATACAGAAAGTCAGCAACCAACTGACATGCACTGAATATTAAACTGTAAGATAATGTGATTGTCTTAGTGGCAACATATGTAAAAGTTGGCTGTTGCATACTGCAGATACCTGGCCTTTAACTGATCCTTGGGTGTCCTTAGGTTTACCCATAAGCATTTGGCACCAACTCTTTTTTAGATGTAATCTTTGTTCCTGAGGGGTAGTGACAGCTTTGCTAATGTTTTTTTTCTCTGCACTTTTTTTTTTTTTTTTATAGTAGTGAAGTTTTGACATAAGGTATCCTTGGAAACAACGAAGTGTCTAAAATGCATTAAAACATTTATAAAACACCCATGCATAAAATATGTGCAATTTTTACTTTTGCTTTTATCAATGGATGCTGCTAAAAAACCCTCTTTTATTTTTATGTTTAGCCTTTTGCAAAAATTCTGTCATTTTTCTAACAAGGGATGCTGAATTAAAGCTGATCGCTTATCCTGGGCTACTTCTTCCGCTTGCAATTTTTTACTTTGTTCCGATTCAAAAATGCTTCCCCTGCCATGCTCTACTCGCTGCCCCAAATCAAGTTGACCAAGTTTCCGAACTAATCTTGTGCTATAAAACAGATGCTGCAAAAAAAAAAGAGTATTTATTGACATGAACAAGCTGTGTGCTGCATCCGTGGACCAGAGGGAGCCTCACGGCGCAAGACAGCTTAGTAAATATGTCACATAAACTGGAGTTGTCTTATCTCCATTGCCCATGTCGGTAACCGAGAGCTGAGAAGTTGTAACGGGTCAGGGCTGCACATGCCATCTCTCCATCGGAACCTCTCAGAGGGCCCCGGCCTCATCAGAAATTCTCCAGCCTCCATCTGTTGTCATCTCTTATTAAGGACAGAGGGTGCTGAATCTCCTGGAGGTGGAGGGGGAGTGTCATTCTACTGAGACCTGTCTGCAGTGTGCAGCCTTATATATTAAAAAATAAAACCACTTCAATTTTTTATCGCTTATTACTTTTTTTTTTCTCTGATCTGAGTTGGATGTGCTTTGCCTAAATTTTATTTCAAGTGTTGTAAATATTTTACAGCTGTGACGATTGCAATAAGTGTATTTTACTGTTAAAAAAATCTGCAGCAACAAAGGGTAAAGTTTTTCAGAACTGTTTAGTGTCACACCAATTAAAGCCCAATTGAACCTTCAGTTTAAGTCAGCTAAACACATTCACGATGCAACACAACACAAGGTGTTTAATGTCTTACAATTTGTTTTATTTCTAAAGTAGAAAAGCCTGTCCACTGCCAGTAGCTGCAGAGTGGGTCCCCTGCTCAATATGTAGAAGCAATGGTCCCATTGCAGAGGTCCTACGCCCCATAATGAGTCATAATGAGTGATACACAAGTAAGGTACAATATTTTTAATAGTTAAGGTACTTGAATGCATTTTTAAGATTTAACTGCTGAGTTTAGTGTCACGTTAATGTGGGGAGTAGACTATTAATTGAAAAATTCAGCAGCCAGTTAGTCTAGGACTGGCTCCAACAGGCTATATTAAGAAATGTGAAATGTGCCATCGATATAAAGGTAGCTGGCATATTGGCTCTTGGGGTTTACACAGCTCTGCTTTATGTACTCGCACCTTAGTTTTGTCTTCCCCATTGACTCCATTGTATTTCTCTGAATGGCAAAGTTTTGCCAAAACATGCCGATTTTTACTAAAATTGTTGAGGCAAAAAAACTCATCCCTAGTGACTAGAAAGAATCACAAATCCTTTGGTAGAAAAGACAGTTCACATATGTATTTAAGCTGTGTATTCAGCTGTTTATCTGGAGTTCAGCCTGAAGGTAAGTGTTTTAGAAGGCCTAGATTTAAATAAACCCTAAACAATACTCTATACCTATGTCCTTTGGGCATAAACTAAATGCACAGCAGTATGAAATTAGCAAAGTGCCATTTTATACACATATACATTCCTGATTTTTTTAATGCAATTAAGTCTGTTCATTAAGGACAAGGTGTCTGCAGAGGGCGAATCGGTAGCATAATTAACCCCCATTAGTTCATTATGGAATACTGCAGAAGGAAACAGCATTACTGAACAGCAGGGCTGGTTCTAGTGGATGGACAGCGCTGGCTAACACTGCTGCTTTTGTGTCTGCTCCTGCATTCCATTCCAAAAGACACAAGGCAACAGTGGAGTTGGAAGTAGCCCAGAACCCTGCAAACTCCATCCTCAACTGCCATATTTTACTTTCTCCACCACAGGATAAAGCTGTTCTTCATACAATAACATACAGCCCAACACAATTTATAATTAGGTTCCACCTCCCTCTATTAACTTTCCTTCTGAGAGATATCTTCAGACAATTTACAGAAACATTTATAGAACTGCAGACGTACAGCACTGTATAGAGATTCAACGCAGCCCAGCATTTGGGTTAAAGGGGAAACAGTTGTTGGTTAACTTCCTCTTACTTTGTTTTATAAATGTTGACATGTTTGCAAACTGATGTTCTGTATATTTTATTATTTATATACAGTCTTTATTTTACAAAAAAAAATGTAATGCAAGGTGCATTCACCTTAGTTTGTAAGGCATGCTGGACTTAATAAGAAAGCCCAGAACCACCTGTATACTTTTATGGCGGATTATGTACAACACTCCCACCTCTGCCAATTGACATGTTTTTGCCCTGAGTCTTTCAGCTGCAGATATAATCTCATCCTTCTCTTCAGAACTATATATATTTTTTTTTTTTGAGAACAGGAAAGCTTTTACTCGCTGACTAAAATAGTAAGCAGAAAAAATATCTGTATATAATGTTTCATATTTTTCTGAATATGTTATATAGTATTCAACACGGTACATATAATGAGGAACATATTTTTTTACCTGTAACATGAGTATTCTGAGTATTATTTAAATATCTCTTATTTTTCCACATCCTACTTTTCTTGCTTCTTTGCTTTGCTGATCCCATCTGGTCCATCCCAATATCCCACCTTTTCCTGGGTACAATGCACAATCTTTATAAGCAGGAAGCCCCCTGTGTACAGGACAGCCACTGGAATAACCCAAATCTCACTATCAAAGCCGGACAAGCATGCTGTAAGTCACAGCTTGTTTAGAAACATAGCATAGCAGTACATACAGTCATTATGTTTCTTCCATAGCTAGGTGATTAAAGTGCATCTCTGCCTAAACTTTTCCTTTATGTTTTTTGATCAAATTGGATCTGGTTAGAACTGGGGATGCACCAAAACTGATACTAGTATTGGTATCGGAGCCAATACAGATTACTAATTGCAGTACGCTTACTCACCCAAATTGGTATCGGAGCCAATAAGTATTATATTACTTATTACAGTACACTTACTCACCCAAATGCTCCGATACCTTCCCCAATCCTGGAACTCCAGTCAGAGGAAGACTTCCCTTGCGATCAGGAAGCTGGGCTGACTCGATGCCGATTGGCTGGGAAGCCGGCTTTCCAGTCAATCAGCATGGAGCTGGCTTTCCAGCTAATCAGGCGGCCGGGAGGCAGGTCATTACTTGCCGCCCGGCTTCCTGATTGCCCGGGAAGCCGGCTCCATGCCAGCGGAAGTACTGGTATCGGTACTCGGTTTTGGCGAGAACCGAGAGCAAAATATCGGTACTAGGCAGGGTGTTGCAATGCTAGGTAGGTGGCATGGGGTCCCCAGGATGATCTAAGGGCCAACCGGTGTTCACCAGAGCTCCTGATGGTGGAGATGGACTTGACTGCATGCTGACACCAGGTCACAATCCCTAGGTTCACTCAACTCACCTAACAGCCAAGAATGGTAGACAAGGCCAGAGTACTGTCAGGTTGCAGACACACATACAACGGACAAAACAAAGGTCAGGGACAGACAGAAGACCAGGACTTCCGGGGACAATCCAAAGGATAGGGACAGACTAAAAACGAGGATTTCCAGGGAATATCCAAAGGATAGGGACAGACTGAAGACAAGGATTTCCAAGGACAAGACAAAGGTCAGTACATGGGAAAACTCCAAGGAATTCTGGTTCAATGACAACCATGGGGGCTCGGCATCAACTTGCGAAAGCGTTGCTCGGGCTGCGTGCCGTTCACTGCCCTGGGTTTAAATTGAGTCAGAAAGAGGGAGGATCCACAGGATTGGCCACAAGCAGACTGCACTGATTAGCCGAGAAGCTGCATAAGAAACAGCAGCAGAGGTCGGCCAACGCCTTAAGCTGCCATAACCCATCCAACCAGTACCCTAACACTACTAAGATACCCAGTGATGCTCACCTCTACCATCCTTTTAGCTAAAAAAAAATGACTGCCCCTATTTCCTTTTCTATGTGTCTGTTGGCTTGCATTTTCAGAATCACTTTGCAACAGCTGAAAACAATATCCTGCAATGGATTACAAGTTGTCTGAAACTAAACAAAAAAAGTAGGACATAGATGACAAGCTTCACTTCCTTCGCCATGCTGGAAATGTTAAATAAAGCTATTTATTTCTTCCATATGGTGCGCCCAGAAACAAAAAGCAAACACTGGTTCTGGAGTTCTCCTTTAAACTCGTTGCATAGTTACTTTAACATAATCAGCCATTTGTTCCTAACAGCGTGGCAGAGAATCACAAGCGTTTCATTTCACAGCTAATTTACTTTGCAATTATAGATCTGTTGGTAAACATTGGCATAATATTCTGCTTAATATTCTTTTGCTTGTTTGTGCATTAAAACCATTGGCTTCCTGTAATGCTTGCGCAGAAGCAGCGTGATAAAAACTAAAATGGCTTTTGCTAGGGAGGAAATTAAGTTAAATGTTAGGATTTTTGGGTTTAATGTTTATCCATATGCCACTAGAAGTACAGACCATATTTCCTTCTAATTAGCTGCATTGAGAGAGGGGGATGTATAAGAGGGTACTCAGTCCTGTCAATAGACGTAGTGAGAAATGTATTATAGAATAAGTGGACATTTACAAATAATCTATATATCTAGTTCTAATCTCATAACAGGCAGGTGAAACGCAGCTAAAATAAAACAGAAATGTGTACTTTTGTAAAGAGGAAACTAAACTGGAATGAAATGCTTGGCCTGCACCCTCTGGGGCTTCTGTTAGTTCAATAGGGCCCCAGTGCAAACTCAATTTTGGCATCCTACATTCAACTACTGGCCAATTAAAAACACTTTTCCAGCTTACTAAGCTAGATAGAAGTGAGCCATGTCCACACAGTGTGTGTGTGTGTGTGTGGGTGGAGGTGTTGTGGCGGTGGGGGTGTTCTACCACCGTCCTGACCAATATCTAGTATAAATGAGACATTGGGGTTGATTTACTAACCTTATAAACACACCACGAACATGTATACACCTCTGTAGTGTGTTCCCTCCCAGCATGATCTATGGGAGGAATCTAAACACCTTTGTAGTGTGTACACACCCAGCAGGTGTGTTGTGCAAAGCCCTGCATGAATTACAAAGTGATGTTGTGTAAATTAGCTCTATGTTGTGTTGCTTGCGTTGATGAATGCAGGAATGTAAATGCATGAGCTAACCATTTTTGTCTAAACTGTGAAGCAGCATTATATATGCATCATGTGCATGATTTTTCCATATATGGCATTAGTGGAAATATGCTTTTAGAGACTTTTTGGTTGATAAATACGTTTTGCTGTGTGAAAATCACACGCACCTGGTGCGTGCGTGTGTTTAGGTTAGTAAATCACCCCCATTAAGTCCAAGAGGTTCATTTTACAGCTGCCAAATCTCCCCAAATGGTATGTCCTCCTCTGTTTAAGAAGAGGGTGTGGAGTTGACATTGCAAGAAGCACCAGAAGTATCTAATCCTGAGTTGCTATTGCAGTATACTGTTGTTAATAGCGCAAGTAGCCATTTTGTCAATTAGTCTGATAGGGCCTCATTTATATTTCCTACCCCCTAGGCCAACTGTGCTGTCTCACTTCTACCCCTAGTCACCTGGCTCAGTTTGCCACACTAATAATATTGGAGGTCATAATCACACATGGTACACTGAGTGTGGAGAGGTTAAAAGATGCAGCCTGCTAGTACAGCTAGAAAAGCAAATTGTCCTCCTGCACTTTTGCTTTTAGGTGTATGGACCCCACCCACAAAAATCCACACACTGGGCAGGGACAGAAACAATGAGGACCTGGCTGGATTTACACTGGCAGTGGCAGCCAAAGAAGCATTCTGGACAGCAAGTGTGTACACGGCACTGCATTTTCCCAGGCACCCCTATTTCTCTAGGTCACTGCCTACATTAGCTATTCAAAAATCTGGCCCGAGGGCAGTGAGGGAATCACTCTGGCATTGCCACTGCAGATGGGATATGACATCTTCCATCAATTGCTTCTCATGAAGGTACTTGGTTTAATTGTGTTAGAAAGACTGAAGCAGTCCACCCACTGGATATAGTAACATTTTATGGCTGTATTGTCAATGTCCAGACAGATCAAATTTTGTGATGTAATCCTAAATTCACCAAGTGTCACCATAATAAGTTGTTATCCATAGGAGCAGAAAATGATTGAGTCCTGTCAGCTGCATGGAAAGTTTCTTCTGTAAGGTTGTCACTGGTTTTCCATTGCCAATTACTGGCCAAAAGCCGCCTTAAAATTTATGTCCAGCCAAAACTTTATTTTTCTTTGTTTTAAATAGATGGGGGGACTGTTGTCAGGTTTTTCCTCCTATCCAGGGTTCTGTTAAAGCAATTTCCCTTCATTTCCTGTCTTGCTGACAATATTTTGCAAGACAGGAAGTAGGGGAAATCTGCAACAGCAACATAGACAGAAATAAAAATGCTTCCCTTTAGCAGAATAAGGCAACACTAGGGAACATAATTTTTATTGTTGTCCGAGTCTCGGTTGCAGATTTTTTTCCTCACTTCCTGTCCGGTGAAACCATTGTTAGCAGAACAGGAAGCGAGGGTAAATTTGTTGTTAGTAGGAGAGGAAGTGAGGGTAAATCTTTTTATCAGAACCCCATATGGCAGAGCACTTCCACTAGGTCTAATCCCTCCCTTGTCTATCCAAAACTAGAAAAGAAGGTTTAGGCTTGACATACACTTCAACGTAACAAGTGAACATTTCCACATTGTTGCGTTATGTTTCACAACAGTGTGATTTACCCTTTATGTGGAAGATGATCGCTTTAAAAATGAGTCCCCTCCGCTGCAATCAGCAAAGACTAATGTGGGAATTAAAGAAATGCTATGACTCTAAAGAGAAATTAAATTCCTCAAATTGTTCTTATAATTACCGTGTAAAGGCTGAGCTGCCTGCTAATGTGTCTTTATTGTTGTCGTTTTTGTTTTTTTTATAAGAGGGTATTTACTTGTAAACTGTATGTCAGTGATTCTTAAATGTGTTTTCCTGCTCCACTGTGCACAGCATCCTGCTGTTCTGCCACTCCAATTTACTTTTTTTTTGTTTGTTCTAAAGTGATCTAAAACTAATTCAGAGAAGGCTGAACTAGTACAGAAGGCTGCCAGAACGACTGTTTAAAGTATAACTGTAGGCAGATATAAAAGACCTCCGTGTCACCCGACTATGTATTCATATAACAATTCTGAAATGTATTTTAAATAGAGCCTCAACCTGTCTTTAGAGTTTCCTTCTGTAATACCCTGTATAGCAGGGGGCTATGTATTCATATAACAATTCTGAAATGTATTTTAAATAGAGCCTCAACCTGTCTTTAGAGTTTCCTTCTTTAATCCCCTGTACAGCAGACTGGGAGGGGAAAAGTCAACATAGTGAGCCAATCAAGGCCTCCTGAATTGCACTGTCTAGTCATAGGTTGGGGCAGATCAATGACCAAGCTGTGTTGCTTAGCTAGAATGTAGGGACAATAAATATGGTCACCAAACTAGCTTTGCTTGCTGCTTGATTTCTGTAAAGCCAACATATGCTGTGGCACAAGACAGCAGGTCTGCCAAGGTAGGCCTCAAGGCACCCACACACCATTTTGCTGCCAGTAGCACATCCTCGTGTACATTATAAGATCCCAAGCATCCGCCATGCTTGACAGTGCACTTCAATTGTATACTCGTTGTTGTTGTCACTACAATGCATTACGCTGCATTTTTGTTGGTGTAATAGTGTACTGAGTACACACAGTTCACCCATGTTCGGTCTCCACACCTAGAAACAAACTGCTCTCAGAGCTGAGTTAGTGTTTAAACTACTCTGCTAGGTTCTAGATGTGCAGAAACCGACTGGACAATCTTTTTTCTTTCAGCCTCACCATAATATCACAAAAACCCAAAACATCATCGGTCATCCTGGCTCCAAATTGGCACAAAGTTTTGGGGAAATGTTTTTGTTTACACTTTTTGCCTACACTTTACAGTCCTGGCATTCCACATAGCAGTGTTACACAGACAGGTTTTGAGCACCGAGACATATTAACGAATAATGGAGCTCTAGGCTAAGTAGCAGCTTTGTCCCCCATTCCTTCAATTGATGCTGATAAGAATTACAATAGGCACAGATAAACCACCCCATATGCATTGCCTGTACTAGTATGGCCCACCCTATTAGTGCCTCAAAGTACGAAGGTTGAAGCGGGGGCCCCTTGACATCCATTGGCCCCTAGGCTCATGCTTAGGTTGACTAGTGGATGATCTGGCTCTGCTTCCATGGCACTTTGTTTCCCTCTGGCCCATGTTTCACTTCTCCAACTAACTACAGCATCAGAAAGGAAGTAGTTACCCATCAATCAGAAACAGCGGATAACCATCTCACGCTCTAGCCTTTAGGGCCGGTTCACACCACAAAGTGTGCGTTCCAGAGCATTCGGCCTCTGGAACACATTGGAACGCAACCCGGCTGACTTCCTGTTTTTAGGGGCAGGAGGGGGCGTGGCAGTGCATTAAAGTCAATGGCACCGCAGCCACACACCCCCACCCACAGTGCGATTGCCCGCATCTGAACGCGTGGCAGATTAGTGCCTGCGTTCCGGTCCCGTCCGATCTGCAAAAATGCTGCATGCACGAACGCTCTGGATCGCACTCTTTGTGGTGTGAACCGGCCCTTAAGGGCCTTTGCATTTGCAAGTTTATGCCAAAATTCAAGTATTTAGATTTTGCATGGTGCAACACAAACACTTACAGGGCTATTCACAAAAGGGTGAAGAGTTTGGAGAAGGCAGGAGAAGTGAACAATCTAGGACAACATAGCTGAACTGGAAAGTGAGCTGACTTGGAGAATATTTCCAAATCAGCTATGTTGTCCTTTATTGTTCCCTTCTCCTGCCTTCTCCAAACTCTTCCCCCTTTTGTGAATAAACCTGTTAAATTTCAATGGGCTTTCATAACACAAATTAAAGGAAAACTGTCAAGAGATGAACATGAAGGCTTTCATGATTGGCCTCTCCTTCTGAAAATGGAGGTTGTCTGGCTATCTTGCTGGCCCTCCTGCTTCAAAACTCTGGGATGGATTTACTAAAACAAAGGAGCAGAGAAAAAAGTCACTTTGCAAAGTTAATGTTCTCTTGGCTTAATGAATAAAGTGAAGCTGCATTTACTTTGATTAGACATGTGCGATTCATTTCGGAAAGATTCCTTTCAGAAAGATTAGTTATTCGGACAAATTTTCGTTATATATCCAAATCTCCGAATGACAGAAATTACGAATGCAAATAAATCCGAATTTCCGATAACGGAAATTTCGTACAAAAAGCGTTAGCAGTATTATGTACAAATTTTCGTTACGGACTAATTTTCGTTGCAGCAAAGTGACATTAGACATTTTTAAAGTCTGCAGAAGAAGAAAAAAAAAAGCATGAGTTCCCCCTCCTGATTCATACCAGACCCTTTAGGTCTGGTAGGAATGTTAGGAATGTTAGGAGGGTGCCCCTCCCCCCCCCCAAGTAACAAAAGAAAAAAAGTGTGTGGGGTTCTCCACAAAAGCCATACCAGGCCCTTTAGGTCTAGGAGGAATTTTAAGGGTGAACCCCACCCCACCCCTCCCAAAAATGGGGGGAAAATTTTATAATTGGGTATTCATAGTAAACAGTGTTTCATCTTGTCCCCCAAAGTGAATATTCTCCTCTGCTTTAATTAATCACCCCCAGTAAGTTTATGTCCTGGGTGTAGATAAGGACTTCGGACCAGTGGCATTTTAACATTTTAAACTGTAGAAACAAGACTTCTAAAGAATGTTAATACCAATCAAAAACTATCAAGCTGTTTATGTGAAGCTGTGCATAAAGCAAGGTTCCTGAAAGATGGCGAAACAGCTGTTACTAGCGCTACTTGGAGAGCTTATCCTTTAAATGATGCAGAAGCTGGTCATTTTTTTTTATTTTTATTGAGGTTAGTCTCCTATGTGCAGCACTGACATGAACATTGGCTTTGAAATCACCCAGTGTATGCTCTGCCACAAGTTATCAAACTTAGTACAATTCAGTGACCGTTTACTGCAGCTTACACACCTTGATCTCTCTGACGGAGATCAATAAACCCTCTAGGCTTCCCCTTATGCAATATTTCAACTGCTTAATAGCAGAAATGAGAGATGAACTCTTGAAATTTGTTCTGCTAGCAGTTCAGCTAATCTGCTTCTGAGATCCCATTACCAAGTTCTGCCAAAGTACGGAGTTCTTTTTTTTTTTAACTTTATTTAAAAAAAAAAACGTAAACCCTTCTGCCCAAAAATATAAGCCCCCGCTATCTATCTTAGAGTTCTATTTATGCGGAATTTCAGAGATTGGAGCAGACAGAAGCAAGACATGCTTGACAAACTTACTAATGGAATTTTGGAGAGTTGTAAGAAATGGGTTACCTTCATAAACAAAGTACATATTTTGGTAAACTGACCTCTTTAAAAAGTTTTACCCCCCCCCCCCCCCAAAAAAAAAAAAGCTATTGTGATTGGATCCTTCTAACATAAAATTCCAAATAGAGACACTGGCAGAAATAATTTCCTTTTATGGAAGGGGTATGATGGGTATCTTTGCAGCACGCTGGTTGGTGGGCTTAGGGTCTTGTGCAGTATTGCTAACCATGATTCCATAATATACTGATGCCAGCTACTACCAGTGGATAAGAGGTTTAAAAACAGTATGGGCACCACTCTCAAAACATTTGCTTAAAGATCTACCCAACCCTGCATTCAGAGACTCCTTTAAATTTCATATTCATCAGGTGGTGAGTCAGTAAAAAGCCCAATTTTAGGTAATTATACTAAATTAAAACATTGGATTTGTAACTTTCTAAAAGAAATAACAAGTCTAACAAAATGATTTTTTATAAATTACATTTAATTATAAAATTTTAAATTACATTCTTGAAATATAAATTCAAATGAATACTTTTTAGAAAGCTGTGGCCAAAAATAACCAAATACAGTACAATACAAACATTTGTCACAGAACAACCAACTAGATGTCTGGATTCTATAGCCCACATCCTCTGTTCCAGAACAATTTTTACATCTTCAACTATCCATTGTTTTCTCTCATTCCGTGACAGATCCTGTTCTCTCCAAGTAGCCTTCTGCAGGAAAAGGTACCTCAATTAGTGCTGAGGGGGTTAGCATCCCATTAAACTCCCTATAATAGTGCTCACTGTTCCTGTGTATCCTAATTGTATTGCTTAATAATTAAAACAATCAAAAATGAATATGAAATTAGATATTCTTTTTTCCTTTTGTGCTAGTATACACACAAGGAGGCAATAATAAAACATATTCTCCAACCCCACTGGTCCACGTTCTTTCTTCATTGTTCTAAAGGCTGTTTCTAGATTACATGTACATTTTCCATTCAGTTCTGGTTATACCTCCCAATTGACCCTATACCATTGTTGTGGAAAATTAAACCTACCCCTGACTTAAAGACCAACACCAGGTTGGGCAGACTCCATCCCAGTGGAGTACCTCCTTCCCAATGGAGCACCCTCCACTTTCCATTGATGTAAGTACCTATTTTAGAGCTTTCTTTGGTCCAGTCATGTGAGGTCCCCAGATCCTCTTCCCCTATGGTGTAAGTGGGTGGTCCTTTATGGCACAGAGAATGGTGTCATGTAATGGCACGAGCACTGTTCTCAACTTCGTTTTCCTTTGATCTAGGATGGATCATAGGACACCCTGGGCTCACGGAGAGTGGGTTGAATGTTGAACGTTGTCATTTGACCCAGAAGAGGAGTGACAGCAGGGACAGAAGGAGGGTGCAAAGTCAATGCTGGAACATGGAGATGGCAAGTACTGGTTTGGCATGTTTTTTTATAAACTGGGTGTGAGGAGGGCGGATTTTGGTGAAAAATAGCGAAGTTGGGCTTCATTATTTTGAACACTATTGTACCTGGCTAGATGGAGCATGTGACAATGCCGGGCAAATCTGTCAGGTACAAAAAAGACAATGGAGGCTTTGTGCTGTAACACAGAGAGACCATCATTTCTGTAAACTGTAAATCCCATTTTATGCTCTATCTTCAGTTAAGGGAAAATGCACTGGGGCAGTGGACTCTGCTGTGATTCATATTTCTTTAGTCTCTTGGCAGTTGCAAAGCACAGGCATAATAATAAACCAACACCAGAATTAATATATCTTGCCCTTTCCCCAGTCCCAATAAAACACTGAAACTGTTCAGGTTGGAAGGGCAAAGCCACAGCTTTGTTGATTTTATGAAGCATACTTATTTCAAACGAAATGGCAAACAACAAATAAGTAAACCCATGCAAGTCACAGCTGAGCTGTGACCACCCAATTAGTAGAAAGCAGCAAAAAGGCCTGTCCTAAACATACATTCAGGGCAGACATCCAGCTACCCAAAGCCCACCAAGTGCATCAATTAGAAACCATTTGGCGTTTAGGTAAACATTGCCGATAAAGCGGTGACAAAAACAATCAAATAGGTCAGTAAGTTGGCAGCAATCATGTGGGTAGTTCCAGAGTCTCAGGTCAATGTGAACCTTACATCAACCTAAATATCCCCACTCCTGCCCCCCACTTTCTTGAATGAGGGCATCCACTGATGCCCAAAGGTGAACTTAAGGGGAGCTCACATT
Source organism: Nanorana parkeri (assembly GCF_000935625.1). Lineage (NCBI taxonomy): Eukaryota > Metazoa > Chordata > Amphibia > Anura > Dicroglossidae > Nanorana > Nanorana parkeri. The sequence goes on along the minus strand of NW_017306285.1, from coordinate 156,686 downwards.
GACCTGAGACCCTGGTACCCGCATGATTCTCAGGTCAATGTGAGCACACCGTGCATCAACCTAAAGATCGCCAATCCTGTCCCACCCCACCCTTTTAGTGATGGCATCCAATGATGCCCAAAGGTAGACATAAGGAGAGCTCACATAACCTGAGACTTTGGTACCCACATGATTCTCAGGTCAATGTGAGCACCCCGTACATCAACCTAAATATCCCCAGTCCTGTCCCACCCTTTCTTAAGTGAGGGCATCCAATTATGCCCAATCATGGTACCCATATGATTCTCAGGTCAATGTGAGCTCCCCTTACATCAACTTAAAGATCCCTACTTCTATACCACCTGTTCTTGAGGGAGGGCATCCAATGATGCCCAAAAGGTGGATCACATTGACCCGAGATCCTGGTACCCACATGATTCGCAGGTCAATGTGAGCTCCCCTTACATCAATCTAAAGATGCCCACTCCTCCCACCCTTTCTTGAGTGAGGGCATCCAATGAGCTTGGCTGAGTTTATTATTCAGCAAGCATGCCAGTAAGTGACCCCTTAACTTATGTATTACTTCTGCCATAGCTCAAGGGCCTATTCATTATTTCAGGCTTCTGGTATGATGAGCAAAGAATGAAGAACTGGGAAGTTGAACCCATCAAACGTGCATGAAGCCCATAGAGCAGACCTTTCTTCTATGCCTTGGGACCAAATTACCTTTGGTCTGCTAATGCTTTGGCTACAGTGGCTGAGAAGGGCCAGAAGGCAGAAAGGCTAACCAGAGCCATTTGTCCTGCCAGAGACACTGCATGCTCCTCCCATGTTTGTGACATTTCCAAGGACTACAGTGTATCACTGCAAACAAAGGCACTGCAATAACAGAAGAGATTAATGTACAGATTCTCAACATTCCTATAACCGACTCTTCTAGAAGGTTCCACAGCAAGAAGAATTTATAGGCTGCCACATCAACCGACGCATTCGGCTTTTTTTTATGACTGTTTGTATGAAGCATTTAATTAATTAAACACTACAGCAAAATGTGAAGAGCGTCTAATCTATCTAGGAAAGGGGAACATCTGCCAGCCTGCAACACCCGCTCAGCTACACAACATTGTCGTTTGTCATTAGGAGACATTAAATAAATATGTGCACATCATTCTGGCTTATCACATCTACAACTTGGAGGGGAACCATTAGCAACTTTAATTTATTTGCATATGTGTTTAAATAATTGTCAGTGTCACACGTTTCAGTTTGGGGAGAATAAACAAGATATGAAAAAAATATAAGTACTTTTTTCAGTATTAAAGGAAAAATAAATTCACACTGACTCTTGGCCGTAAAAATATATCATGTCAGGCTAAGAGATTTTGTTTCTGTGCTATAGAAATCTTAGCACGTGTTGTCAGGATGTTTGGACATCAGTTTACATCAGTGGTGATATAACTGACCGGTTGTGTCAACGCCATACAGAAACTGCATTGTGTTGTGTCATGCATGGCTTTCTTTATTTGCACAGGCCTAAACTGTTGAGGAAATGTATATTCCCTGAAAAGTGATGAACACATAAGTACATGTAAATAGCTATTTAAACATGTTTAGTCCGTGTTTCATTGTGATTGTTTTTTTTAAACAGCAATGGACTGTGTTCTATGTGACACATTCTGGACTACCCCACTCCACTGTGCTGGAGTACATACTCTAGACTGCCCTATCCCATACACAATACTCAGGGGCGTAACTAGAAATCACGTGGCCCCATAGCAAAATTTTGTAAGGGGCCCTCTGATTTCTAGATATGCCCCTTGCAGAGCCCACCTGATGTCCCAAACAGCCCACCTGAGAGTGACCCTGCAGAGCCCACCATAGACTCTCTGTGGTGGGCTTTGCAGGGTCTCAGGTGGGCTGGCCACACCCCTGCACACTTCTCACCGTCAGCCCAGATCCGCTGTACGCCTCCTCCTCCGTTGCCGGGCCCCACCTCCTCCATCGCCAGACCCCGCCTCCTCTTTCGTGCCGATGCCAGGCCCAGCCCCCTCCTCCGCTGCTGGCTATCACTGACTCAGCAGAGGCTGTGAGGAGGAACGCGCTGCTGCACAGATCACTGACAGGTTGTCAGTGATCTAACAGTGACACGTTCCTCCTTACACCCACCAGTTACACAGTTACAAGCCAGCAGCCTGAGATGCCAGGTGGCCTGCATGGCATCAGAGGGATATCCTGGCCGGGCACCCCTGTGCCGGGCCAAATAGCGCCCTCCCCCTGGGTTGCTATGGAGATTGTTACGCCACTGAGAATACTGTATATAAAATACTCCAGACTGCTCTACTAGATACTCTACTTCATACAAACATGACATACAATCTAGGCTGTTCCTTTCTGTACAGAGTGTTGTATGCAACATACTTTGTTTTTCCCCATTTTGTACACTGTGCAGTACATTACACACCCCACACAGCTCCATTGTGTACATTTTGCATCCCATTACATATTGCACACAGTTCAATAAATAGAACCGTTCTCCAATTCAGCTCACTTTCCAGTTCAGCTATGTTGTCCTAGATTGTTCCCTTCTCCAAACTCTTCACCCGTTTGTATATAATTTTTTTGCATCGCCGAGACTTATAACTTCTACCCTGTTAAATGAAGGCCACACTTTCACTAAACGGCATCTCAATTTTCAAGAATTATGGAGTTAGCCCTTATTTACATTCAGAACTCACTTAGCGCCCTTGTCCATTGAATCCACGTATACCTTTTCCTGTGTGAAAATGCCTTTTAAGTATAAATCCCTTTAATTTCTCTCTGGCTAAGACACAGCCATGTTCTGCAGCTTAGCACAATTTCTTTTTAAAAGGACTGCAATTTTGTCTGCTTACATAAGTAAAGCAGGCCCATTATAATTTATGTTGAATGTGCAAGAACTTGTGTTTCATACATTTTTGCACCTTAGACACACCTGCACCATGGAAAATTGCAGTTTTGAACGTTTCCCCCTCTGTTTGCATAATACAAGAACTGTATTTCCAGCGCATATGTGTGAAAGGGCCCTAAATCCTTGGCAGAAAATGTATATTCATACAACCTAAATTAGCCCCCTGCAAGGTAAAGTAGGCATTTAGTCTCCTGAGGTACAGATATGATCTTCCACTTGTAAATGTTCATCCTCTATCATTTAAAGCTGACATTAATAGTAAGTCTTAGTGTAATTAATGAGCTTTTGTTCATTGATAACAAATATATTTCTTTTATTATCTTGTTCAGCAGTATTAGTGTATTGAGTGCTCCTTTCAGAATCCCTCATTGTTACATGAATGTGGGATCCAATGTCTGAATAAAGGTGTGATATGCATCAGAGACACCTGTTAGCAGAGATATTACATCGTGGTTACTAATATATGAGGAAGCTTACGTTCTCTGGTGCCAGAAGCAAAAAGAAGTAATAATAAAACAGGGTCACCTTAGTAGTATACGAACAGACCGCACTATCCAGAGAATTCCAATACTTCAGACTTTTTGAAATTCACAGCAAATCCAGAGTAACAGTGTATGTAACAACACATACCAGCAGCGCAAACCCCCAACCGGCTACAACCTCTCAAATGTTTCACCCATAGGCTTATTTATAGAGCTCTATGAATAGGCCTACAGGTGAAACATGTAAGAGATTGGTTGTGGTGCTGGTATTTTTGCTGTTACAAACACTGTTACTCTGGATTTGCTGTAAATTTCAATAAAGTCTGAAGTATTGGAATTCTCTGGATAGAGTATTGTACACTTTTGCCTAGGGTACCTTCTCTCTCGCTCCTCCGGCAGCCAGTGCTCTCCTCTTGCCACCAATGTTTTAGGTTCTGGGTGGATCCTCGGTGTCCTCATTTACAATGTAGGATTTCTGTTATGCATTGTACATGATGATGACATGGTTCGACTAATGTATGGAGTGCTGGAGAGAAAAGGCTTTGAAGGACTGGTCATGCAGAGAGGAGGAGCCTGCTGAAGCAAGGGATAAGGTAAGTTTTTCTTACCTTATCCCTCACTCCCTCGGCAGCCAGCACTCTCCTCTTCCTTTTGATGGTTTGGTTTGTGGGTGGACTCTTTGTGTCCTCACCTACAATGTATGACTGCTGGTGGTGAATTGTACGTGATGACGTCAGGGTTTGACCAATGGGTGGAGCGCTATAGAGAAGAGCCTTCGGGGGATCGGTCACGCAGGAGCCTGCTGGAGCGAGGGATAATGTCAGTAAAAGGTACCCTAGGCAATGAGCAGTTTCACCCTTGCAGTGGGGTTCTTTTAGTTCCCCAGACTTCAGATCTACCCTGACCCTGAAATGTAACCCCTAAGTGAACACTTAACCCTTGCCTTAACCTAATCCCCAAAATGAACACTTAACACTTCACATTCCCACCAACACTTAACACCCTAAACCTAACCTTAAAGTTTATCTTAATACAAACACATATATTGTTACGCATGTTCCTGTAATGTCAAAAAGGTTTAGTTCTTATTTTTATATGTCATGCTTTCCGTTAAAATGAAGGTGTATATACAGACACTTCCGGTGACAACGCATACTCACTTTAGCAGCAGGGGTGACACCCTTTTATGTGAACTCTTGTGCTGGGCCACAAACCGCCATGCCAATGCACAGTATTCTGTAGCCACCACAGCAGAACTATAATATTTAGCTTTTGCTACAGTATTCACACATCCACAGAAGGTTCACATAAAGGGCCTGCAGGATGTCCACAACACACAGAGAAAACATGAACAGAATAATTGGAAAAATGTAGTTTTAAAACTAAATAACAAATGTAATTTGGTTTTACTTACAGTGCTCTGCAAAGCCAGGTATTCTTTTGTGAAAGTTTTTAATCCTAACAGTTAATTTAAATCCCCTAACCTCTTACCCATAAACAAAGTCTACCTAACCCCTAACATAATCCTACTTAATTCCTCCCTGTAGCATATTTATCTCATCTGATGCACAGCAGTCACTGTTAAAATGACATAGCAACAAAATTGTGGTGCGGGAAACTCATGATTCATTAAAATGTGCAATAAATGAATAACTGGGGAGTAGAAATGACAAAAACTGAGATTTTTTTAATGTGAAATGCACCAGAGCCCATGGGTAAGGTGAAATTAAGGTGTTTTTGGTGGTTTTAATGGTACAATGGACTACAAAATTATAACTGAGGGTTATAAAAACTCCTTCCAACTATCTTCATTATTTACTATTTTACATTAAAAAAAATGTGAATAAAATGTAAAATTACATTATACAAATACACTAAGGTAAACTGCACTGAACACACACACATACAAAAATGCACATTCACATTTGCATGAAAAAATGTTTTCACTTAAATGTCACCTAATGATTGAAACTGAGAATGTTTAAAGCTACATGCTGCTAAATTTGCACCTATGAAAGCAAGCCAAAGATCCATGCCATAATGCCACACAAGCATCTATGGTACAAAAAAAATCAGACTGAGTGCTGAGGAGTGAGAGAAGATAGGGTCGGAAAGTTTAATGGGTTTCTAATTCCAGAAGTTGGACAAGTTGGATATCATATGCAAATTATGAGCAAAATAGCTGCAGCCAGGAACGAAACTAAGTCATACCATGCACGGTGCAGTCAATACTCAGATCGGGCTAGGTTGTAGACATGTGCTATTTCTTTTGTTCCGAAATAAAATTCGGACATTCGGACACATCCGAATTTCCGAATCCCAATGCATCCGAATCCGAATTTCGGTTTCCGAATCCCGTCCGAATTTCGTTCAAAAAATTGGACATGTGACTTTTCTGATCAATCAGATGCGTTTTTCAGTTTAATGCATCCGAATGGGTCTGAACATGAATTTTCGTTATGGCAACATTGGAGCCATCTGATTGGCCAGAAAAGTCACATGCCGTGACAAAAATGTGTGTTCAGTGTATACATATAATACTAAAGCGGAGGCTCCTAGACCGAATGGCATTCAGCATCCGGATTTCCGAATGCCATATACATATATTACTAAAGCTGAGACTCCCAGACACGAATGCCATTCTGAACCTCCCGAATGCAATTCGGAACCCAAATGCCGTTCGGGTCTGGGAGCCACATACATATATTACTAAAGCTGAGACTCCCAGACACGAATGCCATTCTGAACCTCCCGAATGCAATTCGGAACCCAAATGCCGTTCGGGTCTGGGAGCCACATACATATATTACTAAAGCTGAGACTCCCAGACACGAATGCCATTCTGAACCTCCCGAATGCAATTCGGAACCCAAATGCCGTTCGGGTCTGGGAGCCACATACATATATTACTAAAGCTGAGACTCCCAGACACGAATGCCATTCTGAACCTCCCGAATGCAATTCGGAACCCAAATGCCGTTCGGGTCTGGGAGCCACATACATATATTACTAAAGCTGAGACTCCCAGACACGAATGCCATTCTGAACCTCCCGAATGCAATTCGGAACCCAAATGCCGTTCGGGTCTGGGAGCCACATACATATATTACTAAAGCTGAGACTCCCAGACACGAATGCCATTCTGAACCTCCCGAATGCAATTCGGAACCCAAATGCCGTTCGGGTCTGGGAGCCACATACATATATTACTAAAGCTGAGACTCCCAGACACGAATGCCATTCTGAACCTCCCGAATGCAATTCGGAACCCAAATGCCGTTCGGGTCTGGGAGCCACATACATATATTACTAAAGCTGAGACTCCCAGACACGAATGCCATTCTGAACCTCCCGAATGCAATTCGGAACCCAAATGCCGTTCGGGTCTGGGAGCCACATACATATATTACTAAAGCTGAGACTCCCAGACACGAATGCCATTCTGAACCTCCCGAATGCAATTCGGAACCCAAATGCCGTTCGGGTCTGGGAGCCACATACATATATTACTAAAGCTGAGACTCCCAGACACGAATGCCATTCTGAACCTCCCGAATGCAATTCGGAACCCAAATGCCGTTCGGGTCTGGGAGCCACATACATATATTACTAAAGCTGAGGCTCCCAGACCAGAATGACATTCGTGACCTCCCGAATGCAATTCGGAATTTAGGATCCAAAATTCCATTCGGGTCTAGGAGATTCAGCTTTAGTATTAATAGCTGTATATGGTTTTCTGTTTTACCCACAATGAATATTTGTAAACTCATCCGAAACTAACGAAATTCGGATTTCATCAGTATCCGAAATCCGAACCGAATTTCGGATCCAAATTACGAAATATCCGAACCAAACTTTTCCACAGCTTACAAGTCTACTTGTCTACTAGGTTGGTGCTGATAAATACCAACCACAATCTCATTTGGCAGCACGTTTTTGGACTGTATTGGAAGTCCATTCTTTTCTTTCTTCAATAAAGGGAAGAATCTGCACCACGGTGCAGGCTTGTGTGTGTTTGCCTGTATGCCCAATTAAGTGTTGGCATTATGTTTTCCTTAGAAGAATTTCAGTCATCAAATGAATACCCTAACAGGGCACTTCTCCCTTAATCCATCCGCTCTAGTGTTCTTTTATTCCTGCATTTATCTAGAAATTGAGCTCCAAAACCAAAAGTTTAAAGAGGCCAATTAAGCATGTTACTGCATCTGTACACAAATAATTGGCTTGCCAAGGAGCCCAGAGTGGTGACACTTAAATAAAGATTTTAGTGATCATAATTTCCTAGCGCTAACTGCCTTTAAAAGATAGAGCTATAAGATAATGAAGATCAAAGAAAACACATTTGTGGACTAACAGGTATGCAGTATTTCTTACTGCCTGCCTGCCTGCCTGCAGTATATCTAAAGCAAAAACTTTTGGATAAAGTAGGATAGGGATAGAGCACCTCTCAGGTTTTTATTGCTTCCTGTGTTCCCACTGTGGATTTGGCCTCTCTATTTGTCAGAATGACTACTATTGCTGGGACTTTAAGTGAAAATCCCACATTGTGAGTGGTCACTGAAACAGAAGGGGAAATCTTTCAATGGAAAAAACACTTGCTCCAGCAGCTACTTTTTAAGAGAGGATTTCCCTCACTTTGGAGCAATACTATCCTTTCCTGTTTTGTCAAAAGCACTGGACAGAATAACGAATGAATGGAACTGAAAGCAACCACCAAGCTAAAAAGGGTTAAATCCCAATTGCACCCTCAATTAAAATCAGCTAAATACATTCTGGGAGCATGAAAACAAAATGTTCTATGCCGTACAGTTCGTTTTCTTTCTAAAGCAGCCACAGCCTATGCAGAAAAGCAAGTCCCCTGCCAGCAGCTGCAGTGTAGGACCCTTGCTCTCTGTGAGCAAGCAGTGATCTAGTTTCACAGGTCAGACACGCCACCCTATTGAGTTAAACCTATAGCTCTGCAATCAACACAGCTCATAACTGGAGAGCACCGGAGAGCACTGGATCTGTCTCAGGAGGGGGCATGTTAAAACTCTACGAAGAGATCAGCGATTCCCCATAGAGCACAAGCGTCCCACTGTGCAGCTGCTGGCAGTGGACAGGCTTTTCTACTCAGTCTGTTGCGGTGTTCCAAAGAAAACAAACTATAAAACTTTGCACATCTTTTGTTTTGATGCACAGGCAGTCCCCGTGTTACGAACAAAATAGGGACTGTAGGTTTGTTCTTAAGATGAATTTGTATGTAGGTTGGAACAGTTACATTTTTAAGGTGTAACTCCAGCCAAAAAAAACATTTTTTTTAGTTTTGGAAAGCATAGGGAAGGGTTAATCCTCTTTTGCTGTCCTCACAGTGGCTCGAATCCCACGCCATACTAACCAGAAAATAATAAGAATAAAATTTGCATGGAGTTCTACTTTAAATGCAACTTCCTGTAATGTACAGGAGGTACAGTACTACAAAACCAGACCCACTCCTCGTTTGCATGTCTAACAACTTCCTGTAATGTACAGGAGATACAGTACTACAAACCAGGCCCACTCCTCATCTGCACGTCTAAGAACTTCCTGTAATGTACAGGAGGTACAGTACTACAAACCAGGCCCACTCCTCATCTGCAGGTCTAAGAACTTCCTGTAATGTACAGGAGGTACAGCAGGGGCGTAACTAGTGACCTCAGGGCCCCGGTGCAAGAATCCATGAAGGATGTA